>NC_135611.1:75938706-76240517 GCF_053574225.1 Canis aureus | reverse complement strand
GTTTGTTCTATCATTAAACTGAAAAAACTGTATTTTTTTTAATAAAAAGGAATTACTGAACTAAATGCACTGAGTTGTCTTCTGGTTCTATGACTCTCTGATAACCTACCTTTACCATACCCGTATACCCGTGGCTACTATATTTTAATGAATTTAAGACCCTATATATTGTTCAACACACCAGCATTTTGTGAGTCACGAAGAAAAAAGGTTGAGTGCCAATTATACAAAGATAAAATGCCTGGATGCCACTGCAGGTAAGATGCATCCTGATTTCAGAGATATTAAAATGTGAAAGAATATGATTAGAATTGATGAAACACAGTGCAGTTGTCACTTATTGTTGGCTGAAATAATTGCTATTTAGGGGAAGACTTTGGTGCGGAGGCTTTGAAAAGCAAACACACACTAACCCTTTTGCAAGTCACCATGTCTAAAGAAAGCTCCAAACTGCTCTTTGTTCTAAGGAGTAAGAAGAGGACCTTCTCTGTGTTAAATTCACTTATCCTCTATTTTAAGGCAACCAGGATGAGTGTACTGGGCTACAAAAGTGTGCTTGTTTAGTGAGAGAGCCCATGGTAGCATCACCTAACTAAATCATTTTTTCCAGAAGGGCACATATCCTTAACTTCCACAGGCAGTGCCCTGATGGAGAAGCTATTTTAAACCCCTAGGAGTGGTTCGTGGCTTAGTTGGTTAAGCATCTGCCTTAAGCTCAGGTCATGATCCCAGGATCCTCGGATGAGTTCTGGGATCGAGCCCAGGGTGTCAGACTCCTGCTCAGTGGCAAGCCTGCTTCTCCCTCTATCCCCCCCTACTTCCCTCTTATGTGCTTACACTCTCTTTCTGTCTCAAATGAATAAATAACAATCTTTTAAAAAAATAAAATACGAACACCTGGCTTTGTGGTTGAGCATCTGCCTTTGGCTCAGGGCATGATCCCAGGATCCTCGGATGAGTCCTACATCAGGCTCTCTCCACAGAGAGACTGCTTCTCCCCCTGCCTATATCTCTGCCTCTCTTTATGTGTCTCTCATGAATAAATAAAATCTAAAAATATATGTAAAATAAAATAAATCCCTAAATGTGTTCCTAGACACTCCTACGAAAGACTTACTGGTATTGATCCTGCCTCTGAGGAAGGAGCACGGTCAAGCTCAATTAAACATCTGGGACAACTGGAGCCAGAATGATGCATAACACATTTGTCACTAGGACTGAGGAAGGAAAATGCTTTGGGACAGCAGTTAGGGAGAGAAGTTGAGAAAAGAGGCCAGCCAGCCAAAAAGCAAGCTTGCCAGAAAGAGGAAGGAAGTGAGAAGGCAGGTTGCCCCTTGCTGGCAGAGATGCTGGGAGCCACCATAATTCATGTATTCTGAGTGTGATTTTAGCCTTGGGCTTAAAGAAAAGGAAGACAATATTTCCTTCAGTTCCCTTAAATATGACCAATGTTTCATTGGAGGTGAGAAAAAGAAATGCTATTGTCTATTATTCCTTGAATTTCATAACAAATTTCAAAGCAGTCAAAGCCCACACCTTCAGTCTATTGGGGGGAAAAACAACGAAAAAGCCTGAAACATGTTTTTCAGGGCAAGCCTAATAATTTATGTAGCTAAGGGTAAGGAGAGGATGTGGCACATACACCCTACTAGGAAGAATTTGAAACTGCAGGAAAGAGCTAAAAGCTTGGCTAAGGGAATAGCTCTCAAGGATAAATTCTTACATCTTTAGAGAAATAAAAATTATCTCTATTTTAAACATAAAGTTTATTAATAATGTTGAAAACAAACCATCCAAAAGCATCAGGACTAATAATTTAATATTAAAATGAGTTAGAATAACAGCTCAAACATTTTCCCAGATACCTAGTATAATGTTTCTTAAAAAGTGGCAAAAAATTTTAAGCGCCCATGAGTCTCAGCACAACACAGAGTTCACAGTGGTAGAACAATTCATAGATGAAATAGCAAAGTTCTTCTGAAACCTCCATCAATTGGTTGTGAAACACACCTTGTATATCAAATTCCAAGCTACACTGAATAGTCCTCAGTGTCAATTTTACTTTTTGTTTTAACAACTAAAGTAAATGTTACAACATCAGAAGCAATTTTAGAAGCTTCTCTTTCTCATATAAGCTGGTTTACAGGACAGTATTACCTGTTTTTATTAATTCTTTAATTAGATCTTCCTTCATCTTGATGTTAATTGTAAGTTCTCTCATTTTTTGTTTAGCTTCAGTGAGTATGAGTTCTGAATTCCTTAATTTTTGCAAATTCAACTCTTGACTTTGCTGGAGACATTCAATCTTTACATCTTTAAAGAAAATGAAGCACAATTGAGAAATAAAACTACCTGTTCATAAAGTGCTCAGCAGCAGAGGAATTAAATAAGAGAAGCCGACAGAGAAACAGTCTAGAGGTAACAGAGGTCGAGACAAACAGAAAAGGAAAGAAAGGAAAAAAATACATGACAATTGGGATTTTAATTTTCTAGCTCACAGTGAGTTTTGGTCATATCCTGTAGGTTCTAATACATAGTTTTTCATTGCCCTTAGATAATGCGATTTGAGTGTTTCTTTAACCTGAGTTATTTAAGAAAGGTATAAAATCTCCAGGTGGGTAGACAGTTGAAATTTTTTCCCATTAACTTCTACTTTTATTGTAATCAGAGAATGTGATCTACACCAGACTACTCAAAGTGTAGTTCAGCACTGTTGGCTATTGGAACATAAGTCAACTATGTCACTGTCTTAATTCAGCTAACTTCTTTTTTTTTTTTTCATATCAAGACTTCCTTGGTGAAGAAGCTAGTACACTGATTTACATTCTGGCATAAGTTTCTTACCTGGTTGTAGACCAGTAACAAATAGTTCAAGAATGGCTACTTGAGTAGCACCATTTATACATTTATAGCACTATCTATACTATTTATGCATTTTCAAATGTTTTATTTGTGAAATAGCCAATTTTTTGTTAATATGACACTCAAAGGCTCTCTAAAAGTTAAGATACTCTCTATTTTCATAGTGTAGGACTTATCTATCATGTAATTGGCATTCCCTATGCTCTTTCTTTTTGTGTTTTGACCACTCATAGACCAAGAGAAATGAATTAAAAATCATATTTTTGGCAATACAAACATTTTGATGCTGTTTTTTGATGCATGAAAATTCTCATCAGTTGTATACTAGAACATTACAAGCACTCAGTTGACTAATCTGACTCTAATGTTGCATGCATCACTACATAGGCAGGTGTGCCAGTGAAGCGGTAGACACCTAGTAAATTACTTAAAATGTATGTTAAGGTAGTCAAGAGTACAAAGCAAATATCAACTCAAGTTTGGATACAAAATCCCCATTTTTAGACACTTAGCTTACAACTCTAGCCAGAATTGATTGTTGGGAAAATTGTTTTATTGAGGAGTTGAGAATGAAAACTTAGAGAACATAAAGAAGTCCTACCAACCAGTAAAGCACTCCCACCAAGTTTCCATCTTTGAGAATTCCTAGATGTTTCTTAAATTATTGATAAAGAAAAAGAGAAGTGTCATAAGCAGTAAGTCTAAATTATTCGAGAAAGTCTATGTACCTTCATTCCCTTTTCGTGTTTGATCCTGAACATCATTCAATTCAACAAGAGAACAAACAGAGGCTGGCTTTTGAATCCATGAGTGACTTCTATGTCTAAGGAAAAAAAAAAAAAAAACAGATCAAAGGTAACTTGTCTGTTGTTTTCTAATCTAATTTGCCCTCAAATTAGTTTCCCCAAAATAAAAGGATATCTCCTCCAAATAAAAGGATATCTCCCTCAAGTTGAACTCAGTGGAAAATTCATCATGTTTGTTGCCACTGTGGCAGCAAAATCAAGAAATCCAAAAACATTCTCTCTGAAAATTAAAATCTACAACTACAAAAGCCCTAAATACAAAATTATTTTTCAATTTTAAGATTGATGACTTGTGTTAAAACACTGTTTATAACACAATAGTAGTGTATTTAGCAAAAACTACTTACTCTTAAGTGGTAAAGAATATGTTAATGAAAAAAAACCTACATTATATACATTCATTACATCATAAGTTTATTAAATCAGTCTATATTTAACATACCTAATTTCAGAGTTCTCTTGGCCTTCTGATTCTTCATCATCACTGTTATCAGAAAATTGGCAGTGGAGGACTTCATCTTGTTCTTCTATGTGACCCAGCAGCATCTGACTTCGTGTTCGAAATCCAGCAACTACTCGATCCAGAGAGTACACAGAAGGACTTGTGTAGACCTTACAAGTGATTACCCCACCCAAAAAAAAAAGTTATTTTTTTAAATGTTTGTTTTTATCCTATTACTCAAGATGTTTTTAAAGAGGTTATTAGATAGTTAGACCGAAAATAGCCAATCACTGGAAATATGCAAATGCCAAAATAAATTCCAGGATACTCTTGTGCACGTGGACACATACATCTTTTGGAATCTATACAGCTCTTCCTCCTTCTAGAAAGCTATCTTCAATTATATCTTCATGAACCAAAGAGAGGCAGGAATGAAAATATTACAGCTCTTAAACATAGCATAGGCACTCCCAAACAAATGTGAAACCCATACACAGTGGGTTTCACTCTAGGAGGTGACACACCCCAAATGTATTTACTCACACTTTACATATGGTGGTTAGGGATGGCTGACTTAGTGCTCTAAGTGACATAGTTAATATGTATCATGGATAAATAGATTTTCAAGGGGCTACCCTGGGAACTTTCTATACTATAATGTGCTTCTATTGGCAAGGTGCTTTAAGCTCTCAAAAAATGACCTTGGAGGGACACCTGGGTGGTACATTCAGTTAAGCATCCAACTCTTGATTTTGGCTCAGGTCATGATCTGAGGGTCAAAGGACTGAGCCCAGCATCAGGCTTGTGCTCAGTGGGGTGTCTGCTTGACTGCTTGAGACTCTCTCTCTTTCTCCCTCTGGCCCACCCCATGCTCACTCACGTACTCTCTCTAAAATAATAAAATAAATAAATCTTTTAAAAATTTTATCTATTTTTTTAATAAATTTTTAAATGACCTTGGAAAATAACAAAAATTAGAAGCTGCTCGTATACTTTTATTCTAGTTTTTGTTACCAAATATTTCCTTCTTTCTATAACCAAACCTCAGAGTCTTTTCTCAAAAAGGTAAGTAGAATATTAGAGGAGACATTCAATTTATTACTAGAAATCATTATAAGCTATTAAAACTGTAACAGACAGCAGAATATGTATATCATATGGTGTCAAGATTCAAGTGATATACGTCTTGCATATAATCCCTCCCAGAAAAGCCTGCCTCATGCTAAAGATTCCTTGATATCTATTTTTTGTGGCTCCACTGTTGGCCACCTAGTAAGACTATCTGTCACGTTGGTACCATGATGGGTGCAGAATAAAGTTTTCTAGGTGGACTCCCTACCCTGGGGTATGAGGGAGTAGGGAGGGGAATTATTTACAGAAGAACCAACTCAAGAAGTATTTATCAAACAAGTACAATTACCGCATGTTCACTTTGCCCCAGAACAAACAGGCATCAAGGTTTCTCTTTGTCAAAAGAATGGAAATTATTCCAGGAGCAAATAAAATTTTTTGTTCAGAGTCAAACTTTGTTCTCTAGAATTATAATCTGCTTTTGAAATTTCTTTCTATAAAGAAAATCAAATGATCCAGCTTAAAAATTAACACCAAGTAAATTCCACAACAATTGGGGCACCTGGGTGGCTTAGTGGTTGAGCATCTGCCTTTGGCTCAGGTCGTGATCCCAGGGTCCTGGGATGGAGTCCTGCATTGGGCTCCCAGCAGGGAGCCTACTTCTCTCTCTGCCTATGCCTCTGCCTCTGTGTGTGTGTGTGTGTCTCATGAATAAACAAAATCTTAAAAAAAACAATTCCACAGAGCAGCCCGGGTGGCTCAGTGGTTTGGTGCCACCTGCAGCCCAGGGTGTGATCCTGGAGACCTGGGATCGAGTCCCACGTTGGGCTCCCTGCACGGAGCCTGCTTCTCCCTCTGCCTGTGTCTTTGTCTCTCTCTCTCTCTCTCTCTCTCTCTCTCTCTAATAAATAAATAAATAAATAAATCCACAACAATTAATGATATTTAGCAAATTAATTCCTCAACAGTTGTCCTACCCAATACAATGGCTCTTTGCTCCTTGTAGGCTCATAAAGCCGTCTATAACGGGGCCCCTTCGCACCTAAGTACTGGGTATTGCTTCCCTGAAGTTGCTTCTCCATTCCATGGTCCCTGCTTTAGCATTTTCAACCATACCCCGGACAGTACTGATGATCACTATGTAGGTACTCAAATACGCTGGTTAATAATTCAGATAACTGAGGTGTATACAACTACATGCCAATATTTCATTCTAACCATTTGTTCCTAGAATTATATTATCACAAGGCTAGAGAGAACTTTAAAGCTTACTGAGTTCAACTATTCATCCCATATCTGACTCTCATCTATAACATAACCTCTGCTGAAACATCTGCTGCAGGGGCCCTTACAAGCACTGGGGCCTCCCATATCATCTCTCGCAGTTTTCACTGACAAACATTTCTTTATATTCTCTTAGCACTTCTTCTCCCTAGTCCTCCTTCTAGAGACAAAATGTAACAATAATGACAAGGTTTCAAATATCTTAATTTCATTTGTTTATTTGTCTATACAGAGAGAGCATGAGCAGGGAGAGGGAAAAGCAGACTTCCCCCTAAGCAGGGAGCCAGATGTTGGGCTCAATCCCAGGACCTCAGGATCATGACCTGAGCCCGAGGCAGACGCTTAACTGACTGAGCCACGCAGGTGCCCCAAGCCTTCAAATATTTGAAAACAGACATCATGTCCCCTCTGAATCTCAATAAGTCTAGAGTTACTTCAGATGGTCACCAAGGACCTTTAGCAACTTGGTTGTTCTCTGAAAACACTTTAATTTGACTTAAAGTGCTGTACTCAGACCTGAACTTGATGTTTCAAATCATCATACAGTAAGATAATCTCTTCTCACTAGTGATGCATTTGATTTGGATTTGCCAGATATGTGGCAACTTTGCTTAGCTCATTCACCATAGACTGGTTTTCATAGATCAACTCTGTACCCAAGTTGCCATCAACAGTTCCACCAAGGTCCGTGAGATATCATTTGTCATTCTGCTACTGTGAGATTGGTGTGTTCTGCTGGAATGAGGCGCTCACATAGCAAAGGAACCTGGTTCAACCCAGGCAGACACATCTCTGTGCTGTGTTCACTCTTCATCTTGAACAATGATGTATGCAAAGAATTAAAAAACAAAGCCAAACAAAAACTAATTATTTTGTGAGGGGAAAAAAAGGGGGCCTTTGTGTGAGATAAAAATCTTAATGAAAACTGAAGAAGCTGTTAACATGTAGTGTGGGGGTTACTCACAGGAACTCTGTGACTCCACAAAAATGTAATTCATTCAGGAAAAAGTGAGATTTTACAAATATTTCCACTTTTGTGAATCTGGAGATTCCAGAAGATTTTTAAAATATATCCTTTAAGAATATTTTGGTTGGGGGGTGCCTGGGTGGCTCAGTGGTTGAGTGTCTGCCTTTGGCTCAAAGTGTGATCCCAGGGTCCTGGGATTGAGTCCCACATCAGGCTCCCCACAGGGAGCCTGCTTCTCCCTCTGCCTATATCTCTCTCTGTCTCTCATCATAAATGAATAATTTTTTTTAAATAAAAGAATATATTTTGGGACACCTGGGTGGCTTAGAGGTTGTGCATCACCTTTGGCCCAGGGCGTGATCCTGGGATCCAGGATCAAGTCCTATATCAGGCTCCTTGCAGGGAGTCTGCATCTCCCTCTGCCTGTGTCTCTGCCTCTCTCTTCTCTCTGTCTCTCTCTCTGAGAATACATGTCTGTATTCTCATGAATAAATAAATTTCATGAGAGACAGAGAGAGAGACAGAGAGAAGAGAGAGGCAGAGACACAGGCAGAGGGAGAAGCAGGCTCCATGCAGGGAATCCAATGTGGGACTCGATCCCAGGACTCCAGGATCATGCCCTGGGCCCAAGGCAGGTGCTAAACCACTGAGCCACCTAGAGATCCCCTCAAAAAAGAATATTTTGGTTAAGTTCTCTTAGCACACAATGGTGTGAAGTACTGAAAGCGGTATTAGTTACCTATTGCATTTACAACCACTTTATATCATACTTCATCAAATCTAAAATGCCATCAACTTAAGACACACCATTATCTTTATTCCATCAAGAAAGAAAAAGCTGTCAAGCCATGGCATGCCATCAATTATAAAACATACCTTGCTGTCAAAGATGATAAAATGTGAAAAAAAAATGTGAGTCTTACAATCAGTGAAACACGGCAGATTTTCATCAGCATTTGTGATATTATATTATACCTAAGCATTTCCTGAGACCACATCTGTAATTTTTTCTTTCAGAAGTGCCCTTGGAATGTAGAATACTGGCTTTCAAGTATATCATATTTACCATGTTAAAGTAGAAACCTGTTATACTTTTTTTTTAAGTTTAAATCAAGATTTGATTTTACATTTCATCAGATAAGATTTTGGTCTACTGAGACAGAGGAGTTTTTTTTCTTTTTTCCTATTAATTTGATAACTTGAAAACTTTTTCTTTTATTTACCTATATACTATTTAGTTATGAGAGGCAATTTCTTTAGGAATTCTGTATAAGTAGGTATGTTCTATAATTTCATCTTGGTATTTAACTCTTCAGATTAAGAGATAGTTGAAAACAAATGTGCAACAATAGGAAAAAGTACACAATTGTTTTCCCCTGGTATGCCTGTGTGGCTCAGTGGTTGAGCATGCCTTTGGCTCAGGTCGTGATCCCATGGTCCTGGGATAGTCCCACATCGGGCTCCCCATGGAGAGCCTGCTTCTCTCTCTGCTTATGTCTCTGCCTCTCTCAATGTGTCTCTCATGAATAAATAAAATCTTTAAAAACATTTATATGCCCCTAGGATAAATATTATTCAGCCATTAAAGATCATGATGTTATAAAAAATATTTAATGACTGTCAAATGTTTGTGATAAATTGAAAAGAGTCATTAATGAAAGTATACACATAAATATAACAAACAATACTTTTAAAATTAAATAAGAGCTTTTTGCTCTTTCCCTCCAATGTGTATAAACAAGCATGTAAGAAATATTTCCTTGGGACATTTTGGTGGCTCAACAGTTAGCACCTGCCTTCGGCCCAGGGTGTGATCCTGGAGACCCGGGATTGAGTCCCACATCAGGCTCCCTTCGGGGAGTCTGCTTCTCCCTCTGCCTATGTCTCTGCCTCTCTCTGTGTGTCTCTCATGAATAAATAAAATCTTAAAAAAAAAAAAAAGAAATGAGGGCTATCTGCACTTCAAGAAAATATGTGAGCTAATGAACTCTAAATTATCAGGGCTAGAAAATATTAGGTAGACTTCTGCCAAGGAGGCAAAAATCCAGGGAGAAAATGAAATAGCATTTGACATGTCCTCTTTGATGTAATTCAGTTAGTTTTGGCATTCAATACAAAAACCCTCCCCTCACTCTCAGAACAATGGAACAGTAAGCAGGACTTGAACAAGGCTTGCTGCACAACATGTCTTCCCACACAAGCCTGCCTCCTCACATATGCTGCAGTGACCAGTCCAAACAAGAGAGGTGGCCTGGATTCCTGGACACATGGTAGGGACAAGAGAATCCTCAAAACTGTTGATCTTACGACTTTTCCATCTTATTTATTTTCCCCCTCCTTTTAGTGGCCAGCAGGGCAAAAGGAAGATTTTAAAAACAAAACTAAACTAAGAATTTGCAAATTTGAAACAATAACCACGGAAATCGGAAATCGTTATTCTAGTCATGTCTGTTTTGGGTCTAATCAAACAGCTGGCGGTAAGAACCCTGAGGGCCTAATCTTTTTCAAGAGCCTACAGAACTCTATGTCCTCAAAGAGTGTACATCTATGTATCAATATCCAGTAAAAAAGAGAACTAGAAACTGAGAAAGTATAAATATGTACAACTTTTGTAATCAGGGAGGAAAAACCCAAATGTTATTTTTAAAAAATAAAAGAAACAAAATGCTTTCATGTTACTAGCCAATAGCAAATAAATAAATATAGAAGATATATAAAGTTGAATTAAGAGCTATCAAATTAAAAAAAAAAAAAGAGCTATCAAATTTGAGGGGCATCTGGGTGGCTCAGTTGGTTAAGATTAAGAGCCTGCCTTCTCATTCAAATTGGCAAAGAAGTCAAACTTTCCCTCTTCGCCGATGACATGATACTCTACATAGAAAACCCAAAAGACTCCACCCCAAGATTGCTAGAACTCATACAGCAATTTGGTAGCGTGGCAGGATACAAAATCAATGCCCAGAAGTCAGTGGCATTTCTATACACTAACAATGAGACTGAAGAAAGAGAAATTAAGGAGTCAATCCCATTTACAATTGCACCCAAAAGCATAAGATACCTAGGAATAAACCTAACTAAAGAGGTAAAGGATTTATACCCTCAAAACTATAGAACACTTCTGAAAGAAATTGAGGAAGACACAAAGAGATGGAAAAATATTCCATGCTCATGGATTGGCCGAATTAATATTGTGAAAATGTCAATGTTACCCAGGGCAATTTACACGTTTAATGCAATCCCTATCAAAATACCATGGACTTTCTTCAGAGAGTTAGAACAAATTATTTTAAGATTTGTGTGGAACCAGAAAAGACCCCAAATAGCCAGGGGAGTTTTAAAAAAGAAAACCATAGCTGGGGGCATCACAATGCCAGATTTCAGGTTGTACTACAAAGCTGTGGTCATCAAGACAGTGTGGTACTGGCACAAAAACAGACACATAGATCAGTGGAACAGAATAGAGAATCCAGAAGTGGACCCTGAACTTTATGGGCAACTAATATTCGATAAAGGAGGAAAGACTATCCATTGGAAGAAAGACAGTCTCTTCAATAAATGGTGCTGAGAAAACTGGACATCCACATGCAGAAGAAGGAAACTAGACCACTCTCTTGCACCATACACAAAGATAAACTCAAAATGGATGAAAGATCTAAATGTGAGACAAGATTCCATCAAAATCCTAGAGGAGAACACAGGCAACACCCTTTTTGAACTCGGCCATAGTAATTTCTTGCAAGATACATCCACGAAGGCAAAGGAAACAAAAGCAAAAATGAACTATTGGGACTTCATCAAGATAAGAAGCTTTTGCACAGCAAAGGATACAGTCAACAAAACTCAAAGACAACCTACAGAATGGGAGAAGATATTTGCAAATGACGTATGAGATAAAGGGCTAGTTTCCAAGATCTATAAAGAACTTATTAAACTCAACACCGAAGAAACAAACAATCCAATCATGAAATGGGCAAAAGACATGAACAGAAATCTCACAGAGGAAGACATAGACATGGCCAACACGCACATGAGAAAATGCTCTGCATCACTTGCCATCAGGGAAATACAAATCAAAACCACAATGAGATACCACCTCACACCAGTAAGAATGGGGAAAATTAACAAGGCAGGAAACCACAAATGTTGGAGAGGATGCGGAGAAAACTCTCTAACACTGTTGGTGGGAATGGTGAAGCCACTCTGGAAAACTCTGTGGAGGTTCCTCAAAGAGTTAAAAATAGACCTGCCCTACGACCCAGCAATTGCACTGCTGGGGATTTACCCCAAAGATGCAGATGCAATGAAATGCTGGGACACCTGCACCCCGATGTTTATAGCAGCAATGTCCACAGTAGCCAAACTGTGGAAGGTGCCTCGGTGTCCATCAAAAGATGAATGGATAAAGATGTGGTTTATGTATACAACAGAATATTACTCAGCCATTAGAAATGACAAATACCCACCATTTGCTTCAACGTGGATGGAGCTGTAGGGTATTATGCTGAGTGAAGTAAGTCAATCGGAGAAGGACAAACATTATATGTTCTCATTCATTTGGGGAATAAATAATAGTGAAAGGGAATAGAAGGGAAGGGAGAAGAAACGGGTAGGAAATATCAGAAAGGGAGACAGAACATAAAGACTCCTAACTCTGGGAAATGAACTAGGGGTGGTGGAAGGGGAGGAGGGCGGGGGGTGGGGGTGATTGGGTGATGGGCACTGAGGGGGGCACTTGATGGGATGAGCACTGGGTGTTATTCTGTATGTTGGCAAATTGAACACCAATAAAAAATAAATTTATTATTAAAAAATAATAAGAGCCTGCCTTCGGCTCAGGACATGATCTCAGGGTACTGAGATCAAGATCAAGCCCCACACTGAGTCTCAGGTTGGGCTCCCTGCTCAGCAGGGAGTCTGTTTCTCCCTCTCCCTGCCACTCCCCCTGCTTGCGCTTTCTCTCTCTCCCTCTGTCAAATAAATAAATAAAATCTTAAAAAAAGTTATCAAATTTGAATCCTGCAAAGAATTTGCCCTTGTCCCATATGTTCCATGAAAATTTACTGTATATTCAACCATAAAGAACATGTTAATAACTCTACAAAGTAAAGCTGATATTAATAATAACAGTGATTTTAATAACAGTGATTTAAATGTTGAACCCAATCTCTCAGAATTGAAAAACACACAGGTAAGGAGAGCATCTGTCTTACTCTGAGGCACCAAGCCTGGGACACCGTAGAGGTGCCCCATGGGCGTATCCTAAAGACACAATGTGTCAGGCAGTTTCAGATTCACTATCTCATGTAAATCCTCCACATCCCCCATGACGTTTCCCCCAGTCTGACTGATAAAAGAACCTGGGGCCCACAAAGGTTTCGGCATACATACAAGCTTATGCACAGTGGTGGAGTTCACATCCAAGCCTGCCTGACTCCACAGCCTATGACACCTCTCATATTTCTTATCCCTTTAACTGTAACCATCATCAAGACCTCAAATAAATCTTTTCCCTTCATAAAATAAATAGAAACCAAAATTCATGAATCTGCTTAGTCTTTTCCATCAGAAATTTCTATTCCAGTAGAGATTCCTTGTTTTTCAAGAGAAATCTGTGTGCATATATATCATCCACAAACATATTTATAAATAAAAATTAAAATGAAATTTCATACTGATCTTCATAGTCTTGATTATGTCAGCTTGGCAAGGCCAAATAATAGATAAATATCATTTTGAAAATAATAAAGCAGGCCAAATAAATCAAAGTATATACCCTCCAATTTCCTCTCAACCTGGCGTGGTTAAAGAAAGAAAAAACTTCATGAAGGTATCAGACTAGCAGTGCCTGAGTGGCTCAGTTAGGCATCTGCTGGTGGCTCAGGTCATGATCTCAAGATCCTGGGATCAAGCCCTGCATCGGGGTCCCTGCTAGATGGGCAGCCTGCTTCTCCCTCTCCAGCACTTGTGCTCTCCTGCTCTCTCCCTCTCTCTCTAATAAATAACTCTTAAAAAAAAAAAAAAGGTATCAGACTCAAGCATGTCTGAAAATATGATGACAAAGGATAGCTTTTTCTCCTTGGTGAATACAAGACATCATCTTTATTCCTTCCAAATACAACTATATATTCTCCTATGTATTATTATTTAAAAGAAGCATGATTAAAAAAGAATACACATAAAACTTCATGAGATCAAGCAGAAAAAAAAAACCTGCTGAAACCATACAAATACACTGTGATACTATACATATTTTTTAAATCTCAACATCAGAAAGAGATTGATGTTTAGACATTACCTTCCTGGAATCTGATCTGGCAGGGTTATAAATATAATGCCCCAAATGAGTATCAAACGGTACAGTATATGGCCTCTTCGCATCTGTCCTGGCATCTGGCCCATCTCCACAGGTTTCCGTAGCTGAAGAGGTCATTGACAGGTTAAGTTTTGTTAGTTCTTCGCTCAGTTGATCCACAAGAAGTTGTTGTTCTATTATTTTTTCATTCTTTGTAGAAGAGAGATAAACATATTTAAAATAGAGAACCTCAGTCTGTGCGTAATGGTTAAAAATAAATTGTACATTGCCCCAAATCACAACTATCTTAACACTACCATAAAACGTCATTTCTCCATAGAGTACTCTTTTGATGTTCACCAGCATCTAGGATTGTTTGGAATGGTAAAACCTCTGGAAGAGTAAGCAATGACAAACAGAGCCTAAAGAGTTAATACTCAAAGAAAATGCCCTGTACAACGTGATTGGTTGGTCTGCCAATGAGAAGCACTTTGTTTAGTTGGCCTTTCAGAGGGAAATCCAAACAGTAACAAGAGAGAAGAAAGTTGAAAAGTGGGGAAAGAATTACAAATGGCAGAGGTGGCAGCAAAGGAAACTAACTGGTCATAGTATAGTGAAGTGAAAGCCTTTACTCAGTGCAAAAGAAAGCCTAAGCATAGAGAGATAACAGACCGGTAACTGATAGCCAGCCCTGGGAAAAAAAAGAACTTGGAAATAAAAGGCTGAACAGGGACGCCTGGGTGGCTCAGCGGTTTGGCGCCTGCCTTAGGCCCAGGGCGTGATCCTGGAGTCCTGAGATCACAGTCCCACGTCGGGGCTCCCTGCATGGAGCCTGCTTCTCCCTCTGCCTCTCTCTCTGCCTGTGACTGCCTCTCTCTCTGTATCTCTCATGAATAAATAAAATCTTTTTAAAAATAAATAAATAAACAAATAAATAAATAAATGGCTGAACAAACTGTGTATCAGGAGTGGGGGTAGTGGGGAGGCTTAGCTTTCTATGTATCCTCTAAAGAAACCTTTTGAAGTATATCCAGTCCCGAAAGCTCTAACATCAATCTCTGTTTTAGTAGCACAGAATTATGTAAACAAGAAGTTGTCATTCATCTTAATACTTCCATATACTACAATGTTTAAATAGGAAAAAAAAAACTAAAGTTTTACAGTGCTAATGCTAAGCTATAAAAAGGCACCCTTCTTAAAAATTCATATATTCAGGGGTACCTGGATGGATTAGTGGTTGAGCATCTGCCTTTGGCTCACTTCATGATCCTGGGGTCCTGGGATCAAGTCCCACATTGGGCTCCCCACAGGGAACCTGCTTCTCCCTCTGCCTACGTCTCTCATGAATAAATACATAAAATCTTTTAAAAATTCATGTATTCAGATAATTAAAATACATGCCAATGACATATATTGGAGTCTTTATCTGGGAAAGGGTAAAAATACCAATAATATTGGACTTTATTAAATAAAGAGTGCATAGTATACTCTCCAGGATAACCACCAAAACCAAAAAGAGTAAATGTATAATACTTAAGCTAATGAAGTAAAAATAGAAAAATTAAAAATACACAATCCAAAAGAAGATAAGAAAGGAGGGAAAAAAGAACACAGAGCAGGCAGGATAAATAAAAAGACAATGGTGGGATTATAACCAAAAGAGAAGAATAATTATGTTAAATTCATAAATGAACTAAGTAATCCAATTAAAAGATTACAATCCATCCGAGAGGATTATAAAGTCATCTAACTTGCTGCTTACTAAGAAATACAACTAAAATAGACTCACAAAGATTGAATATAAGATGGAGAAAGAGACATCATGTAATACTAATCAAAAGAAAGCTGGTAGAGCTATGTGAATACTCAAGTAGATTTTAAGGTAAAAATCATTATAAGAAGTAAAAAATATTAAAAAGGTGAATTTACCAAGATGATGTAACAATCATGCATTTTTATGTACTTAATAACACAGTTTCAACATGTATAATGCAAAAACTGTCAGTACTTCATGGAGAAATAGCACAAACCCAAAATCATAATAGGAGATTATAATATACCTCTAAATTGCTGATGTAACAACCCCAAAATAAGTAAAAATAGAGATGTGATGGGGCGCTTGAGTGGCTCTGTTGATAAAGCATCTGACTCTTGATTCCGGCTCAGGTCATGATCTCAGGGTTGTGAGATTGAGCCCCGAGTCAGGCTCTGTGCTGAGTGCGCAGCCTGCTTAAGATGCTCTCTCTCCCGGGATCCCTGGGTGGCGCAGCGGTTTGGCGCCTGCCTTTGGCCCAGGGCGCGATCCTGGAGACCAGGGATCGAATCCCACGTCGGGCTCCCGGTGCATGGAGCCTGCTTCTCCCTCTGCCTGTGTCTCTGCCTCTCTCTCTCTCTCTCTCTCTGTGTGTGACTATCATAAATATATTTTAAAAAAAAAAAAGATGCTCTCTCTCCCAGGCAGCCCAGGTGGCTCAGCGGTTTAGCGCCGCCTTCGGCCCAGGGCCTGATCCTGGAGCCCCGGGATCGAGTCCCGAGTCGGGCTCCCTGCATGGAGCCTGCTTCTCCCTCTGCTGCTCTCACTCTCTCTGTGTGTCTCTCATTAATAAATAAATAAAATATTAATCTTTTTTTTCTCTCTCTTCCTCTCTCCATTGGCCCCTCCCCTTGTGCATGCACACATCACACTCTATCTCAAATAAATAAAATCTTAAACAAAACGTCCATCACCAAGAAAAAGCCCATCAAAAGAATGGAAAAATCAACTGCTATATAGTCATATAATGAAATCCTATATTCATACAATGAAATCCTATATAGCTATAAGCCTAAATAAGCTAGTCACGTTGTGGATGAATCAGAACAAAAAACACTCAATAAAAGCAACTATACACCAGAGAATATATATACTGAATAATGAAATATATAAAAATTCCAAAATGTAAATTGTAGTGTTCAGGGATACATAGTAAAACCATAAAGCAAAACAGGGAAAGCATTACTATGAAGTAAGGAAAGTGATTCTCTCTGAGCAGGACCAACTCAGGACTTCTGAGGAGCTGACAGTTTACTATTTCTTCTGTTTTTTCTTTTTTTTAAGATTTATCTTTCATTTATTTAAATTCCATTAGTTAACATACAGTATAATATTAGTTTCAGGTGTACAATACAGTGATTCAACACTTACAACACCTGATGTTCATCACGAGTGCCCTCCACAATCCCCATCACCTATTTCACCCATTCTCCCACCCATCTTCCCTCTGGTAACTGTCAGTTTGTTCTCTATAGTTAAAAGTCTGTTTCTTGGTTTGCCTCTCTTGCTTTTTCCCCTATGCTCATTTGTTCTGTTTCCTAAATTCCACCTATGAGTAAAATCCTATGGCATTTATTTGAGAGAGAAAGAGAGAGAGAGAGAGAAAGTGCCCATGCCAAGGGGCCTGGTGGGGGAGTGGGGGAGGAGTGAGCAGAATAGAAAGAGAAGGGCAGAGGGAGAGAGAGAATCTCCAGTCCCACAAGCCAAGATCACAACTCCAGCCAAAATCAAGAGTCAGACTCAACAGACTGAGCCACTCAGGTGTTTACTATTTCTTGACCTGGTGGTAGTGGTTATCCAGCTGCTCTCTTTGTGATAAGTCGCTGAACAGTACATTTTGTTTTGTATATGTTTTATGTTTTAAAATTTAAAATTACTCTAGAATTGGAAGAGTTAAAAAAGAAAACAAAAATGAAATGTCAAAATCAGTATCTAACTTGTGCTGGATCAGGTTATTCCTTGGGACAGTAGCTGCTCCCTGATAGGAAGCTAAACCCTTTAAATGAAATTAACAATTTGGGAGTGCAGGAGATGGAGGGGGGTGTTCACAGACAGGGAGTATAATATTTAGGGACATACTACATTCCATGCAGGCATATTTGGTTTAATAATAGGGAGGCTAAGTTGAAAAGTTGAAAGATTTAACCAAAGTTAAAGAGTAAATCATTGATGGAATATGAAAGGATAATCTAATAAATTTTAAAGTATGTGTTTACCTTCCAACTCTTAACAACATCACAATGCCTGTTACCTTGGCGAACAACATAATGGAAAAACATGGAGAACAAGTAACCATAATGTGATATGCAAATTAAGTTCCTAGTTTCTTCATATTTGTAAAGGATAGATCAAGGTAACAATAAAAATGCTTTCTCCTCATACTGATTTAGGAGAAAACCCGTAATAATACTTTCAGTTGCCTGAAACTTCAATTGAAACCTGTTTTTGTGGGGGCACCTAGGTGGCTCAGTTGATTAAGTGTCTGCCTTTGGCTGGAGAACCGGCTTCTCCCTCTGCCCCTTCCCCTGCTTGTGTGCACATGTGCTCTCTCTCTCTCAAATAAATAAATAAAACCTTAAACAAAATGAGTTAAAAAAAATTCCTTTCTTTAAAAAAAAAAACAACATCTGTTTGTAAATACTCCCAATTATCATTTAAAATGCTATTCTGTTCAGTTAAGTACTATTTCAACTAAATCTACAGCACTAGATAGTTAAGAAACTCTACCTGCAATCTATTCACTTTCTGCGCTTCTTTCAAAGATACCACATGGCCTTTGTTTTCCTGGACCATCATCTGCACTTGATTCTTTAGTTCCTTCACCTCCAGTTCTCTCTGATTAAATACAACTTCATCAGCAGCCAGCGCACACTGGGAAGAGGGAAAAAAAGCACAAGAGACCCACTATGGAAAATACTCAAGACAGCCCAGAAAATACCACAAAAACTGGGATTTAATGATGGTTTGATGATGTCTCATGAAATTTTTCTTATCCTATTCACTTTCAACTTTTTTCTGTTCTCTTTATAGGAAAGACAGTGTTGAGGACCTATTATTGCTATAACCTAAGAATTAATTATTAGTAAGATAGAAAGTTTTCCCTGGTTTTTATTTCCTGAATTTTAAAATTAAAAAGTTACTCAGTTTCTAGAGTACAGTCACTAAGATTTTTACAAGTTTGCTAGAGTTGCCATGAGATTTTTAATGTGGGTTTTTAAAAATCAAAGAGGTCACATTTTCCAAACTGACCTATAGAATTATGAGTGTATTTGGATTTTAAAATAAAGAATATTTGCTAATTTTATGCACTTTCATTATGCAGAGATATTTGGAAAATATCTAAAAATATAGTTAAACAAAGTTTTCTTAATTTCTGGTGAATTATGCCTGTTTTCAAATAAACTTGGGATATGCAAATAATACTTTTATAACAATTCTTAAATTAAATAAATAAAAAGAAATTTAACATTGTCAAGAGTCTATTTTATGCTAGTGACTTGATATTTTAAACATATCTCACTGAATAGACAGGGTTTCTTTTTCATGAAGAAACCAAGAGATTAAAACCTCTCCCCAAGATGACACAGTAGATAAACCAAATTCCTTATCTTCCGCCCCAGGGCCTATGTAAATCCAAAGTTCATGCTCTTTCTACTAAGCTACAGGAAAAGACAAGAACAAGTAGGTGATTTACAAAAAACTGTTCATTTCACGTAAGATATAATTCACAAAAACAGGGTATGTGCGTGACTTCTCAGGCAGTGGTACAGGGGTGGATAGGTCCCTGAACTGAGAGCCCTGGGACCAGCCTTGATTTTGTCACAGCCTTAGGGCACTTAGGGCAAGGCCCTTCTTTTCTCTGCTTGGGATCCTCAAATGACCAAATAAGGAAAGGACACATGACCCTGGTGGGCCTTATGACTCTATATGTTTATATGACTTGTGACGTATTTTTTTTTTTAAGATTTTATTTATTTATTTGAGAGAGAGAGAGAGAGAGAGAGAGAGAATGAGCACAAGTGGGAGGGACAGAGAGAGAGGCAGAGAGAAGCAGGCTACCCACTGAACAGGAAGCCTGATGCGGGTTCAATCCCGGGATCAGAGATCATGACCTGAGCTGAAGGGAGACACTTAACTAAGCCACCCAAGTACCCCAACTTCTTTCATAAAATAAGATATAACTGTAATTCACGGTGGCTAATAATGGTAAAAATAACTGTTGATTTGACCTTAAAATGTAATTGTCTCAGGGCACCTGGGTGGCCAGTCATGGAAGAGTTGCATCCAACTCTTGATTTTGGCTCAGGTCATGATCTCAGGGTCCTAAGACAGCTCTGTGTCATCAGGCTCCGTGCTCAGCAGGGAATATGCTGGAGATTCTCTCTCCCTCTCCCTCTGCCCCCCACTTGTGCTCTCTCTCCTTCCCTCTGTCTCTAAAATATTTTTTTATTTTTTATTATTTTTTTAAAGAGTATTCATGAGAGACACAGAGAGAGAGAGGCAGAGACATAGAAAGATGGAGAAGCAGGCTCCTCACGGGGAGCCTGATGCGAGACTTGATCCCCCCCAACCCAGGATCATGTGCTGGGCCCAAGGCAGATGCTCAACCACTGAGCCACCCAGGTGTCCCTAAAATAATTTTTTAATGTGATTTGTCTCCTAGTATGGCATATTCAACTATTTTTACATATTTATAAACTATAGCTGTATGGGATGCCTGGGTGCCTCAGCGGTTGAGTGATTGCCTTTGGCTCAAGGCGTGATCCTGGAGTCCCGGGATCGAGTCCCACACATCAGGCTTCTTGCATGAAGCCTGCTTCTGTCTCTGCCTGCCTTTCTCTCTCTCTCTCTCTCTCTCTCACCACCCCCCTGTGTCTTTCAAATAAATTTTTAATATCTTAAAGAAAAAACCCTACAGCTGTATTATTTACTATTTACTTAAAAGTGTTTAACTGTTGAATAAACTTATATTCACATATGGTTCTTATATTCAAAAGGCAACAAAGTCCTTTCAGAGACATTTATTAGGAGACAGAGTGTTCCAATAATTGACAAATGGCAAAAACCAAGGATTACA
The DNA here is from genome assembly GCF_053574225.1 of Canis aureus. Taxonomy (NCBI): domain Eukaryota; kingdom Metazoa; phylum Chordata; class Mammalia; order Carnivora; family Canidae; genus Canis; species Canis aureus. The sequence goes on along the minus strand of NC_135611.1, from coordinate 76,219,903 downwards.
ACACTACCTGAGAGCATCTAAAAAGGAGAAGATGGTAACTTCAAAGTGACACTTATTTCCCTAGCAACAATCTGGCAGTAATTCTGCCTGCAAGATGGCCCACAATCTCATCTTGGCTAAGAGCCTTTTTTAAAGTACTCACCTGCTTGTGTAATAGGCTCAGGAAGCAGGTCCAAGCAAAGAGAACGTCCATGCCTCTCCCTGCACAGACTTTCTGTCTCCCTGCACAGAGTTTACCAGGCAGCCTTCATGGGAACCCCTGTACAACTACTAAGTCCAATCATGTAGCTGCCACTGCTACATAACCTCGACCCAGGCAGGTGAAAAATAAGTGAGAGGAGATAATAGTGAGCTGACATTTATGGAGGCTTACTCCCAGCCAGGGAGTAAGCCTCTTATCGTTTTATGGGAACTAGTGCTTTAATAATCTTCACAACAATCCTACAAAGTACTTAATATTGTTTCTATTTTACAAATGGGGAAACTGAAACAGAGAGGTTAAGTATTTGCCCAAGGTCACAAAGTGAGTAAGCAGAGGAGTCAGGATTCAAATCGTGGGGGTTTGGTACCCATGTTCTTAACTATCATGTTATTCTGTCACTCACAGAAAAGGAAATTTAAGAAACAACTTTTTAAAGAGACATACAGAATGAGGAATGATAGCTGCCATTTCTCTATTTGCTACATAGAGGTAGCCAAGATTACTAGTCCTACAAGATTGCAGAACCCCCCACCCCCGAAAAAAGGAATCTATTTCTTAAAATTAAGAAATATTGAAACTTAAATCTCTCACTTTGAGATTAATAACATACACCAGCACTTTCAAAGTTCTGAGAAGTCTTGGGATTTTAACAATCTAGCTAGCATTCTCAAAATCCATCTGATCACGGTCCCCTTTTTCACCAAGACTGTTAATATCTTTGGGAAGTCTTTATCTAGAAATACATCATCTAGAGCAAGTTTAATTCAGAGTTTCCAACAGATGGAGAGAAAAAGTTACTAGCCACCCCTCATCTAACCAGGGGATTTTATAGGCTTCTACTTTCAGCCACTTAGAGGCAGGAAGAGAAAAGTTCTTCCTCTCCCAACTCCTACACCATTCCAAAGTTCAAGCTTGGGATCAACTATACGTCCTGTTCTGCCAATTTCTTATACCAAGGAGCAAGAGCCAGTCCTGCTCTATCTACAAAGAAGGAAGGGCAGAGTTACTGCTTTAAAAAACAAAACAAAACAAAAAAATAAAAAATAAAAACAAAACAAAACATGATTTTAGAAGTATTACTTTAAATGCTTATATTTAAATATCAGAAGCTTTGAGATAGAGCAACAGTCCTCATAGTGTATTCAGTAAAGACCCTTTTGCCACGTCCCTCTGGTCCTTTCATGGCATCCAAGAGATCAAAACTATTTTCCTAAAAATACTAACACAATATTTGCCCTGTTTACCATGTTGACATTTGCACTGATGGTACATAAAGGTGTGTAAAACTACTGACTCCTAGCACAAATAAACGAAGTGTCACCAGACTGCATAAGTAGTCATTGTATTCCTTAGTGCCAGGCACTCACAAAACAAATAAATGCTAGTTTCACTTAAGAATATCTTGATGAGTCAATAAAAATTATTATTATTTTTACCTCAACCTATGAGTACATTTTAGGATTCCATGTAACAAAATGGAAGGTATACCAAACGTAGTTCTGCTGTCTAATGAAGAGTGATGTTTATCTGTCGGAAACAATTTTGTGCAGCTGTGTGAGTTGCAAGCTGAACCACCCACATTGTTCACAGGGAAATATTTTTATTCTAAAATATGACAGATCAACTTTGGTTACTCACACCTTGTGACAAACATTTTCTCAAAAATGAAAATTAGGGATGCCTGGGTGGCTCAGCAGTTGGGCATCTGCCTTCAGCCCAGGGCGTAATCCTGGAGTCCTGGGATCGAGTCCCACATTGGGCTCCCTGTGGAGAGCCTGCTTCTCCCTCTGCCTGTGTCTCTGCCTCTCTCTCCGTGTCTTTCATGAATAAATAAAATATTTTAAAAAATTAAAATTAGAAGGAAAAGAACAATATTTGTTGCAAATGATAAAATTCAAGTTTCATGCAAAAATTAGAATTTTGGAAAACATTTCTGCTACCCTAAGTGTGACAGCTTCCAATACTTAAAAGACTTTGCTGGTAGGATCAGTGGGGAAGATTAGTGAATGTAATTATTTGATACTATCTAATGAAATGTGTCAACATTTGGAAGATCAACATAATTCAGTAAACAAATATTTTCCAAATGACCAATAAATGACAATTCAAAATCAAGTGAATGAAAGATCCATTCAAAGTACAAAATAAAGATCAGTGATTTTTGAGGTATAGATATTAATATTAACAAAAATAGTTTCAAACTCCACATTGCAAGTAACCTTTAGGAAATCTCTACTGGTTGAGTTTTGGTAATACCAAAGAAGAATATCCATAATTATCTGAAAAAAGCCATTAAAAGACTCTTCTTTTCCACCTACAAATCTATACGAGGCTGGATTTTCTTCATGTACTTCAACTAAAACAACATCATTGCAAAAATTGAATGGTGAAGCAGATATGAAAATCTACCTGTCTTCTTTTTTTGTTGTTGTTTTTTTACATTTTTAAATTTCTTTTTATTGAAGTTCACTTGCCAACATATAGTACCTGTCTTCTATTAAGCCAGACACGTAAAATGTAAAACAATTTCACTCTTATTAAACTTTTGTTTTTGGAAAATAGTTATTTTTCATGAAAAAAGGTCTTTATTTAACATGTAATTGGGTTATTATTGTTAGTTTTGAGGCAATTAATAGTTTAAATTTTTCTGTCCTAATTCTAATATGGTAACTTTCGATAGATACAATCCCCATAAACAGAAGCTCTATAGGGGACCTCAATTTTAAAAACATTAAGAAACCTCTTGAAAAAAAAAGTTCAAGAACTGCTATAATAGAGGTTTCTTTCTAATACATATAAAAAGGGATTGAGGAAAGATTTCTAACTAGAAAGCTATGTTTTTAATGATACATTTTCCTATTTTCAAAAACTGGCAGAACCATTTGCCCGATAGAATACAAATTCCATGTAGGGAGAACTATGTATATCTTGTTTTCCACGATTTCCCCAGTGATACAAAATCTTCACTTTTTTTTAATGAAAAGTGAGAAACGTTAATTCTGAACTCAATGTATATTTATCTAATATGAATACATGTATATACCTACGTCCCTGACATACTGTTAAATATGATGATTTGTTTGTTTAAAAAAATCAACAATCCAGGGCCGCCTGGGTGGCTGAGTGGTTGAGCATCTGCCTTTGGCTCAAGGTGGGATTTTGGGGTCCTGGGATTGAGTCCCACAGGAGCCTGCTTCTCCCTCTGCCTGTCTCTGCCTCTCTGTGTCTCTCATGAATAAATAAATAAAATCTTTTAAAAAATCAACATTCCACACTCAAGGGATAATGTTTTGTTTTGTTTTGTTTTTTTCCTTCAAGAACCACTGACCCGGGATGCCTGGGTGGCTCAGCAGCTGAACGTCTGCCTTCAGCCCAGGGCATGATCCTGGAGTCTTAGGATCGAGTCCCACATCGGGCTCCCTGCAGGGAGTCTGCTTTTCTCTCTACCTATGTCTCTGCCTCTCTCTCTCTCTGTGTCTCTCATGAGTAAATAAATAAAATCTTAAAAAAAAAAAAAAAAAAAAAAAGAACCACTGACCCAAAGAGGGATAAAGACACACTAAAGAACAATTTTGTTTTGTCCCTGAGGTTGTGTTTCTCTTCATCCTTTAAATTAATGAGCTGGTCCTCAAGATTCTGCTTCATAAATTAACAGGTTAAAATGGTAAAAGAGAAGGAAGCTGAGAAGGGTATGAATTAGGAGGACCAAGCAATAGAAAAAGGGAAGATGACACTGAGCAAAGGCAAAGGAGATTTTCCACACAATCCTTTTTAAAAACTTCTGAAATTGCCAAATGACCGTTGCCCAGACAAAATGAGTCCTTAACCAAGTCACTAATAAAAGGTGTCCACGTACCTGGCATTTCTTAAGCTCCCGCTTCAGCTGGAGAACCGTGATGTGTGGAGGCCCGTCCTCCAGGCTGCCGATGCCATGGCTCCTGGTGAAGGAGGTGAAAACCGCCTTCCTGACCTCCTGCGTCATGTTAAACCACTCCTGTAATTTATGTTGCTGCTTTGGGTTCAATCTGACAGCATCCTTTAAGTCCACCAGGAAGGTAAAGGCTTCCTCTATACAATTCTGGTAACACAAACACTCTCCTTGTAGCTGAGCTACTTGCTCCTCTAGAGAATGGATCCTATTTTTATCAGGAGTCCCCTCTTGATGGGTCTGGCAGGCTTGGCCGATGCTAGCCTGTTGGCTTTGCAAAGCTTCTCGAAGCAACTTAATTTCAAATTCCATTTCATCCATTCGGTCTGACTCAGGGCTGAAGTTTAAGGTGGGTTTGTTTCTAATGTTGCGTGCTCTGTTGGCATATTTGAGGGAATTTAAGGACTCATCGAAATCTGAGGAGGATGGGCTGACACAAGTGATCATGACAGTCTTGGCACTGCCTCCCAGGGAATCTTTCAGAAGCCGGGTAATTTTAGCATCTCTATATGGAATATGTGAACTCTTCCTACGGGGGTCGCCCAGAGCGCTGATTACATTTCCTAATGCCAGCAACCCACTGTTGATCTGAATGGATTCTTTGAACCGTTCACCAGTATTCCCTGTTTTGGTTACTCTTTCTGAACCAGCCAAGTCCACAAAGTGGAACTTTGAAACAATCTGCCGACAAGAATACCACGATCCATCTTTAGCTGCCTCGATGTTTTTCTCCACTTGACAAATGCTGATTGTAAAAATTGCATGTGATCTACTGGAGTGCTCGTTCATTTGGGTGGTACCTGTGTGCCTGGCTGCATTCCCCATCTCCAGGAGACTCATCACTTCATCTGCACTCTCCACCTGGCATTCTTTGGCCCCAACAATCACTTAAAACAGCAAGTTTTTAAACCAAATTTTAATCAAAACCCAGTATAGTTAAATTACCCACACAACAGTTACTATTTGATAAACTGTAAAAGCTAAGAAAACCTTTTTTTAAAAAATCAATAGTATTTCGGGATCCCTGGGTGGCTTAGCGATTTAGCACCTGCCTTCAGCCCAGGGCGTGATCCTGGAGTCCCAGGATTGAGTCCCACATCAGCTCCCTGCATAGAACCTGCTTCTCCTTCTGCCTGTGTCTCTGCCTCTGTCTTTCTGTGTGTGTCCCTCATGAATGAATAAATAAAATCTTTAAAAAAAAAATCAATAGCATTTCAAACAATAGTAACATCAGCAAAATCATTACATAATTTTAGATGATTTCCCAAAGGAACTGTTTTAATAGCACTCATTTGGATATTTATATTCTAAAAGAAGTAATATATATCTGGTTTATTTGGAGCCACACTCAATTCTTTAAGATGACTGACAAAAGAAAAACTCTTTATTCCAGTATTTTGACTTGTGGAGTCTAAAAAACTTATTTTAAAAAATAGGTTAGGGATCCCTGGGTGGCGCAGCGGTTTGGCACCTGCCTTTGGCCCAGGGCGCGATCCTGGAGACCCGGGATCAAATCCCACATCGGGCTCCCGGTGCATGGAGCCTGCTTCTCCCTCTGCCTATGTCTCTGCCTCTCTCTCTCTCTCTCTCTGTGACTATCATAAATAAATAAAAATTTAAAAAATTTAAAAAAATAGGTTAAATATATAATTCAAAAGAATTAATCAGTAGTAGATTAATTAAAAGAAATTAGCGTCTTTGAGTTTTGTTAATATTCAAGCCATCCTTACGTTTAAGGTTTTTAGTATTGTGTGGTCATAACTAATGATAAATGACAAATTTCAGTATAAATAAAATTGGTTATTCATTTTAAAAACAGGTCTGCCCTACATAATAGCAGAGTACAAGGTAAACAAATATGATGGCAATTCAAAAAAGGCAAAGTTTCTATTTCAAGAACAGAATAAGAACCAAAAATAAATCAAAGCTTACTACCCACATGATTTATTTTTATCCAAACATACTTCAAAACAAAATAGGTGGATTTAGGATTTGAATCAGAACAGTAAAGCTCCTGAGTCTGTACTTGAATTACAGTGTCATGTTTCCTCTTCAGTCAGATCCTGTTATGTCACTGTTTTCTTGAAAAATAATCATTTTGCTTTCATTATTTCCTACATGACACCTTTTTTAAACAACCTAGTATATTGAAGTTCTAAAGTGCCTATACTACAAACAGGGAACGCTACAATACAATCTATTATAAAATATAACAATGTAACTATAAATCAAAGGATAACTTTCATAAATTTTTGTTAGGCTATGGCTTAGCACTATCTATGGTCCTCAAACCCATCTGCAAATTACCTGGAAGCTTTATAAAAGAGAAAGTACCAATGCCCAGGCCCCATCTCAGATAAATTCATCAGAATTTCTGAAAAGTAGGGCCTAGCTATCAATATTTCGTAAAAAGCTTCAACGGTGAAACTAATTGTGCAGCATCCAGGTTGGATACCAACCACTGCTTCACACAGAGGAACTAAATAAATATGTTAAACAAATACATCTGGGTTGTGAGTAGAACATTATATAAGACACATAGCAATATGTCATAAGACAAATTGTGCATCTTTCCAAAACTTTTGCAGAATTGATATTAGTTACAAAGTTTATCAGGAGTGATAGTGTATATTTCTGCATTATTTATTTTACAATAAACATGTTATTTTTGTATTTTCTTAACAAAAGATAAAAAACATTCAATAATTACATTTTATACCATACAGAAGTTCAAAAAATTGGCCTGAAAAGATAAACTTTACTAAATTATCTATTAAAACCATAAACTACGATGTGTGCTTTCTTTCTAAAAAGCAAGACAAAAACCAGTTTCTCCAAACATCCAGGAATGCCAGGGCTTCCAAGACAAGGCCAAGAAGTCGACAAACTTCACTGTCCCCTGTAGGCAGTCTCAATAATGTTATTTTTCTATTTTTCTAACTGCTAAGGTATTCCCCCAAGAAATTAGTCACTCCTTGGGCAGGATCCTCTATCTCCATGAAGGGTTCTACCTAAGTATCTTTTCTAAGAGAGAAACACATCCATGTCAGTGTTATTAATAATAATGAAAATAGCTAAAATGTCCAACAATGGAATATTAAATGTTAAAGACTGTTTGGAATACGTCCAGAAGCTGAATTCAATCACATCTATTTGCTAATGGAGGCTATCAGTTAAATAGGCTACTTTATACCTGTGTTTCCTTTTTCATCTTCTCGGATGTGAAGATCCTTCATAGATGTTTCCAATTCAAGAAGATCTTTTAGGTCTTCCTTGTATACTTCTATATAAGACACTTTAATATTAAAATCAATGCTAGGATTTTCAGAGATGTTTTGAAATATTTCTTGGATAGCTCGAGGAATGATACCTTTTTGACCCTCCACAACTGAAGCTAAAAATTTAAAGAAAGAAAGTACATCTGAAAATTAAAATATAAGAAATGCTAAAATCCAAAATTTATTATATATTTTCATACATATCTATATTACTAATTTTTAAACCATAACTGCAAAATTCATGTGTGAAAGTTTCCACAATTTTTTTAAAGATTTTATTTATTTATCAATGAAAGACAGAGAGAGAGAGAGAGAGAAAGAGAGAGAGGCAGAAACACAGGCAGAGGGAGAAGCAGGCTCCATGCAGTGAGCCTGATGTGGGACTTGATTCCGGGACTCCAGGATCACACCCTGGGCCTGGCGCTAAACTGCTGAGCCACCCAGGGATCCCCAGTTTCCACAATTTTTTTAAAAATATTTATTTATTTATTTATTCAGAGAGAGAGAGAGAGAGAGAGAGAGAGGGAGAGGCAGAGACACAGGCAGAGGGAGAAGCAGGCTCCATGCAGGGAGCCTGATGTGGGACTCATCCCAGGTCTCCAGGATCACACCCAGGGGTGCAGGCGGCGCTAAACCACTGCGCCACCGGGGCTGCCCAGTTTCCACAATTTTTAGAAACATTAAATACAGTCTAATACATTCAGAAGGCAAATTACCACATGACCACGAAGAGTCGTAAGTTTGAAAAATATTTAATAATATGGGAAAATGCTCACAATATAAAGTGAAAAAAAATAAGATGCAATGTTATATGTAGAATTGCAAGTGTATTACAATTTATATGTAAGAAAAGCTAAAATCCAAAATTTAGAATATATTTTCATAAATATATTACTAATTTTTAAAAACCATAAACTGTAAAATTCATGTGTGAAAGTTTCCACAATTTTTAAAAATAGTTTAAAATTCTTAAATAAGTAAATGAACAAATTGAGTCTTAAGGTTAAATAAGCTAGGCCAATTTAGAAATCTACCTACTATCTGTGGCATTATTCCATGGAAAATATATTCCAAGTTATAAAAAGTTGGCTTTGCAAATGAACCTTAAGAATAACTTGCTTCCAAGTTGAAAATTACCAATGTTTAGATCTTGGGCAGCATCCTAAAATTCCAAACATCTATTCACTTGGACTGCCTTTCACCTAATTTAAGATGCAAGACTGCCATCATGTGGCAAGGAAAGGAAGCTGTAAGTTTTTCTAACACAAAGGAATAAATGAAGACTGGAGATTACTTTTTTTTTTTTAAGATTTCTTTCAGAGAGAGAGAATGTGTGAGCGGGGGAGGGGCAGAGAGAGAGAAAGAGAGAGAGAGAAAGGAAGCACTTCCTGCTGAGTGTGAGCGGACAGGGGCCTCCCTCTCAGATCATGCCCTGAGATCATGACCTGAGCAGAAATCAAGAGTCTGTCACTTAAGGGATTGAGTCACCCAGGTGCCCCTGAAGATTCCTTTTTGAGAGTTTCCAGGAACTTGTCAACAGCTTTATGTATTAATTACAGTGCAATATACACATTGTAGATTAGCGAGAATTTAAGGCTAAATCAAAATATCTCATTCATTTCCCACTCCAACAGAAAACAAAGCACAAAAATTTAAAACTTATCAAAACGCTGAATTTCAAATAATATTTATAACAAAGCTTCAATACGTATTTTAGTAACCCAAATATCCCATTTTCAATGTTACATGTACATTCCTGAGATAAACTGCTTCAGAGAGAAATTGTAAAGTTTTATATCTTAACAGTCATTATTTAGCTATTATATGTTATTTAAAGAACACACAAGAGTTACTAGAAAATGTTATGCCTGGTACAAGTCAGCAAACCCAAAGTTCTGAGAAGTAGGAAGATGAATATTAGTAATAAAGTACCATATTGAAAAATAAGAGATTATTATTCTGCCACAGTGCCTAGCATGGTACCTTAGACACTACAAATGCTCGGTAACCTATTTATTAGAGGAAAAAACGGCATTATTTAAAAATTAAAAGGCAGGGCAGCTGGGTGGCTCAGTCGGTTAAGCATCTGCCTTTGGCTCAGGTCATGATCCCAGGGTCCTAGGATGAAGCCCATGTCTGGCTTCCTGCTCAGCGGGGAGTCTGTTTCTCCCTCTCCCTCTATGCTTTCTTTCATAAATAAATAAATAAATAAATAAATAAATAAATAAATAAATAAATAAATAAATAATCTTTTTTAAAAAATCAAACAGCAGATGACTGACCCAGAATTGGTGTCCTTAACAACCTGGGAAATAAAAAATGTTTACCAATTTCACTAATACACCAAGAAATGTAACTTCAAACAACAAAGTACAATTTTTCACCTATTAGATGACAAAAAATATATAGATTTATAATGTCAAGTAACAAGTACACGAGCAAATGGCTTTCATATATTGATGGTAGGAATCTAAACTGCTACACGCTTCATTGGAGTGTGACTTGTCAATATCTATTTATATATTTTTTAAGATTTTATTTTTTTATGAGAGGGAGAGAGAGGCAGAGACACAGGCAGAGGGAGAAGCAGGCTCCAGGAGCCCAACGAGGGACATGATCCCAGGACTCCAGGATCACGCCCTGGGCCAAAAGAAGGCGCTGAACCGCTGGGCGGCTAAGCCACCCAGGGATCCCCTCTATTTACATTTTAAATGTGCATTCCCTTTGACTCAAGAAATCCACTATAGGAATCTTTTTTATGCAAATACTAACACATTATGCAAAGTCAAACATATAAAGACATGCACTGCAATTTTTTTATCATAGTAAAAATCAGAAACAACCTAAATGTCCATTAATACTAGAATGGAGGAACTATGGTCCATTCAAACTGTGGAATATTATATAGTCCAAAAAATGAGGTGAAATTCTATGACCCAAATGGGAAGAAATGAAATACTTTATATTGTTAAATGCAAAAAGAAAGTTATAAAATCACAGGTATAATAAACCATTAAACAAAACAACACGGGATCCCTGGGTGGCTCAGCGGTTTAGCGCCTGCCTTTGGCCCAGGGCGCGATTCTGGAGTCTGGGGATCGAGTCCCGCGTCGGGCTCCCGGCATGGAGCCTGCTTCTCCCTCCTTCTGTGTCTCTGCCTCTCTCTCTCTCTCTCTCTCTCTATGTCTATCATAAATAAATAAATAAATCTTTAAAAAAATAAAAATAAAAAATAAACAAAACAACACAAGAAAAAAAATGTGTATTTCTAAAATGCCTAAAAAAATATCTAAAGATGGGGACACTCAAAATTACTAAAGGGGAAAAATAAAAACCAGCATCACAGAAATGTGACAGAATATTATGAAAACCTTTATGACAACAAATTGGAACAACTTAGAAGAAACATATAAATTCCTAGAAACATATAACCTACCAAAATTAAAGAAGAAATAGAAAATTGGAACAGACCAATCACTAGCAATGAAATTGAATCAGTGATCCAAAAATTTACAAAAAAAAACAAAAACAAAAATCCAGGACCAGTCAGCTTCACAGGCAAATTCTACCAAATATTTAAAGAGTTGATACCCATTCTTCTCAGGGCACCAGGGCTCAGTGGGTTAAGCATTCAACTCTTGATTTCATGATGTTGGGGTTCTGGGATCAAATTCCAAGTTGGACTCCCCACTCAGCAGTCAGCTTGTCTTCCTCTCCCCTCCCCCTACTCTCACTCTCTCTCTAAAATAAATATTCAAAAAAAAAGGTTAATACCCATTCTTCTTAAACTATTCCAAAAAAAAAAAAAAAAGAGAGAGAAAGAAAAACTTCCAAACTCATGCTATGAAGCCAGTATCACTCTGATACCAAAACTAGATAAAGACACCACACAAAAAAGAGAACTACAGGCCAATGTCCCTCATGAATACAAATGCAAAAATCCTCAACAAAATATTAGTAAACCGAATCCAACAATATATTTTATTTTTAAAGATTTTATTTATTTATTATTTATTTATTCATGAGAGACACAGAGAGAGAGGCAGAGACACAGACAGAGGGAGAAGCAGGCTCCACGCAGGGAGCCCGATGTGGGACTCAATCCCAGGACTCCAGGATCACGACCCGAAGCAAAGGCAGACACTCAACCGTGGAGCCACCCAGACATCCCAGCCAACAATGTATTTTAAAAAATCATACACCATGATGCAAAGGCAGTTTAATATTCACAGAACAATAATGTAATACATCACATCAATAGCAGAAAGGATAAAACCATATGATCATTTCAATAAATGCAGAAAAAGCATTTGACAAAGTACAACATCTATTCATGATTAAAACCCTTTGCGGGGATCCCCGGGTGGCTCAGCGGTTTGGCGCCTGCCTTTGGCCCAGGGCGCGATCCTGGAGTCCCGGGATCAGGTCCCGCGTCGGGCTCCTGGCATGGAGCCTGCTTCTCCCTCCTGTGTCTCTGCCTCTCCCTCTCTCTCTCTGTGACTATCATAAATAAATAAAAACGTAAAAAAAAATTTTAAATAAATAAATAAATAAATAAATCTTGAAAAAAAAAAAAAAAAACCTTTGCAAAGTAGGTCCATAATAAAGGCCATCTATGGGCAGCCCCTGTGGCGCAGCAGTTTAGCGCCACCTGCAGCCTGGGGTGTGATCCTGGCGGCCCGGGATCGAGTCCCACCTCGTCGCTCCCCCTGCATGGAGCCTGCTTCACCCTCTGCCCCTCTCTCTCTCTGTGTGTCTCTATGAATAAATAAATAAAAATATTTTAAAATAAATAAATAAATAGATAGATAGATAGATAGATAGATAGATAGATAGATAAATAAATAAATAAATAAATAAATAAATAAATAAATAAATGCCATCTATGAAAAGCCCTCACCCAACATCACACTCAATGGTAAAACTCTGAGAGCTTTTCCCTTTAAGGTCAGGAATAAGACAAGGATGTCCAATTCACTTTTTTCAACACAGTACTAGAAATCCTAGCCTCAGCAATTAGAAAATATAAAGAAATAAAAGGCATCCAAATTGGTAAGGAAAAAGTAAAACTATTTCCAGATGACGTGATATTATATAGAGAAAACCCTGAAGACTCCACCAAAAAACTGTTAAAACTGATAAATGAATTCAGTAAAGTCTCAGGATACAAAATCAATGTTCAGAAATCTGTTGCATTCCGATACACTAATTATGAAGCAGCAGAAAGAAAATTAAACAATCCTATTTAAAATTGCACCAAAAACAATAAAATTCTAGGAATAAACCAAATAGATGAAAGACTTGTAACTATCAACTTGAAAGCTATAAAACACTGATGAAAGAAACTGAAGAGGACACAAAGAAATAAAGATGCTCCATGCTTATGGATTGGAAGAACAAATACTGTTAAAATGTCCATACTATCCAAAGTAATCTACATATTTAAAGCAATCCCTATCAAAATACCAACAGCATTTTTTAAAAGATTTTATTTATTTGAGAGAGAGAGAGACAGAAAGAGTACAAGCAGGGGTAAGGGCAGAAAGAAAAGGAGAAGCAGACTCCCTACTGAGCAGGGAGCCTAACAGGGCTAGATCCCAGGACCCTGGGATCATGACCTGAGCTGAAGGGTGAAGTTTAACCAATTGAGCCCCCCAGGCACCGCACCAACAGCATTTTCACAGAACTAGAATAAACAATCCTAAAATCTGTATGGAACTACACAAGACCATGAATAGCCAACACAATCTTGAAAAAGAAAAACAAAACTGGGAATATCACAATTCCAGACTTCCAAGTTATATTACAAAACTGCAGCAATCAAAACATGGTCCTGGCACAAAACCAAACACATAAATCAATGAAACAGAATAGAAAACCCATAATTATATGGTCATTTAATCAACAAAGGAGGTACATTTATACAATGGGAAAAAGTCTCTTCAACAAGTAGTGTTGAAGCTACACTCAAAAGAATGAAACTGGAACACCCTCTTTTACCATATACAAAAATAAATTCAAAATGGATTAAAGACCTAAATGTGAGACCTGAAATCATAAAATTCCCTAAAGAGAACACAGGCAGTAATCTCTCTGACATCAGATATCACAACATTTTTCTAGATATGTCTCCTAAGGCAAGGGAAACAAAAGCAAATGTAAACTATTGGGACTACATCCAAATACAAAGCTTCTGCACGGTGGAGGAAATAATCAACAAAACTAAAAGGCTGAATGGGAGAAGATATTTGCAAATAACATCAATATAGGGCTATTATCCAAAATTATATAAAGAACTGATACAACTTAACACCCCAAAACAAATAATCCAATTAAAAAATGGGCAGAAGGCCTGAACAGACATTTCTCCAAGGAAGACATCCATGGCCAACAGACCCATGAAAAGATGCTCAACATCTCTTGTCATCAAGGAAATGAAAATCAAAACTACAATGAGGGCAGCCCGGGTGGCTCAGCGGTTTAGCACCGCCTTCAGCCCAGGGCGTGATCCGGAGACCCAGGACCGAGTCCCACATGGGCTCCCAGTATGGAGCCTGCTTCTCCCTCTGCCTGTGTCTCTCATGAATAAATAAATAAAATCTTTAAAAACAAAACTAAACTAAGCTACAATGAGATACCACCTCACATCTGTCAGAATAGCGAAAATCAAGAGCACAACAAAACAGGTGTTGGCAAGAACACAGAGGGAAAAAAAGGAACCTTCTTACACTGTTGGTGGGAATGCAAACTGGCACAGCCACTGTGGAAAACAGTAATGAAGGTTCCTCATAAAGTTAAAAATAGAACTATCCTATACCCAGTAATTGTACTACTATTTACCCAAACTATGGGAGCAGCCCAAGTGTCTATCAATAAATAAATGGATAGGGGATCCCTGGGTGGCTCAGCAGTTTAGCGCCTGTCTTTGGCTCAGGGTGTGATTCTGGAGTCCCGGGATCGAGTCCCACATCGGGCTCCCTGCATGGAGCCTGCTTCTCCCTTGGCCTGTGTCTCTGCCTCTTTTTCTCTGTGTGTGGCTCTCATGAATAAATAAATAAAATATTTTTTAAAAATAAAATAAATGGATGGATAAAGATGTAGTGTACACACACACACACACGATGGAATTATTCAGCCTTAAAAAAAGAATGGAATCTTACCATTTGCAAGGACATGGACAGAGGTAGAATATAATGCTGAGCAAAGTAAGTCAGAGAAAAAGAGATACTTTATGATTTCACTCATATGCGGAATTTGAGGAACAAAAACAAGCAAAGGAAAAATGAGAGAGAGAGCATACGAGGAATAGGTTCTTAACTACACAGAATAAACTGATGGTTACCCCAAGGGAGGTAAGAGGGGATAGAAATTAAAGAATTCACTTACCATGATGAAAAAAATTTAAAAAGCTAAGGGAAAAACTTAAAAATCACTTCTAATGGTGTTATCAAGTATAATGTATTTTACAGCAGTTAAAATGTTTTAGGATAATAGATAAACTTAATAACTTTTTCCTTTAAGGTATTAAAATTGTATGCATGGCCTCTTAATAAAAGCAAGATAGCTATAATTAAGTCACAAAGCTCTAAACATTTTAGAACTCTTATTAGTATAAAAAACATATTGAGTCTTAAACATCATTAAACATTTGCCAATAAAAAAAGGCTAGAATCCTTAAAAACACACAACTTAAAGAGTAGAAAAACTGAATTTTTTGAGATCCTAAAATAATCTACTATCTTTAATCTCCTAAATCCTGTATAACAGTGATTCTAAAAATGGGGGTGGGAGAGTATTGGGCATTTATGGCCTCTCAATTTAATCTTTGTAGTCAGGGCTTCCTCAAACCACACAACCAGCCTCCAACTCTCCCCCACAATCCCTACATGTAATAAGAAATGTTACTGAAAGTCACATTCTATATTTGAGAAGCATGAAAGTAGAAAATACATTGAGAGTCATTACACATATACAGAATACTAGCAATAATTTTAGACAATAATGCATATATATGTACAATATTCAAAAGTTTGCTTTTAGAAGAAAGATACTAATACAGTAAACAATCTCAACAGAGGACTTAGCTTTCAATCCCAGCTGTCACTAACCCTCTAACTGAACAAGTCTTTTATTGATCGCTCCATAGCTAGAGCTCCACACTTATAAACGAAAAGAAATTATTTCCAAGTTTCCTTTTAACTCTATAGAAAATCCTAGCGATTCCACCTTTTCCAAACTAGAATTACAAGCAGGAGAAATTATTTCCTAAAATACTCAGTATTTAAAATAGAAATCCGGGGATCCCTGGGTGGCACAGCGGTTTGGCGCCTGTCTTTGGCCCAGGGTGCGATCCCGGAGACCTGGGATCGAATCCCACATCGGGCTCCTGGTGCATAGAGCCTGTTTCTCCCTCTGCCTGTGTCTCTGCCTCTCTCTCTCTGTGTGTGACTATCATAAATAAATTAATTAATTAATTAATTAAAAATAAAATAAAATAAAATAAAATAAAATAAAATAAAATAAAATAGAAATCCGTATTTAGATGTGAGGTGATAATGTGTTAACTAGATTGGGGGAATCCTTTGACAACATATACATTCATCAAATCATCATGACATACACTTTAAATATGGTACAATTGTCAATTGAATCTCAATAAAATCGAAAAAGTAAAATAAAAATCTGACTTTAAAAATAGGAGAAAAAAGACACCTTAAGCCATGTGGCTTAAATTCCTCCTACTGCATCAAAGTTCTGGTCACAGGACTCTTGATTTTTTTTTTTAAGATTTTATTTATTTATTCATGAGAGAAACAGAGAGAGAGAGGCGGAGACACCAGCAGAGGGAGAAGCAGGCTCCATGCAGGGAGCCCAACGTGGGACTCGATCCCAGGTCTCCAGGATCACGCCCTGGGCTGAAGGTGGTGCTAAACCGCTGAGCTACCCGGGCTGCCCAGGAAGCTTGATTTTACAAGACCATGTAAAAGATCAATATCTGGTCATGTTAATTCATTTCTTTCTACTTTAAATTCTGTTCAAAGCAACAAAGGGTTGCCAGAAGCAGGCAGTGGGGGAAATGGGTGAAGGTGGGTCAAAACATAAAAACTTCCAACTATAAGATAAAGAAGTTCTAAAGAT
Organism: Canis aureus; assembly: GCF_053574225.1. Taxonomy (NCBI): domain Eukaryota; kingdom Metazoa; phylum Chordata; class Mammalia; order Carnivora; family Canidae; genus Canis; species Canis aureus. The sequence continues at coordinate 76,203,357 of NC_135611.1, read as the reverse complement.
GTAATATACAGCATGGTGACTGTAGTTAACAATACTTTATTGTATATTCGAAAATTGCTAGGGGCACCTGGGTGGCTCAGTCAGTAAAGCATCTGCCTTTCGCTCAGCTCATGATCCCAGGGTCCTAGGATGGAGCCCCACTCAGCTTCTCCCTCTCCCCCTGCTCGAGCTTGCTCTCTCATTCTTTCTCTCAAGTAAATAAAATCTTTTAAAAAGAAAAAAGTTGCTAAAATATTAACATCTTAAAAGATCTTATCACAAGAAAAAAATCACATATAACTATATGATGTGATCAATGTTAACTAAACTTATTGTGGTAATCGTTTTGCAATATATACATATATCATCATCATAATGTATGTCTTGAACTAATATAATGTTATACATCAATTATATCTCAGTAAGACTGTGGGGGAATGGCAAAGGGCTGAACACTAAACATTGTCTTAAACTTGTTTTCTTAAGCAAATATAATCAAATTAAATTGTTGAATGAAACTTCAATATTTAAAAGTCTTTCAAAGATGATGATCTTATTAACACATCTGATTCCTATATATTATTTCATTCAATCAATATGCTGAACACCTACAAATAAGTCAGTTAAGCAGCATCTGCCTTTGGCTCTGGTCATGATCCTGGGGGATGGGGGGGAATCCCTGCTCAGGAGGGAGCCGGTTTCTCCCTCTGCCCCTCTCTCCACTCATGCTCATTCTCTCTCAAATAATTAAATAAAATCTTTTAAAAAAGGAAAAAAAGTATGAGAATCTTACCAACATGGCCTCCTCCAATGGTGTAGGTCTTCCCAGATCCAGTTTGTCCATAGGCAAAAACGGTTGCATTATAGCCCTCAATGAGTGACAACACTAGTGGTTTTATACACGTATTATAAACTTGATCTTGAGTGGAATTTTTGCCAAAAACAAAATCAAAAGTAAAGACTCTATCTCTCCCAATGATAATTTGCTGGGTATTTGGAATAACTCTCACACAAGCTTGATGATTATGAAGAACTTCTTTGCATAGCAGAGGTCGGATTCTTACAGCAACTTTTACTGGTATTTCTTCCATAGCAGCTTAGATTTTGCTAAATAACTTTCTATTAAATATTCAGTATCTAGTGTGAGAAATTTTCCATTTTATGTAAGATCTGGACTCCTGTGTACCAAAATAAAAACAACATTTAATTATGTACTTCTCTATCTTAATAAACTAACCACCTTCTAAAACAAAATCAATTAAAACAGGTTTTGTTCAAAATGAGATAGTTACAACAAGTAAATCTATCTTGTAAAACTATACCTATAATTTACAGATGAAATGATATGAAATGTCCAATTTTCTGCAAAACAATCTAAAGGGTATGGGCCATGAGTTGGTAAATGATGAAGCTAAAAAAAAAAAAAAAATGATGAAGCTAATCTGTGTGCATGGAATTCCATCATGCCACTCTCTAGAGCAGTAATATGTTTCCCAGTTCCCAGTTTAATATTAAATTAAATATTTAATAACTGGAGAGTTAGAAAATTAAGGCAAGGAAATAACTGAGTAATTATATACATGTGCTGAAATGCTATTAGATTTTATAGCTATATCTCTTTGCTACAAATATTAAAAGTAAATCCAAGAAAACAGCTTTAACAATTTCCATAATGTAACTTTAAATCAATTTTTTTAAATAATCAAAACTAATTGAAAAAATGCTTTTCTACTCTTATGTTGTACTTGTTTCTGGAAATCACTGGAAGAATACATTAAAATTAAACTGGTAGCTATATTTGCAATGAATCTGAAAAATAAATTAAGAAAACAATTCCATTTATAGTAGCATCAAAAAGGATAAAATACGGGCAGCCCAGGTGGCTCAGCGGTTTGGTGCTGCCTTTCTGTCCAGGGCCTGATCCTGGAGACTCGGGATCGAGTCCCACGTCAGGCTCCCTACATGGAGCCTGCTTCTCCTTCTGCCTGTGTCTCCGCCCCTCTCTCTCTTTCTCTCTCTCTCTGTGTGTGTCATGAATGGATAAATAAAATCTTTTTTAAAAGAAGGATAAAATACTTAGAAATAACTTTACTAAAAGACATGTAAAATTTACACTCTGAAGACTATAAAATATTGTTAGTAAAGAAAATCTAAATAAATGGAAAAACATCTCATGTTCATGAAAGACTTAACATTTTTAAAATGACAGTATCCTCTAATTTATCTACAGATTCAATGCAACTCCTATCAAAATCCCAGCTTATTTGCCAGAATTGACAAACTGATCTTAAAAATCTTTTTTTTAAGATTTTATTTATTGATTGATCTAAAATTCATACGGAAATTCAAGGGACACAGTTTAGCTAAAATATTGAAAAAGAACAAAGTCGGAGGACACACTTCCCCAATTCTAAAACCAAGCAACAGTAATCAAGACAGTATGGTACTAGTATAAGACAAACTTAAAACCAATGGAAAAGAACTGAGAATCCAAAAATAAATCCTTGTATTTATGGGCAAATGATTCTTAACAAGAGCGCCAAGACAATTCGATGGGGGCAAAAACAGACTTTTCAACAAATGTTCATGAGATAACTGGATATCCACATGCATAAGAATGAAACTGGACTCCTACATCATACACAGAAGTTAATTCAAAATCGTTCACAGACCTAAGTGTAAGAGCTAAAACTCTTAGAAAAAAACATAGGGGTAACTCTTGGTAACCTTGGGTTTGGCAATGGTTTCTCAGGTGTAACACTAAAAGCAAAAGCAATAAACTTTATAAGGAAAAACAGAAGAAATGGATTTAATAAAATTTAAAAGTTTTGTTTCTCAAAGATATGACAAATGGCTAATAAGCACATGCAAAGATGCCCAAAATGATTAGCCAGCAGGGAAATGCAATCAAACCCACAATGAGGTATCATGTCACACTTGTCAGAACAGCTAGAATCAAAAAGGTGGGAAATAACAAGTGTTAGCAAGGATGTAGAGAAAGAGGGAATCTTCAAGCATGACTGGTGGGAATGAAAACTAGTGCAGCCACTCTGGAGAACAGTATGGAGGTGCCTCAAAACATTAAAAATAGAACTACCTTATGATCCCCTAATCATCGCACTACTGGATATTTTACCCAAAGAATACGAAAACACTAACTGAGAAGATATATGTACCACTATGTTTATTAGCATCATTTACAATAGCCAAGATATGGAAGCAACCCAAGCATCTATCAATAAATGAATGGATAAAGAAGATGTGGCACATATATACATATACATGTATATATGTATGCAATGGAATATTATTCAGCCATAAAAATGAATGAAATCTTGCCGTTTTTTAACAACATGGATGGACCTAGAGGGTATTATGCTAAGTGAAATAAGTCAGAGAAAGACAAATACCATGGTTTTTTCTTTCTTTTTAATGTTTATTTATTTATTTAAAGTAATCTCTACACCCAGTGTGGGGCTCAAGTCTCATGTGAGACTAAGAATTGCATGTCCCACAGACTGAGCCAGCCAGGTGCCCCCCATATGGTTTCCCTTATATATGGAATCTAAAAAACAAAACAAACAAATGAATAAAAAGCAGAATCAGACCCATAAATAAAGAGAACTGATGGTGGCCAGAGGATAGCCAGTTGGGGGGGATGGGCAAAATGGGTGAAGGGGAGTGGGAGATAATCTTCCAGTTATGAAATGAATGAGTTGCAGGGATAAAAAGTACAGGATAAGGTGAATGGTATTGTAATAGCATTATATGGTGACACAGGTTAGCTGTGCTTATGGTGAGCATAGCATACCATACAGACTTGTCTCTACACCTGAAACTAACCTAACAGTGTGTGTCAAATACACTTCAATTTTTAAAAAGATGGGGGATCCCTGGGTGGCACAGCGGTTTGGCGCCTGCCTTTGGCCCAGGGCGCGATCCTGGAAACCCCGGATCGAATCCCACGTCAGGCTCCCGGTGCATGGAGCCTGCTTCTCCCTCTGCCTATGTCTCTGCCTCTCTCTCTCTCTCTCTCTATGTGACTATCATAAATAAATAAAATTTAAGAAAAAAAAATTTTTTTAAAGATGGATATTAATATATTTTTAAAAATTTTTTTAAAGATTTTATTTATTTATTTTGCAGAGAGAGAGAGACAGTGTGTGCACAAGTACACAGAGCAGCCAGCAAAGGGAGAGGGAGAAGCAGACTCCCCGCTGAGCAGGGAGCCTGATGCAGGGACTCAATCCCAGAACTCTGGGATCATGATCTGAGCCAAAGGCAGATGCCCAACTGACTGAGCCACCCAGGTACCCTTTAAAAATGTTTTTAAAAGACAGATCAAAACAAGTGTTGGTGAGAATGTTTAGAATATGGAACCTTCACATACTCCAGATGGAAATGTAAAATGATGCAACTAACTTTGAAAAAGAGTCCGGCAGTTCCTCAAAAAGTCAAAACATAGTTATCATTTGACCCAGAAACTCCACTCTTGAGGTATATACCCAAGAGAAATAAAAACATATGTTTTCATTAAAACTTGCACATGAATATTCAGTTTGTGCTGGATAAAGTTTACACCATATAAAAGATAAAAAGAAAATGTAACAAGTAGTCTCGATAATGTTTAAATGCAGATAATGAAAAAATAATCAGTTCAGGATGTGGCTGGGCTCTTTGTAGAAGGGGAGTCTTGCATAGTATCATTAAGTATATAGTAGACTATCAATAGACTAAAATAACATTTTCAGCCTTTGCTATGGAAATGTTAATAAAGACATATTTAATACTAGCCTTTAAAAGACTCTGCAGCAGTATAATTACAATTTTGTGAGTGGACATTATAATTTTGTGCATTATAATTTTGTGAGTGGACAGTCTGAAAGGGATCAAATAACAAATACATCACTCTACTAAATGCCCACTGAGAGTAAAAACAATATCAGCTCCCTTGGGCTGCAAAATCCCAGCGTCAACATGCTATATTTAATGATCACAACAAAGAGATGCACCTAACCTTACCAGTTTTAATCATTCTAGTTAGAATCAGCTGTGAAAAAATACTCCTATGAATGAAGTAACTTTTCTTGGATCCTAAAGGACTCCACAATCACTTGGAAACTCTCCCAAATAAACAAGGATGCTATGTGAGTTGGTTCTTCCAAATGCCCCTAAACATGTAACATTTGAAGTCTTTATTAAACAGATTATTTTTTTAAGCCATCACATTAAAACAAAAGTCATGGTCTATCTTAAGCCAAACCTAAGTACTTCCAACAAAACTGCTAATAAAAGATGCAGTGTAAGTGGGATATTTTCACTTTCTTGGTCTTTATAATGGGAAAGTTTTGCTACAAGGGCAAAAGAAATTCTATCTATTCTAATAAATAAGGGCCCCCAAACCTATGGATTGCAAAAAGTTAATATTCAAGAAGAATTCAAGCATTAAAAAATCCGTAACACTTACACTTTAGAGTTTGATCAATTGCAGTCATCAGAAGCGTATGTATTATGTCACCAATAAATTTAAGAAGGGTGATATTTAGGCAGACTGAATGGGGTTTTGAAATATGAGAAAGACAAGAGAATCTTAGATCACTGATGCCATGTCACTGATAAAAAGAAGTGTCTCCAAATACTGCTGCCATCCAGTGCCCCTGGTTTTTCAGTGGTAGTGGTTGTCTAAAAATTGTGGTTTGCTAATAATGTTAACGTAGGAAACTTCCCAGCAAATGAATGGACAATGAATCGCACAAGTATCTGAGAAAAGGTTCCAAATGCATAAATAACTAGACAGAGAACAGAGGCAGTAAAGTGGAAAAACAAAACCTGGAGAGGGCGAAGTGTTATGTAAAAGGTGTTTCAAAGTACGAACTCGGACACCCTTTCTTTCTCAATCACATCTGCCTCCGAGGGAGGGGACTCGCGCTTGGGTAGCACCAAAGTTTCAACGTCCGCGAGGAAAACACAAGGCCTGTGGCAAAACGAAAGCCCCATGAGGGTAGGTCTTCCCATGGCCTCCAGCTCCCGCAGCTGGAAGCACGAGCGCCACAAACTCCGGATCGGACTTCGTGGGGTTCCGTCCGGCGCTCCCGCGCGTCCCTGGTGAGGTCCCCGGACCTGTCTACCTCCAGGGGGGCCCCACCTCCGCCCGCGGCGGGGTCCCCAGCGCCGACCCTAGCCCCCCCTGACGCCCGCCCCGGCTTAGCCGGCGCCCCAACCGCCCCCTCCCGCAAGCCGTCCCGCAGCGGCCCCCGACCCCCCACCCCGAGCGGCGCCCCCTCCCCCGCAACGGCGCGCTGGACAGGAAGGCGGGAGGGCGCCGCGCCGCACCCGGCCCCGCCGGCCCCGCCGGCCCCGCCACTCCTGCCCACCACTCACTGACCGGCTCGAGAAAGCCCCGGTCCCCGGCGACCGGCACAACGCAGGCCTCCCCAGCTTCGCTCCGCCCGGCCGCCGCCGCCGCCGCCGCCGCCCCTGCCGTTCGCGCCTTTTGTTGTCGCGGGTTCTCCCGGCAACCGGCGAAGCCAGTCCCGGACGCGCCCCCTCCCGGCCGGGCGTTCCCCCGCCCCCGGCAGGCCCCGCCCCCGGCAGGCCCCGCCCCCGGCAGGCCCCGCCCCCCGGCAGGCCCCGCCCCCGGCAGGCCCCGCCCCCAGGAAGCGAGGGTCCCGCCTAGCTGCAAAGCCAGCTCCGACGGCCTCTCTGCGGAGCCGAAGTAACTCCCCGCCGTTTGTAAAGTGAATGTGACGAAGACTCACGTTGCGTTTCAATATTTAAGTTGCCAGTTTATTTTTTTTTAATTTTTCAGATTATTTTTTTTTAATTTTTATTTATTTATGATAGTCACAGAGAGAGAGAGAGAGGCAGAGACACAGGCAGAGGGAGAAGCAGGCTCCATGCACCGGGAGCCCAACGTGGGATTCGATCCCGGGTCTCCAGGATCCCGCCCTGGGCCAAAGGCAGGCGCTAAACCGCTGCGCCACCCAGGGATCCCTAAGTTGCCAGTTTAAAAAAAAAGTTGCCAGTTTAGTTATTTTTATTGAAATAAAGTTCGTATAGCGAACATAAACCGCTTTAAGGTGTGCAATAGGCATTGTCAATGTTGCGCAAACATCACCCCTGCTTCCAAAACCTTTTCATCACCCCAAAAGGAAATCCCCGTGTGAGTGAGCAGTCCCTGGCAACCACTAATCAATTTTCCCTGTATGGATTTACCTGTTTGGGGCGTTTTGTATTTACCCAATCACAAAATTTGTGGCCTTTTGTGTGTGGCTTTTTTTGCTAAACAATGTTTTCCTCCTCCACCCATGTTGTCACTTGTTTCAGTAATTTTATTCCTTTTTATGCTGAATAATATTCCATTGTGGGACGCGTGGGTGGCTCCGTGGTTGAGCGTCTGCCTTTCGCTCAGGCTGTGATCTCAGGGTCCTGGAATCAAGTCCCGCATGGGGCTCCCGGTGCATGGAGCCTGCTTCTCCCGCTGCCTGTGTCTCTGCCTCTCTGTCTCTGGGTCTCTCCTGAATAAATTAATAAAATCTTTTACCTCAAACCAGAATTCAGAGTCGGGCCTGACAAGAATCTACTAAGGAAAGCCATGTTGTATATTGGCCAACTGTGTGCTGGAATTGCCTGTGTTCAGAAAATTCCATTCAAGGATGTTATTCAAATGATCATCGTGAAATACTTGAGCATCATGTCAAGGGTCAGAAGGAAAGCTGCAGTTATTATTGATGGACAGTATAATAATGGCATTTTCAGATATCATTTCTGGGCCGATGAAGTAATTGGGCTTATTTTGAAGATCGAGGATATGCAGGTTCATGTTGGTTTTGGCCTTAAGTTTAAAGACTGAAGAAGTAAATCATTTTTTGAAGGTTGATTGGGTATTGATTTTTCTTGTAATAATGTCATTATTTTATAAAGTGACCCAATATATTAAAAAAAAGAAAAAATCTTTATAAAAGATTTTATTTATTTATTCAGGAGAGACACAGAAAGAGGCAGAGACATAGGCAGAGGGAGAAGCAGGCCCCATGCAGGGAGCCGGAAGTGGGACTCGATCCCGGGTCTCCAGGATCACACCCTGGGCTGAAGGCAGGCGCTAAACTGCTGAGCCACCCAGGGATCCCCCTAAATAGAATTTTTAAAAAAAATATTCTGTTAAAAAAAAATTATATTGTGTGGGCATGCCACATTTTATTTATCAGTTCATCATTTGATGGACATGTGCACTGTTTCCACATTTTGGCTGATACAAATAATGCTGTTAGGAATATTCATGTAGGAGTATTTGTTTAATATCTGTTTTCAGTTCTTTTGGTATAGATCTAGGAATGGGATTGCCACGTCATCTGGTAATTCTATGTTTAACTTTTCCAATTTAGTTTTATTTATTTCAAATATTTTATTTATTTATTTATTCATGAGAGACACAGAGAGAGAGGCAGAGACATAGGCAGAGGGAGAAGCAGGCTCCATGCAAGTAGCCCCATGTGGGACTCAATCCGGGGACCCCAGGATCATGGCCTTGGCCAAAGGGAGGCACTCAACCGCTGAGCAACCCAGGCGTCCCTCCAATTTAGTTTTAAATGCCTCAGTGCTTCCCATTTTTAGTAGCACAATCCAAGCATTTTCTCCCAAGAGGTTTTTCTTTTCATTTTTTTTCTCAGTAATCTATATGCCCAACATGGGACTCAGAATCACAGCCCCAAGATCGAGAGTCAAACAATCTACTGCCCAAGCCAGCCAGGTGCCGCTTATAATCTAAGCATTTTCACAAACCATCCCTTCTCTCATGAAACTTAGCAATGAAGGTGAGAAAAAAAGCTACTTAGTTATTAAATTGAATTACAGGTATCCCCTGCTTTTCAAAATTCACACTACGGCTCTTGGCTGAATGACCTACATTACTACCTCTGTTTGCCAACTGGAAGAAATTTGAAGAGGATTTTTCTTTTTTTTTTTTCTTTTTTTTTAAAGATTTATTTATTTATGATAGACATAGAGAGAGAGAGAGAGAGAGAGAGAGGCAGAGACACAGGAGGAGGGAGAAGCAGGCTCCATGCCGGGAGCCCGACATGGGACTCGATCCCAGGACTCCAGGATCGCGCCCTGGGCCAAAGGCAGACGCTAAACCGCTGAGCCACCCAGGGATCCCGGATTTTTCAATTTTACAATAAAAGGTGAAAGCCACAATAAGGTTCAGCATTTGTTTTGCCGCCAACCCTTACAGAGGCAGTGGGCACCCCAGGAAAGGACAGTGGCCCCACCAGCAGCCTTCCAGGGAACTACACAGCATCTGGGCAAAAAGCCCCTGTAGTTTTGAATGTATCCGTGAGCATCTGAACATCAAAGCACCTGTGACTTTGGGCACAATGACACTTTTTTTTTTTTTTAATCTCACCATACGGGTACTCTGACCTGCTTGGAAGAGGCCAGTGGGGCATCTTTGGAAGGACTGAGGCTCCCGTGACGAGGTGCTGGGGATGCAGCTCTATTTAGAATCATCTTCATGGCCCCTGATACTAGAATCCCACCCGCAGATAATTACCTTTGAAGTCTTAGGTGAGCAGCATTGCATATTTATTGGAATTCAGGGAGAATGGAATGGATAACAGGAATCCTTAGGTTGTATGCTGAAAAGTGTGAAATGTAAACCCTTCCTCTCTCTCCCGCAAAATCTTCAGTAAAGTCTGTGTTGCTAACCAAGGCATTTGCGACAGAGGGTTGTTTGTAGGAACTTAAAAATATGCCAGTTTCCCACAAATGTTGGAGAGGATGCAGAGAAAAGGGAACCTTCTTACACTGTTGGTGGGAATGTGAACTGGTGCAGCCACTCTGGAAAACTGTGTGGTGGTTCCTCAAAGAGTTAAAAATAGACCTGCCCTACGACCCAGCAATTGCACTGCTGGGGATTTACCCCAAAGATACAGATGCAATGAAACGCCAGGACACCTGCACCCCGATGTTTATAGCAGCAATGTCCACAATAGCCAAACTGTGGAAGGAGCCTCGGTGTCCATCGAAAGATGAATGGATAAAGAAGATGTGGTTTATGTATACAATGGAATATCACTCAGCCATTAGAAACGACAAATACCCACCATTTGCTTCAACGTGGATGGAACTGGATGGTATTATGCTGAGTGAAGTAAGTCCATCGGAGAAGGACAAACATTATATGTTCTCATTCATTTGGGGAATATAAATAATAGTGAAAGGGAATAGAAGGGAAGGGAGAAGAAATGTGTGGGAAATATCAGAAAGGGAGACAGAACATAAAGACTCCTAACTCTGGGAAACGAACTAGGGGTGGTGGAAGGGGAGGAGGGCGGGGGTTGGGGGTGACTGGGTGGCGGGCACTGATGGGGGTACTTGATGGGATGAGCACTGGGTGTTATTCTGTATGTTGGTAAATTGAACACCAATAAAAAATAAATATATTTTAAAAAATAAAAATAAAAATAAAACTACGTGACAGGATAATCAAACGCACACACACATACACAATATATATATGTATATATATATATGCCAGTTTCCAAGTCCAGTCTAGGGCTGGAAAAAAACAGAGATTGACCCTGTGAACCTGGAAGGCAGAAGATTAGAAAAAAGCTGAAGTCTGGCTTGCAGGCCAATGACATTTGACTTCACTAATAAACCAAGCAATGCAAATTAAAATCACAAACCATTCTCATCCATAAAGTTGGCAGCAAATTTTCATAATGTAACCTACAAGCATTTAGCAAGAGTCACTTTTATACATAATCTGTCATCTTCCTAAGAAAACCGATGCATAGATAAAGAATTACATGCTTGGGGCACCTGGGTCACTCAACCGTTAAGCATCTGACTTTGACTGAAGTCATAATCCCAGGGTCCTGGGATCCAGCCCCACATTGGGGAGTCTGCTTCTCCCTCTCCCTGAGCCTCAATCCGTTCCCTCTTCCTGTTCTCTCTCTCACATAAGTAAATAAAATCTTTTTTAAGAAAAGAATCGTGTGGGATCCCTGGGTGGCGCAGCGGTTTGGCGCCTGCCTTTGGCCCAGGGCACGATCCTGGAGATCCGGAATCGAATCCCACGTCGGGCTCCCAGCATGGAGCCTGCTTCTCCCTCTGCCTATGTCTCTGCCTCTCTCTCTCTCTCTCTCTCTCTCTCTCTGTATGACTATCATGAATAAATGAAATCTTAAAAAAAAAAAAAAAAAAAAGAATCGTGTGTGGGACGCCTGGGTGGCTCAGTGGTTTGGCGCCTGCCTTCAGCCCAGGGTGTGATCCTGGAGTCTCAGGATTGAGTCCCACATCGGGTTCCCTGCATGGAGCCTACTTCTCCCTCTGCCTGTGTCTCTGCCTCTCTCTGTCTTTGTGTCTCTCATGAATAAATAAATAAAATCTTTTAAAAAACTAAAAAATAAAAATAAATAAAATTTAAAAAGAATTATGTGAAAGAATGTTTACTATACTATTTGGTAATAGCAAATTCTTGGAAATTACATAAATGTTCAATGAAAGGGATTGATAAATTAATGGTACATTTATAAAATAATATTATCTATTCATTGAAACTCATATTTACAGAAAGTTGGTATAGGAAAATGCTTACAAATTCAAGGATACAAAATAGTATCAAGTTTTTTCACCTGAAGAATTAAGATAAAACTTTCCCTACTTCATAGAGTTCTTGTGAGGTTTGAAAGTAGGAATAATTGTAAAGCATAGTGAATACCATGTACTCAAAAGTTGTTAGGTAGCTAGAATGGTGATAATTTTTTCAATTACATTCAGGGGGAAAGACACAAGATAGTAAAAATATTCAACAAAATTCACCAAAATGATAACCACCAGCAACACTGGGTTATAGGTCATTTTTATAGTTGAATCCATTAGTCTTGGTTCCAAGGAACAGAAACCAACTCTAGATTACTTAAGAAAAAAAAGACTTTGTTGAAAAGTTTATCAATAGTGTGTTTTATGTTACAAGAAATAGAAACCCCAAATCAAATTACCTTGAGTAAGAAAATATATTTCATAAAAGTTCACATAGTAAAATATGAAAAAATTGTCTTAGAATCAATGAAATGAGACAAACTCCCACATATTCATGGGCTTATTTGAGGTTTGTTTTTTTTTTAATTCTGTTGCATTGACTGTTTCTCCAGCATCAGCAGAGATCATGTTATATCTATTTATTTTTATGTCCACATTGTTGAGCATAGTCAGTGTTTAATAGATAGTAAACATTATGTTCATTGCAGAGATTCAGTGTTTACAGAAATTTAAAAATGAAAAACAAAACAAGTAATTTGCTCAATGCTACATGGTTGGTAAGTGGCAGAGGCAAGACTGTGCCTATGTGTATCAGAGACAACATCAAACTGCCTCCCCAGAGAATGAGCTGAGGTGTGGCTTTCTACATAATGCAGCACTCTCCCTTGCTCACTCTCTAACAGTTTATTTGGTCAAATCAGGATCCAAAGATGGTCCACATGTAGCATTTCATTGATATGTCCTTTGATTTTCTCCTAATCTATAAAAGTTACCCTCTGCCTTTTTCACAATTGTGGTAAATTACACACTACATTAAATTTTCCATCTTAACCATTTTTAAGTGTAAGTTCAGTAGTGTTAAGTACATTCACACTGTAGTGCTACCAAGCTCCAGAACTCTCATTGTTTTGCAAAACTGAAACTCTATACCCATTAAACAACAACTCAAGGTTCTCAAGATTCATCCATGTTGTAGCACATGTCAGAATGTCCTTCCTTTTTAAGGCAGAGTAATATTCCAGGGTATGGATATACTACATTTTGTTTGTCCACCCATCTCTCTGTGAACACTTTGGGCTGTTTCCAACTTTTGGCTATTGTGAATAACGCTGCTTTGAACAAGGGTGTGTACATATCTTTTCAAGATCCTGCTTTGAATTTTTTTGGATATATATCCAAAAGTGTCACTGCAGGATCATTTAGTAATCCTATTTTTAATTTTTTGTGGAACTGCCATGCTGTTTCCATAGTGGCCACACCAATTTACATTCCTAACAACAGTGAACAAGGGTTCCCCTTTTTTCCACATTCTCACCAATTCCCACCTTAAAAAAAAAAAAAATCCTATCTATTGAAGAAACAGTGCCCATTTGTCCCTTAGAACATGTCACATTCTTAGATTTTGGCATTCGTGTCTTTGTGTTGTTATTTAATTTTAACTTGTTCCTGTATTTCCTACATTTCCTGAAAACCACTAGTTAGATCTAGATTCCTGATTAGATTCAGGCTGTTTTTCTGGCAAGAATAATTCATACACAGGACTGCGTACTTCCTATTGCAACACACCAGGAGGCACATAGTATCTGCACATCCTGCTCTTAGTGTTTTTAAAATTACTAGTGAGTTCAGATGCCTCCAGACTGATCCATCCATTTAAAAATTTCCCCATTAACATTTTACCTAACATTTTGAACAGATATTGATGATCATTTTCCAGATCTATTATTTTATTAGGGATTCCAAAAAATGGTAATGTTCTAATATTCCTTTTCATATTTATTAGCTGGAATTGTTTTATAAAAAACAGGTTTCCCTCTATCAGGTTATCCTGAAAATAGTACTGCAGTTAGGACAGGAATGACAGGATACATGTTTGATTTTTTTTACCCTTTCATTTATTGATTTTGAGAATAATGAATTGGTCCCTACCAAGCTCTAAAGTCAACAAATAGGGTTTCTTCTTTTGGAGTGGGGGGAGGGTGATTATGATCTCACAAACTTTTACATTTTTTGCTTGCTATCCAAAGACCATTTGCACCACTCCTCAAAGTATTTCTAGACTTCTTACTAAACACCATTGGGAGCTATTGTTTCTTTTCATTTTAGCTCTGTCTTCATCAAAGTTATTGAGCTTTCTGGGACACCTGGGTGGCTCAGCGGTTAAGCGCCTGCCTTTGGCCCAGGGTGTGATCCTGGAGTCCCAGGATCAGGTCCCACATCAGGCTCCCTGCATGGAGCCTGCCTTTCTCTCTGCCTCTCTCTCTCTCTCTCTCTGTCTCATAAATAAATAAAAATCTTAAAAAAAAAAAAGTTATTGAGCCTTCTTAGTTGAATTCCATTCCTGCAACCAAAGAATACTAATTAATTCATCTGCCGACAAATCCTTAGCCTATCCTGAGAATATTAAACTAGGAATAGTGAAAGAAGGGAGTTATTACGTTTTTCCCAGATGGGAAATTGGATTAGTTCTTTCTTTGGACCAATTCCAAATGCAGCCCTATCCTTTTCCTAGCTCTTTCTCAGCAGTTCCCAACTTGCAATGATCCCCATCTGCCAAAGAATTCTGAATGCACAAAGGTTTAGGAGACAAGGTTTTTGGACTGCCTACCATTCTTCTTCCTTTCTATAAGCAGACCTCCTCTCTATTTTTTCAAGAACTGCCCCTACCCCAACTGGTAGGTCAGCCAATCACTTGGCCTTTGCCCTAGGCCCCAGGCCGGGGATGCAGGGGCAGGGGACGTGGGACTCCAGCCAGACTCATCAGCCAAGCCCCAGATTTTAGCTTGTGCTACTGGCAAAGATTTGTAGTCTGTGCCCCGGAATCACTGGTTATTAGGGCGATCTCTTCCAACAGAGCAAAAAGAAAGACATGAATAGTCTTTGTGCATTTTAATCCCTCAAGCATAACTGGGTATGGCAAAGGCTAGCTCTTTCCCTGGACTTATCTGTTTGTTTGTTTGTTTTTATCATTATATTTCCTTTTTCACTAAGGTAGTTTCAGTCTGGTTTCTTTCACTTGAAACTAAAATATACTTAGCCCTGGGCAGCCCCGGTGGTGCAGCAGTTTAGCGCCGCCTGCAGCCCGAGGTGTGATCCTGGAGACCCGGGATCGAGTCCCACATCGGGCTCCTTGCATGGAGCCTGCTTCTCCCTCTGCCTGTGTCTCTCTTTGTGTGTCTTTCACGAATAAATAAATGAAATCTTTAAAACAAAATAAAATAAGATATACTTAGCCCTGTGGGATAAATCAAAATGGAAAAGGAAAGTGGTAGGGAAAGAAGGAATACTTCACAGGAAAAAGAGAAACTTAGATGAATGCCACAATAATGTATTTCTCCAAACTTCCAATGACTTGAGTCAGTGAATTTTATACCTGAAAGGAATCTTGCAAATGATTTAGTCCTGCCATGCATTCATTAAGTTTTATTTCATATTCAATTTGAATTAGATGAGTTATTTTGTCATATGGAATATAGAGAGATAAAGACAGACATAGATACATACTCTATATCTACCCATCCATCCATCTAGAGAGAGAGAGAGAAAGAGATATTTATTTTAAGGAATTGGCTGGCAGCTGGCAAGCCCAAAATCTGGTGGGCAAGCTAGCAAACTGGATATTCAGATAAGAATTGGTGTTATAGTCTTCAGTCTAAAATCCGTAGGCCAGGGGCCCATGTGTGGCTCAATCGGTTAAGCGTCTGACTCTTGATTTTGGCTTAGGTAATGATCTCAGAGTTGTGAGATTGAGCCCTACATTGGGCTTCACACTGGGTTTAGAGCCTGCTTAAAGTTTTCTCTGTCCCTCTGCCCTTCCTCCCCACCCTTCCACCTTCAAGTGCATGCACGGGCAGGCTCTCTCTCTCTCTCTCAGAAAAAAATTAAAAATAAAAATAAAAATAAAATCTGCAGACCAAGTGGGGAACTGAGATTGAGCCCTGCATGAGGCTCCCTGCTCAGCAGGGAGTCTGCTTCTCCCTGTGCCTGCCACTCCCCCTGCTTGTGTGCTCTCTATCAAATAAATAAATAAAATCTTTTTAAGAAATTATTAAAAAAGGAAATTGGAACCAGAACTAAAAACTCAAGAATTAGATTATCCTACTTCATATTTAAATTAAATAGACATAGAGATTTTAACTGATTTGTTTAAAAGTTGATAATGACAAAACCAAGGCAGTGAGCAGGATTCCCCTGAGGTGATCCCAGAACCTTGGATCTTAACTCTAGACATTTTATACTGTGGAGAATTCACAATTCTAGACTTCCTTACTTTGAGAGTCACCTCCCATGGTTTGGAAGCAAATAAAATAAATGAGGAAATAAAAATGTTGCTTAGGCCACGACAGCCTACTTTGTATACAACCAATACCCAAGCACAAGAAAGGTTGGATGGTGATAATCTTCAACTTTACCTGAGCTCTGTATTTCCATAAAACGGTGACATTAAGAAATCTCTCAAATCTTTTGTTTTCTGAAATCTCCCACCCTTTTATGTTCTGGTAAACAGTCTATCCAAAAGGACCACCCTCCTCTAGACTTAATAAATCTATTAACTCTTTCTCATGTCTCCCTAGTTGACCTGTGACAAGGCCCAACAGAGATCTTTCCACGTCTGCCTAAACCTGCTAACACGGCCAGACACAGCCTCTCCAATCTCTCATTCTTTGTGTTGTTAATGATTAGCTAAGATTAGAACCCTCCGTCCCCCTCAAACTAGCTAGACAGAGAGATAAACACTCAGAAATTTCGTTCAGTGAACTGAGCCTTCTGACTGCAAAACAACCCCACCTGTAACTTGTCAACTACTCCCTAGAAAAGGCTAGGGCACGACATATCTGCCAAGAGACTCCAATCTTTGCATCTGGAGTGTTCTTTGTGGTGCAATGTGCCGAATAAGATCAACTTCCTTATGTGAGCAGTTTTGTCTTTGACAATGGCATCCACCAAACGGCTAAGAATCAAAACCCAAAGTTAAAAAAAAAAAAAAAAAAAAAACATGATCTAAGCACACTGAGAGATGGGTCACAGACTCTCAAGGAAAAAGGTGTGGTTGCCTCAAGGCTGATTCCTGTATCACGTACAGTGGTTCATTCAATCTTGGACCTCCTCAATCAGATTAAACCATTATCTGTTCAGCTTCCAGGGAGGGAGCATGGTGAAGGGGCTCCATAAGTGATTTCTGAATGAAAACTATGAATTTCTTTAGTGCTAATCAGGGGGAAGTTAAAGGTTGTGAAAGGAACATCTGCAGCCCCTGGAGAAGCTGGCTTGGCGCTCAGAGCGCTGCATGGTATTCTCCTTGTGTGATGTGGATATTCTGTGAGGTTATGTTCAGCTGCTTCTTTATACCCTCCCCCAAATCATCCTCTTACTGAGATATGTCAAGCAGCGGTTAACCCAACCTGTTTGCTTTGGTTAGAGGGCATCAGCGTAGGCTCATGGCCAACTTCCTTGAGTTTATAGAAGGAAGAAAATCATCAGTCAGCCACTGGAAAATTAATGAAATATGGAATAAAAGTCAAAATGTTTTTGAACTTGTTACAAAGCAAAAGAGTTGTTAATGGAAATTGACTCACAAAGGAATAATAATTAATGTTGCAGGATCTGTGTCCCCTTAGAACCCTTAGTTTCTTGGTCATACCGCTTCCAAGAATGAAGAGGTAGACCAGACCAAGAGTGGTGGGCAGGAAAGTTTCTTGAGCGATAGTACAGAGCTATGGAAGACAGAGGGGACCTGAGAGGGCTGCCAGTTTGGCAGCTAAATCTAGAAGGGTTTTATGGGCCCTTTTGTGGGGGCTGTTTGAATCTGATTGACCCTCCCCGTGCCTGTCACCCAATCAGGTTTCCGTCCTCAGCTCATCTACTTATCACATCAGGTAGTTGTTCATGTGAGGAAGGTAGAGGAGGGCTCCTTGCAGGTGGTGTTTCAGAACCTCAGGGACCAGGAAGGCAGGCTGCTGCCAATACTCTCTTTGTTTAAATATCCCACTGGCTGTTGAGCTGGTGCCTGGGCCTGGGTTAAGTCACCCAAGGCCATTCCCTTTCTCTCACAGACAGGTTGTAAATCCTCCCAGTAAGAAGACTTCAAGCTGGGACACTGAGTAACACCGTCAGTAACAGGATGGGCTTCAATGTGGATGGAACTGGAGGGTATTATGCTGAGTAAAATAAGTCAATTGGAGAAGGACAATATGGTTTCACTCATATGGGGAATATAAGAAATAGGGAAAGGGATTATAAGGGAAAGGAGGGGAACTGAGTGGGGAAAATTAGAGAGGGAGACAAACCATGAGATTCCTAGCTCTGGGAAATGAACAAAGTGTTGTGGAAGGGGAGGTAGGTAGAGGGATGGGGTAAATGGATGACGGGCACTAAGGAGGGTACATGGTGGGATGAGCACTCGCTGTTATACTATATGTTGGCAAATCAAACTTCAATAAAAACAAATTTAAAAAACCACAGGGTGAAAAAATAAAATAATAAATTTTAAAAACAGGGTGGGGTCTCTTTCCCTTTTTAAGGGTAGTTCCCTCTTAGAACAGGACCCCTTCTCCCTGCCTGCCTGTCTTCCAATTACCCTTCATTACTAATGTTCCATCTCTGCTAGAAAACTGGTTTAGTGACAGTAATGAAGGAAGGAGCTGAAAGGAACCCTCTGCCCTTTCCCATGTGATAGGTGACAAAACCCTGATTGGGTGACAGGCACAAGGAGGGTTTAATCAGATTAAAACAGCCAGCCAACTAGCCCATAAAAACCCCTAGACTTTTTTTTAAGGTTTATTTATTTATTCATGAGAGACACAGAGAGACGCAGAGACACAGGCAGAGGGAGAAGCAGACTCACTGCAGGGAACCTGATGCGGAACTCAATTCCAGGACCCCAGGATCACGACCTGAGCCGAAAGCAGACGCTCAACCACTGAGCCGCCCAGGTGCCGCAAAACCCTTAGACTTAGAAATTCCAATGGCAACACTCTCAGGTCCTCTCCCTCTTCCGGGACTTTGTACTATCACTCAATAAACTTTATCAATCAATAAGCATTGCTACCCACCACTCCTCATCTGGTCTTCCTCTTCATTCTTCCAAGCAGCAGGACCAAGAACTGCATGCACTGAAAAGGAAGAAATCCTCTAGCGGTAAATTAAACACTTCTCTGAATGGAGGGCTGTGATGAGGGGACTCCTGGAGCTGTGCACATTTTTTCATTAATTGCTTTTAAGAGGGTATGCAAAATGAATCAACACAACAACAACAACAAAAACACCAAAAACCAAAACCAAAACCAAAACCCACCTCTTTCTAGATCCTATTTCAATATTCTCAATCTTCTGGAATGCCAAGGGCCAGCTCCATGTTACGTTCCCCCAGACTACCCTCAAATCCCTGGAGGGGTTATCCTTGCGCAAACCCATAAAACCAAAATGTTAGAACATTACTATTTTGCAATCCCCAATGACATAATAGGTCTGCAAAATGATCATCAGCTGTTAAAACCATTAGGTGAAGTGGTATTTAAATTCGTAGCTTGTATCAGGTATGAAAATAAAACCCATGCGTGGTGCTGAAAACTTGCTGTTTGGCAATATCCACTCATACTTCTTACACAACTTAGTTGGCACCCAATGCCTACAAGAGAGATTTCTTTCCTGCCCTCCTTGGCAGTTAGTTGTGGTCATATGATTAAGTTCTGGTCAGTGACACGAAGGCAAAAACGCCTGTGGTAGCTGTTAGAACCTTCCTGGCAATGCTCACACTCTTCAGCTTCATGGCTTTTCAGCCCTGCTGCCCAGATTAGGGGGTCATTTTGGGTCATCAGTCCAAGCTATTCACAGTGGCACAAGAGAAAAGACAGCTGTGTCTTGGGCATTAAAGAGCATCACTGAACTGCCTTCCCCATCTTTCCATGATGGATTAGGAAAACAGGAAGCCCAGAGCTGGCTGAGCCTGAAGGAGGAACAAGAGAGGTGAGAAGAGGGAGGAGTAGGAGGAGGAAAAAAAGAGAAAGAAGAGAAAAAAAAGGAAGACAGGGAAGAAAAGGGACAGGGGTAGGCAGGAGAGAGAGGGGGCAGGAAGGGCGGCAGGAGTCATCTCCTGAGAGCAAGTGAATTCGGAAACTATTGGTTATGACTAATGCAAAATGATGACAATAGGTCGTGTGTTTATTCCCTCAGGAATGAAGTCCATAGCCCGGACAGGTTCAGGCAGGGCAGGGGGCGCAGGGCTCTGGCTCCACATGATGGCTACTACAGCTTCCGGTACCAGGTTTAGACAGAACACTGCTCAGAGGATGAAGAGGAACCTTCTTCTAGAACCTTCTTCTAGATCTCTTTCTTCAAAGAGACATCTTTTCCCATGAGATTTGCCTCAGACTTCCCCTCCCATGTCAGAATGAGATTATATACCCATTATTAAAGCTATCACAGGCAGAGAATAGGATTACCATAAATAAACTATTCATATTAAGTGCTCTACCTTTTGGAATGAAGATGGGATCAACTTCCTTGTGTCACACGGGGAGGGATAAGTACAAAGCCCTACTTATGGTGGTGCAAGTTGTGCAGTGCACCAGGGCGGAAGCAGGGGTGGGGTGGTGGGGTGGTGGGGTGGTATATGGGCACAAGGGCAGGGGAGGGGCACATTCACGTTCATGGTCATTTATAAGGTTAGTACGATAAATTTTCAGCAGATGGCAGTAAAGTGCTTGGGGAAAGGATACCTTTTCTCTTTCACACAGTGAAAGGAGCTAGGTTGATAGCTAACAGAATTCAAGATTGTTACAAGGAAGGTGGGGATGAAAGTGGCAAATGAGTGCTTAGTAGGTAATGAGATTGCCACAACACAAAGCAAATAATCAAACTCACTATAAATGGTTTTTAAAAAAAATTTTTTAAGTAAGCTCTATGCCCAGCGTGGAACCCAACAGCAGGGCTTAAACTCACAACCCTGAGATCAAGACCTGAGCTGAGATGGAGAGTTAAGGACGCTTAACTGACAGACAGACAGCCACCCCTCACTGTAAACCTTTCAAGATTATATGTGGTAAATTCTATTTTAATGAAATAATCCATTCTGGGTTTAAGAAAAAATTTCAAAACCTTTATTCAATTTCGATATAGTTACACTGAAAAAAAAAATACTAGAGATTTCCAAAACTGAAAATCAGTATGTACAAAACTCATTGTCAATACCAATAAATTTTAAAATAAGCTGTCAAGATTGATTTGTACAGGAGTAGCAGCATTCATACAGCAAAGACCCTAACCTCCCCCCCCATATCAAATGATTAAGAAATTACTACACTTTGAGGAAAAAAAAAACAATTGAATGGGTGAAATATAATCACTGATGACTAATCACATTTTAATGCATGATTAATTTTTTTTTAAGATTTTATTTATTTATTCATGAGAGACACACACACAGAGAGGCAGAGACATAGGCAGAAAGAGAAGCAGCCTCCCCACAGGGAGCCTGATGCAGGACTTGATCCCAGGACTCCAGGACTCCGGGATCTGACCTGAGCCAAAGGCAGATGCTCAACCACTGAGCCACCCAGGCGTTCCAAGGCATGATTAATTTTAAGAGATGTGAGATTTAAAGAGAGCATTATAGTTCCTTCACTATTCCTGTTGTGTGCCCATAGACAGGGAAAATATGATCAAAACTCAACAAAAATACAAAGTACAAAGTTGGGAATACAGAGTGAATAGGTCAGAAAAATTTAAGTGAGACTGGGTAATCAATCTTCTTGTTGCTGTAACCTCTGCTACTTTCTCTTAATATTAAGGTAAAACTGTACAAATGATTATGTGACACAAAAAGGCAAGTTTTCTTTGAGTCCGTTTGCACTTTGGATCAATAATATATGCAGCGTGTGCGATGAAAGGGAATTCCCTTCATGTCTTCCCTGTGATCACGGGCGTAGTCCCACAGGTAATAATCCAGAAGAATGGAATTGATCTCTCTGCTGTTTTTTTCACCCTTTTTTTCAATAAGCTCCAGAAGACAATCCCGGATCAGTTCAACACACCAAAGTGAGCATCCTCTGATTTCCACTTCTTGCCTATCCCCATACGAGAACATTTCTCCTGCAAGGGGGAAAAAAACAGAGCAAGAAGTACTGAGCACCAATGATACAAGATCTACTCAGATTTTATTTATTTTTGGTAATTTAAACCACTTCTAAACTGAGGCATTAATTCAAATTGCAAGGTCCACAAGGGCAGGGACTGTGTCTGACTTGTGTCAATATTCCTGGGACCTGGCACAGCACCTTGCACACACCAGCTCCCTAATAAATATTTGCTGAATGAACACGGGGTAACCATAAATTTAAAAATATGACAAGATTATTAAATTCTTGAAAACAAAGGATTTAAAATTGGGTTTGATGTCAGAAAAAAATATTCCAAACGTTGGAGAACTCCAAGGGGGCCAGGTAAACAGTATCCCCCTCCCTCTCTTGAAAACTGAGCATTGTCTTAGGTACATACTCAGTGCATCAAGGAGAGCCTAGGAAATCAACTTTGTTGACCTGAGCAAAGAGAAGACTACCACTGTTCTTTGGATTCAGGATCCTTCACTCAGGCTCTTCTTGATTACATAGCCGAGCTCCACAGGACTGGCAGTATCTTCAGTGCCCATCTCTGGGGTATATCTGAACCATGCAAGATGGGCACTGGCTGTGCTTTGCCACTCAGACCAGAACTGGGCTCATCAACTCAACTGCCTATGAGGATCAAGGGGACAAAGTGAATGCAGCAGCCACAGGCAAGCTGTCGTGAGCTATAGAACGTGTGCTACCCTGTCTAAAGGTAGATCCAGAGCAACCCAGGTGGCTCAGCAGTTTACCACCACCTTCAGCCCAGGGCCTGATCCTGGAGACCCGGGATCGAGTCCCACATCGAGCTCCCTGCATGGAGCCTACTTCTCCCTCTGCCTGTGTCTCTCATAAATAAATAAAATCTTTAAAAATAAAAAAATAAAGGTAGATCCAGTGTTCCTGTATTTCTCTCCTTTCACAATAGAAGTCAGAAGGTTTGATTTTTGAGGCACCTGGCTGGCTCTGTTAGTAGGGTATGCAACTCCTGACCTCAAGATCCATAGGGTTGTTGAGTTCAAGCCCCAAGTTGGGCATGGTGCCTACTTTAAAAAAGTCTGATTTCATGTGAAATCTAATTTTTAAAAAATCTCGAGTGTCAAGGGTTAGTAACTAAAAGTGCTCAGAACATTGGTTAGACCAAACAACATGGCTTCAGGTTATATTTGGCCTCTGGTCACTTATCTGCACCCTCCCACAGAACTTCAAAGTACCTAAGAGGCCCTGTGACCCACTGAAAATCAGGACAACGCCCCAGCCCCACTAGGTTCTACTCTGTCACCTGGGATCTTAAATAGTGTTACTTATATCCCCTCCATCCAATAAGTGACTGTACTGTTGAAGTGTGTCGCCCAAAAAGTCACATTCAAGTCCTAACTTCTGGTACATGTGAATGTGGCCTAACTTGTAAATAGGATCTTTGCAGATTTAATCAAGTTATAGTACGGTCCTACTGGGTTAGGGTAGGCCTTAAATATCATGACTAGTGCCAGCCCTAGAATCACAGTGAAGAATCTAAATTTAGCCCACCTGCATTGTCAGTACTTATAATTAGGTAGAAAAATAGGCCTTTGGTAATGAGATGGCTTAAAGATAAAATGGATAGAAAAAACATCTAAATTCACACTAACATAAAGTATTTATTTATTGTATTTACTGTATTTATTAAAAAAAAAAAAAAAAGATAAAATGGACAGAAATCTGGGTAGGCCTTCCAAGGGCTGTCCTGGAGATATACAGAAGAGGAGGGAGGAAAAGAAGTTAAGTGTAGCCTATTCTCAAATTTGGAAGAAATATCAATGAAGGGCAGTTAAGGAAGATTCTACCTCATGTAGTTAAGCTACCTGGTTCTAGATTTCACTTAAGATTGTCTTTGAAAATTAGTGTGCTGTATTTGCGTGTGCTCCTTTATGTTTAGAGTTTGCTTCTCCTCTAGTTTGCTAGTAAAGTATTTTCTGAAAAAAAAATCTAACTTTGCTTAAATAAACTTTAAGAGGCAAAGAAATGAGTTCATGTTGTCAGCCTAGCTAAGGATGAAAGAGTATCCTTTAAGAAGCTGGACATAACAGAGGCAGTAACAACAACTACAGCTAGACATCTGGAAAAGAGCCTCTGGAGTTGGAATAGACAGCAGAAGAAAATTCACACAACTCCGTACAGCTATGCTGATGCTCCCTTACCAGGGGTTTCCTCACAGTAGCAGAGATAGTTGGGTGCTAGCAACATTCAGGAGGAGGAGATGGACAAATCATGAAAAACTGGAAAAAGCTGGGTGGAGGATATAGCATATGAGCTAAGCCCTTGTGGATGTGTAGAATTTGAATTAGAAAAAAGAAAATCTGAGTGAGGGAAACCAGGCAAGACAATGTTTAAGATAGGAACCAGCAATGTATACACTGGCCAGAAAAAGATCAGCTGCATATGGCTACATGGAAAAAAGTCCTGAATGCTTAAATGTTTAAGGTATCCAACAATTAATGATCCAGGACATGAGCATTATGACATAAAACAGCTTGTTAGTTTTCAAATGAAGAAACAGAGGGACAAAATGGACTGCCCAAAGCATAAAACACTGGTAGAAGCAATCACACAATAATGGTATCTTTATATTGTGTTATTCTTTGAGTGACTGAAACCTATTTCACAAGAGAAAATTATTCAGTCATAAAAACTACTGGCTTTTAAAAATAAAGAAAAAAGGGGTTGGGCAGCCCTAGTGGCTCAGCTGTTTAGCACCGCCTTCAGCCCAGGGTGTGGTCCTGGAGACCTGGAATCCAGTCCCACGTCCGGCTTCCTGCATGGAGCCTGCTTCTCCCTCTGCCTGTGTCTCTCTGCCTCTCTCTCTCTCTGTGTGTCTCTCATGAATAAATAAATAAAATCTTAAAAAAAAGAAAAAAGGGGCACTTGCATGGCTTAGATCGTGATCCCAGGGTCCTGGGATCAAGTCCTGTATTGGTCTCCCTGCAAGGAGCCTGCTTTTCCCTTTGCCTGTGTCTCTGCCTCTCTCTGTGTCTCATGAATAAATAAATAAAATCTTTAATAAATAAAAATAAAAAATTAAAAAGTAGCTGGAAATACTACACCCAGAGAAATTAACATAAAAATTATAGAATTTATACATAATTATATATAATTATATTTACTTATATATTCATATATAATATATAATTTATAAGTAAATTTATAATATATAACATAATCAATATATTTAATATAACAAATTTATAATATTTAATATAATTTATAATATTTATGATTATATAATTTTTTCTTATACAAAGACATGTTTCAAAAATAAAGCTAATCAGGGATCCCTGGGTGGCGCAGCGGTTTGGCGCCTGCCTTTGGCCCAGGGCGCGATCCTGGAGACCCAGGATCGAATCCCACGTCAGGCTCCCGGTGCATGGAGCCTGCTTCTCCCTCTGCCTGTGTCTCTGCCTCTCTCTCTCTCTCACTGTGTGCCTATCATAAATTTAAAAAAATAAAAAATAAAAAAATAAAGCTAATCACTAAATTGTACTCCTGAAACCAATATCACACTCTATGTCAACTAACTAGAATTCAAGGAAAAATTTTTTTTAAAAAGCAAATTTTCACACAAACACAATTATCTACACTCTCCTATTATAAAAAAGTTCCCACTCCTGGGAATCAATCAAATCCAACAACGGTAAATAAAGAAGCCTAGAAAAATGAGTGACCCATGCCAGATAACATAGTGGCAGACCTCGGAGCCTCCTGATTTGAAATCCACTCCATGTTCCCTTTTTTATTTTACAACATAGTATGCCCCTCACCTCCTCACTAGCACTCTTTAAATACTACATCTGGGCAGCCCCGGTGGCGCAGTGGTTTAGCGCCGCCTGCAGCCCAGGGCGTGATCCTGGAGACCGGGGATCGAGTCCCAGTTGGGCTCCCTGCATGGAGCCCGCTTCTCCCTCTGCCTATGTCTCTGCCTGTCTCTCTGAATGAATAAATAAATAAATAAATAAATCTTAAAAAAAAAAAAAGAAAAGTACTACACCTGATGAGCCTTGCATCTGTCGCCTGCTTGTCACTCATCTTTGGGGGAATAGAAATTTTAGTTTCATTTTATTATGAAGCTCAGAAATTATAATGTCTAAGGAGGGTCATTTCCTACATTCCACAGTGTAAATAAAAACAAAAAGCATTTTGTTTGCCTCCTGCATTTTTCTTCACAAGTGCTTTTAACAACAAACAGTGGTGGTTTTTTGTTTTGTTTTGTTTTTTAAGGAAAGGAGAACTATGAAAGAAACGAGACAGACTCAAACACAATTCACAGTATGACAAAGAATGTCTTAATTAAACTAGCAAACCTCTAAGAAGCTTTTCTAGTAGTTCCTTGGAGTATTTCAGGGCTCCCAGGTGAGCAAGAACCTGAGGTAATCTATAGTCAGCAAACATGGTGATACTGGAGATGTCTGTAAAGCAGCCGTCTCCTTTCCCCTCTAACACACTCCACGTATCTGCCACGAGGATTTGGGCCCGTTTGTAAAAAGAAATTCTTTTCCCCTGATGAATGAAAAGAATATAAATGTTACCTGAGTATCCAAAAGCTTCATGTATGCTATTAAAAAAAATAAAAGGCACAGGTTGAAAACATTTCTCAAGGGTGCAATAATTTTAACTGTTAGTAAGAATTTATGCACCTTTTATAGGAAAAAAAAAAAGAGAGTCTAATAAATATTAAATTATCTCTTTCACTCCAAATTTACTTCCTATATTTTTCAAGGCACATAAAATACAATTGTGGTAACCGTGGTATTATTTACTGTTCTTTTTCAATGACATTATTTCATATACATATATTTCATATACATATTTCTGTATCACTGTAATGCATCCACTTATTCTTTTTAATGGCTAGACAGTATCTCTTTAGGAAGCTTCTTAAATTTTTCTGATTGCAACATAATTCGCGTTAATTGTATAAAATATAGAAAAGTATAAAGAAAATAATCATCCTTAAACTCATCTCTGAAGAGAATCACAACATTCATTTTTTTAACTGCAGTCTTTCAGTTAATATGAGAAATGTATTTCAAAGATAAAGACATAGGGCAGCCCAGGTAGCTCAGCATTTAGCGCCGCCTTCAGCCCAGGGTGTGATCCTGGAGACCTGGGATCAAGTCCCACGTCGGACTCCCTGCATGGAGCCTGCTTCTCCCTCTGCCTGTGTCTCTGCCTCTCTCTCTGTGTGTTCTCATGAATAAATAAAATCTTTAAAAAAAATTATAATACCCTTGCAAAAAACAAAACAAAGAATAAGATTCAAAAAAAAGAATAAGATTCAAGTGAGGAGTCCAAAAATAAATTCAAGTCATCTATAAAACATTTTAACAAAAAAAAAAAAAAAATTTTAACAAGCTGATACGGTTTTAGTCATCAAATGATTTTAGTAATAAAATTCTTAATTTCTAAAATATTAATTGATATCACTGATATTACCAACAAATCCAAAATAAAAATTCCCTACATTTTCCATAATAGTGCTTGGTGATGGGACGCCTGGGTGGCCCAGCAGTTGAGCGTCTGCCTTCAGCTTAGGGCCTGATCCCAGAATCCAGGATCGAGTCCCTTATCCGGCTCCCTGCATGGAGCCTGCTTCTCCCTCTGCCTGTGTCTCTGCCTCTGTGTGTGTGTATCTCATGAATAAATAAATCTTTAAAAAATATATTGTTTAGTGATAAAATATGTTCAAAATAGTTACCTTTATAAAATAATTATCAATGAAAATAATCCATGACCATGAGTTGATTTTCTTCAACAAATTTATCATGAACAAAATAGAAAGGTCAAGAATTACAAATGCTTAAGAGTAACAAAATGTTTCTTTTTTAAAATACTTTATTTATTTATTCATGAGAGACTCAGAGAGAGAGGCAGAGGGAGAATCAGGCTCCCTGTGGGGAACCCGATGCAGGACTCGTTCCCAGGACCCTGGGATCTTGACCTGAGCCAAAGGCAGACCCTCAACCACTGAGCCACGAGGTGCCCAAAATGTTTTTGTTTTTTTAGAGATTTTATTTTTTGAGAGAGAGAGAGACAGAGACAGAGATAGCGAGAGAAAGCTCAAGTAGGGAGGCAAGGGAGAAGCAAGCTATCTGCTAAGCCATCCAGTGCCCCCATAAAATAAGACTGATTATAGTATCAAAAAAGTTCATGATTTTTATGCACATTTATCAGTATGACAGAATAAAGACAACCTGAGGGAAACCAATTTTTTTTTAAGACTTATTTATTCATGAGAGACACAGGCAGAGGGCTCCTCAGTGGGGAGCCTGATATAGGACTCGATCCTGAATCCCAGGATCACGCCCTGAGCCAAAGGCAGTCGCTCAACCACTGAGCCACCCAAGCATCCCAAAGCCAATTTCTTCATTGGGACTTTTACATTGCTACTAGATGCTCTAAATCAGAGTTGCTTTGGAAATATATCTGAATTTTAAAGCTTCCTGATTCTGGAATACCAGGTTGGGAAATCACTGATCTAAAATCTGTCTGAATTAAAATTTTCTAATTTGGGTAGCCCCGGTGGCTCAGCCGTTTAGTGCCGCCTTGGGCCCAGAGTGTGATCCTGGGAGTCCTGCATCATGCTCCTGCATGGAGCCTGCTTCTCCCTTTGCCTGTGTCTCTGCCTCTCTCTCTCTCTGCATCTCTATAAATAAATAAATAAAATCTTTAAAAAAAATAAAATAAATTGACTAATCAAAACATTAAGTGAGCACCCACTATGTGCTCAAGTGCTATGTTAGGAATCACAGAAAATATGCTGCTTTTGTTAACACTAATGATAATCTTTTGAAAAAAATAAAAAATATAATATTCCTTTAAGAAAGTGTCAGAATCCAGGCAGCCCGGGTGGCTCAGCGGTTTAGGCCACCTTCAGTCCAGGGCCTGACCCTGGAGACCTGGGATCCAGTCCCACATCAGGGTCCCGGCATGGAGCCAGCTTCTCCCTCTGCCAGTCTCTGCCTCTCTCTCTCTCTCCCTCTCCCTCTCTCTCTCTGTCTCTCATGAATAAATAAAATCTTTAAAAAAAAAGTGTCAGAATCCTTAAGCATGATTTTTGTTATGTTTTGGAGATTTTTTTGTTTTTTTAGGGGTGTTTGTGTGGCTTAGTCCGTTAACTGTCTGTCTTCAGCTCAGGTCATAATCCCAGTGTCCTGGAATCGAGTCCTACATCAGGCTCCCTGCTCATTTGGGAGTCTGCTTCTCCCTCTGCCTCTCCCCTGGCTTGTGTTCTCTCTCTCTCAAATAAGTAAATATTTTCTTAAATGTGTTTTAGAAATGAGTACTGATGGGAGATAGTTCAGATACTAACATTCATTTAAGGGGATCCCTGGGTGGCTCAGCAGTTTAGCGCCTGCCTTTGGCCCAGGGCGTGATCCTGGAGTCCCGGGATCAAGTCCCATGTCCGGCTCCTGGCATGGAGCCTGCTTCTCCCTCTGCCTGTGTCTCTGCCTCTTTATCATAAATAAATAAATAAATAAATCTAAAAAAAAAAACATATATCAGCCTTAGTACTGGGTGTTATGCTATATGTTGGCAAATTGAAGTCCAATAAAAAAATATACAAAAAAAGAAGCTAATTAAATATATATATATATATATATATATATATATATATATATATATATAAAATGAATCTCTATTCTGGCACGGTTTTTAAAAATTGAACCTTTCAGCACAAAGCAAATCAAAAGCACTGTGCTGTAATAAAATAGAAACTCAGCAAATTGCTTACTAAATTGGTATTATAATCTACAAAAAAGTTTGCTCTTTCTTCCATAAAAACATAGAACCCAGAACAACTTCAAAGCAAACAAACTACATGATCTCATGAATTTATTCCACCTTGACGTCGTCTTAAATTTACTCTCAGCCCTTCTTCTGCTACAACCAATGTTGATTCTGGAATACATGGATTCTTAGCCACATGAATGGCAGTTTGATTTTTTTATACGCTAGTACACTTAGATGGCCTGAATGTAAACCAAGGAATTTGACTCACAATTTCTTTTAAAAAGGCTGAAATGACATACTTCAAAGACAAAGATAAATCTCAAAGTAACCTCTCGCATTAGGAAAATGATTGGTCAGAACAAAATGAAGTTCAGTAGTGGCCTAGGGCCTCTTTTCTAGGAAACGACTCTGCCCCACCCACAGACCCTGTGGTCACACTTAATTGGTCATAATCCCTGCGAATACAATCAGTATTTGCCCAGGAATTTTAGGACAGTAGCTGAGAGGGTGTCTACTCCATCACCTCTCTCTGGTGGTTGAAGCCATAAGATGCAAAATTCACAAACCTTTTCTACTTCATGGAGAAAGCTAGTCTGTGGTCACAAAAAGTATGGAGCAAGAGAAGAAAAGAGGAGAGACTGAATCCTGATGGCATTCAGTCCCTGATGCTACATGTTCCAATCCTCAAATTCTTCATTTTGCTTAAGCTTTCTCTGATTTTGTGTTTGTCGCTTGCAATTAAAAGAATCTTGCTCTATGTTGGGAAATTGAATTTAAGTAAAATTTAAAATAATAATAAATAAATAAAAGAATCTTAACATACATAACCAGGTATCTCTCACTTTGCAGAACTGAAAAACTAGCTATTTATTACCTGACTAAATGGCCTAAAATAAACCAGTTAACCTGTCTAGACTTTGGTTTCTGATCTGTGAACAGGACTATACTGATCCTCATCCTTAGGCCCCACAGAGCTCTTCTGTGGATTGGATGAGAGTGTACATGCAAACACCTTGTAAATCATAAAGAGTGATTTAAACAGTATTATTGGTTATTTTTGTTTGTTGAATTGTTATTTCAAAAGGGTGGCTTTAGGGATGACTGGGTGGCTCAGCGGTTGAGCTTCTGCCTTTGGCTCAGGACATGATTCTGGGATCTGGGATTCATTCAGTCCCGCATCGGGCTCCCAGCGAGGAGCCTGCTTCTCCTTCCCTGTCTCTCATGAATGAATGAATGAATAAATAAATAAATAAATAAATAAACAAACAAACTTAAAAAAAAGAAAAAAAAAGGTGGCTTTAAAATTTCAGTATGATTAAGCATTAGTAACCTATTCAATAGATTTATACTATGTGATTCCTCTGAAGTTGCTTTCAATTCTGTCACAGTTAAGATACACAATGATAATGAATTCTAAAAGAAATTTGACAAAAATCAGAACCCAGGTGTACACTGGGAAGGTATACCAAATGCTTACCATTTTAAAAGTATATCTGTTTAAAGAGAAAGAAAATTAACACTGTTCAAGTATTCTGTGTGTGAAAAAGAAGACACACAGTACGTACATACATTAGAGCCTCAAAAAAAAAAAAACCTTTATTAGACAGAATTTAGAAATACATTCTGATTTTCATCCAATGAAGTAAACATTCCTGAAATTCTAAAAGGATCTCATTATCCTTGAGTAGCAACATCATACTGAAGGTTCAGTGCTTTGTAGGTCTGAAAGATTTTAAAAGGACAAAGGAAAAAGAACAGAAGAGTAAAGGAAGTACAATAATTAGAAAACGTAAGATAATGTCTTTGAAACACTAACAACTTTGTTATTGTTCCTTGTCCACAAGGAATGAACTTCAACACTTAAGTTTTTATTCTCAAAAGGAGTTCTGGAAGTAAAAGAGTTAACCGTCAGAAGATACTAAGAATTCTAAAATCCTCAACAGAAGCAGCTCACCTCAAACTGAGTCACGTCTCTGTAGGAAGGAAAGCTTTCAACTACCAGGTGCATTAACTTCTGTGCACTTTTTTCACTTTTCCGGACACAGTTAAGAAAAGAGCCTTGGAACTTCTCAAGCAGAATTTTCCCGGTTTCATTAAGAATCCGATGCCTCTCTTCTATCAAAGGCATGGGAACGTCCGTGTCAGAACGGAATATATGCTTCACCTGGTCCAGGGTCGCGGTGGCATAGTAGGAAGCACTAGTTATAGGAATCCCTTGGGGAAAAAAGAAAATGCAAAGGAACACTGTCATAGCTTTATACTCATCAGACCCTTGCTTTTACAACATACAGCAATATGACAGCAAATCAGTGTTACAGGAATGCACTAAAAAGATTTTAAAAAATCAGAAGCATACCCCTCATTTTCTATTTTCTCATCGGTCTTTATTCACCCGTTTCTAACAACTATATTACATCAGATGCATTTTGACTGCATAAAATGTGTTGTATTTGTCCATTTGTTCTTCAGATGTCATCAAAGTGGCGTTCTTTAGAAAAAAACTGACTTCAGGAAAGCCTGGGTGGCTTAGTGGTTGAGCATCTGCCTTTGGCTCAGGTCGTGATCCCGGGTCCCAGCACGGGGCTCCCCGCAGGAAGCCTGGTTTTCCCTCTGCCTAGGTCTCTGCCTCTCTGTGTCTCTCATGAATGAATGAATGAATGAATGAATGAATGAATGAATGAATGAATGAATAAAATATTTTTTAAAGAGATAAAGAAAACTGAGTTTAGCCCCTAACTGCTATGATGCTAGGATCATCTCTCAGTGACCGAGGCCTTAAGGCCAGCCCCTTCTCTCACTTTCAAGCAGAGAAGCACCTCTTTATGTTAAGCAAGGAAGAACTTCCAGCTCGCCTCACTGACCCGTAGGCCCCCGAGCCGACTGGTTCCCGGGGACCCTCCCGGCGCATGGAAGCCTCACGGGCCGCTGGCCGGTCGGAGCGGGAAGGGGCACCAACCTTCGTCCAGGGCTCTGTTGACCGCGGCGCACAAGGACCAGTACCCGCTGTACGTCCTGCCCTTGTACCCCACCAGACATTTGTGCTCGTCGTGCTCCGACCAGAAGGAGAAGTTGAGCGTGTCCGTCACGAACACCCAGCTGACCGCGGCCTCGTCGGCCGCCCTCGGATTCAGTTCGTGAAGAGCCTTCCAGGCTCCCGGGCTCAGCTCGGGGCCCGAGGCCTTGGCAAGCAGCAGCTCGGCCACACTGCGCACGCCTCCGCCGTCAATGGACACATCCCGACTCTTCCCCGCGACGAATTCCGCGGACTCCCTGGGGCCGAGGGGCCCGTCCATCCCGCCACTCCCCTTGGGACCGG
Organism: Canis aureus; assembly: GCF_053574225.1. NCBI lineage: Eukaryota > Metazoa > Chordata > Mammalia > Carnivora > Canidae > Canis > Canis aureus. The sequence continues at coordinate 76,170,429 of NC_135611.1, read as the reverse complement.
TGGACGGCGCTTCCCCGCGTGGGAGGGCCGCCCTCGCTCCCCTCTCTGAGCGAGGCCAGGGCGCGGGTCCCTCGGCACATCCCCCTCCCCGCCGGGGCCGCACGGAAACCCGACAACGCGACCAGCTTCCGGGCTCCCTCCCTAGGCCGCGGGGCCGCTCGTGGGGCTAAGGCCCGAGGCACTTCCGGGAGCGCGGCCCCGCCCACTCCAGCCCGGGCGCGCGCCGAGGGCCCATTTCCGGTTCCGAAGGTCCGGAAACTGGCTGGAGGGTCCGGCGGGAGCCAGCTGGCAGCGGCGCTCCCTGCGGCCCCGGCGTGCGGCTCCGCCATTTTGTGGACGTTTCCGCCTCCCCCCGGGCGCTGGTAGTGCGGCTGGCCGCCGTGGCCCGAGCCGCGGAGACTCCAGGCGCTTTGTGCGGCGCTGCCCTTCCCGGTCTCCCGCCCCTCCCTCTCCGCAGCGGGCGAAACGCGGGCCAGGCGCTGCCGGCGACGCTCGGCGTCCGGATTCCTGGGCCGGGACGAGCCTCCCGGCGCCGGTTCTAGGGGGGAAGGGGGCAGGGAGCTGAACCGCCCCCGCCGGACCACGACAGTAGTCGGCTGGCGGGTCCCCCCAACACCATCTCCCAGCCTGGACCCTTCTGGTGCCAAATTCCAGGCCCACTGGGAGGCCGTATGGACGTTTCAGATAAGCTGAGACGTTCGGAGAAACGGATGAGAAAACAAATGTATTGAGAAGTTAATGTCGTGTGCCTGGAATCGTGCTCTCCTAGTGAACCTCACAGAATCTGTACTCCTTTTTGCGGGAGAAGCTGTATGGATCCGTGGTTCGCCCCTGGTGACAGCCGTGGGATTCAAGCCCTTCTTGATTAATCCCAAGTCTGGGGCACTTTCTATGGACCATGCTCACCGATGCCGATCATGCTGGTCAAGTGGTGACTTTGTTAGTGGCTCCAATGAGGAGACATTATAAGAGGAAAGAAGTATCATCTTTCAGCCCCAAACTTAAAAAAAAAAAAAAAAAAAAAAAGACTTTTTAAAAGAATGAGTAGAGAGGCACCCTATCCATTAGTGATGATCCAAATTTGCCTAGTGATGAAATTTTAGTGTAGAGGCAATGTATTTTTGCTCTCCTTCAGAAGCTTAAATCTCTATGGGTAATATGAAATGTTCCTACCCTTTTGAAAATCAACTATTAAAAATAACAGTAGTCATCTCCAGTTATTGACAGTAACGAATCTTGGAATTGGAGAATTTGGGGAAGATTCAGAATTTTTACGTTTGACAACTGTGTCCCCAGAGAAGAATATCTTCCTATCTCCAGTTTCATTTTGCTAAGAAAAGAAACTTTAAGGACTTCACTGTGATTTGTTTTTCCAGAAGTCACTAGTACATTAATACACTTGTTGAATAAATGTAAATCTGTTGACTTGGGATTTCTCCTGTCTACCCCAGGAGCTCTAAGTCTTGGGAGTTAAATTGATTAGCAAGAGAGGGCCTGGGTGGCTCAGTCAGTTAAGAGTCTGACTTTGGCTCAAGTCATGATCTTGAGGCCTTGGGATAGAGCCTCAACCTTTTCACCGCACCCCCACACACACATACACACACACCCTGATGCGGTTCCCTACTCACTCGGAGGTCTGCTTGTCCCTCTTCCTCTCCCTCTACCCTTCTGCACCCTCTCCACCCTGCTCATGCCCTCTCTTTTCCCTCAAATAAAATCTTTAAAAAGGTTGATTAGCAAGAAAATCTGGCAATCTACAAAAGAATTCAGGAGGGTATATAATAGAGGCCATTTTCTCTGAGGCTTCTTGACAGAAAACAAAAACCAACAACTTAGATTCCTAATATGTTAAGGATATTGAGTTAGACACTAAGAGTAGTGTAAATAATAAAATATGCTTCCTTCTCTCCACTTATTACTGAGATAAAGCATAAATTGTGTGTGGTAGATGGCTTTATTTCTTTAATATGTGTACAAGATGTTAGGAATACAAAAAGGGAATTATGTACTCGGTGTTCGCTCCCTCCTTCTTCCTTCCCGATAGAATCCTGATGTCATTCAGGGATCCCTTTTACCCATAGCTGATGTAGCTCAGCATTATGAGCTCCAGGAATGGTCTGGACTGATCTAAGATCACTATCTTGCAAGAGCTGGGTTAGGATCAAATATGTTCCCCCACTTCACCTCAGTGAATTGCAAGATAGGCTTGAAGGATGCTTCCAGAAAAGCATTTCCAGGAGAACCTCCAGAAGTGATTCATACTCCCTGTGGACATGATTGAGCTTGGATATGAGGTGTGAAATTGCTACCATCCTTTTGATGGCAACCTGCGTATGAGGTCAACACATGGATAAGGCCAAAAGAATAGCAAAGAAATGGAGCTGGAATAGATTATGTCAACTCTCGAGTCTGTCCCATTTTTGGATCTCGTTATATGAGCTAATAAACTTCCTTACAATTTAAAGCAATTTTGAGTTGGGTTTTCTGTAACTTGCTATGAAGTTCTGTCTTACACAGGTAGCAAATACAGATATGGTCTCTTATGATCTAGTGAGGAATGCAAATGTCTGGTTAGTAGTATATTTCAAGCAACAGTAAACTATAGTGACTAATTACAAAGGGGATTGTTTGTCTCATATAATAAATCCAGAACTGATATGGCTGTTTGAGAATGTCAGCAAGGAACTAGGCTCCTTGGCTTTGTCACCAGGGATACCTAGAATATGACTTTTGTCTTTATGGTTGGAGGATGTGCTCTATCCTTATGGGCATTGTGTCCACAAAAAGAAGAATGAAAATAAAAGGGGCAAAGAGCCCAAGGAACATGCCTGCTGAGTTTTTTTCTTTTGAAAATCTTTGCCAGAAGCTCTACTCTGCAGGCATAGGCTTTTGAAGAGAAGATCAAGATGACCTCTAAATAGTCCCTGAACTTGCATTTTCAGGGTTAACAAAGGGAGAAGGCATGATAAATGATGTGTCCCTATCACCTTTCCCCCTCCTACACAATTTCCAAGCTAGATTATTCCAGTCATCAAGAAAGCCATCATTCTGAATAGCTAAATTAAATGTCATGCATTGGCAACAATCACTGCTCCATCTGTTATTTTCTCTCATGATAGACTATGGCAGAAACTTAAAGAAATGGTGGGGTAAGAGGTATTCTTGAGGAAAAGTTGCAAAAGTTGTCATGTGCAATGGATGGACAGTAGACATTGCTAGGAGACTAATTTTTCAGATATGTGGAAGGAAAGCAGAGAAGTAAAATGGATTTTTGAAGACAGGACATCTCAATTATTTTCATTTCCCCTGACTCTCCTGAAGTGATCAACAGACAAAAGATCCAAGAAGGCTTAGGAGAAAAGAGATACAGTTCACTAGTGCAGTAATTTTCCTCTGTTCCTTTCCTCCTTGCTTTATCCATTTATAGCATTTAAATGGACCACTTCCTTGAAATTTACTCTAGGCTCCTGGGGCATTATTTTTTTTTTTTAATTTTTTTATTTATTTATGATAGTCACACAGAGAGAGAGAGGCAGAGACACAGGCAGAGGGAGAAGCAGGCCCCATGCACCGGGAGCCCGACATGGGACTCGATCCTGGGTCTCCAGGATCACGCCCTAGGCCAAAGGCAGGCGCCAAACCGCTGCGCCACCCAGGGATCCCTCCTGGGGCATTATATTATCCTGGTTTTCTTAGCAGCATTCAAAGCTTTTTCTCTTCCTACTCTCTTACTGTGTGTAAAATGTTCCATCTACAGGCTTTGGGTTAGGGATAGAATGGACTCTTTCTGGTGAAAACTCTGACTCTTAAATAGTTTATGCTTTGAAATATTTAGTTATAATGGAATAAATATATAATCTCCAACATAAATCATTAACATGATTATTTCAGTTCAAATTCAATTAGAATTTTTGAACCATAGTTTGCCTTTAACTAGAGAAATTAGTATTTCCTACTCAGGGGGAAGAACCAAACATCATAAAAAAAAAAAAAAAAACAGTGCAAAACTTCCAGTTTGATGAACACTTAGAGGTTTGAGGAGAATGACATGCTCAGAAGAGCATGGAAACTTTTTGCCCCTTTTCATATAATTTGCCCTATATGTCTATCTGGTTGTTCCTGGATTTTATCCTTTAATAATAAACGAGTAATCTGTTGTTTTCCTTGCTATCTAGAAAACACAACAGAGGGGTGCATGGGTGGCTCAATTGGTTCAGCATCTGCCTTCGGCTCAGGCTGTCATCTCAGGGTCCTGGTATCCAGCCCTGTGTCTCCCTCCTCCCTGCTCAGCAGAGTCTGCTTCTCCCTTTCCCTCTGCCCCTCCCCCTGCTTGTGTTCTCTCTCTTTCTCTCAAAGAGCATAAACAGGAGGAGCAGCAAAGAGAGGGAGAAGCATGCTCCCCCTGGAGCAGGAAGCCGGACACAAGGCTCCATCCCAGGACCCTGGGATCATGACCTGAGCCAAAGGCGGATGCCTAACTGACTGAGCCATCCAAGCATCCCTCAAATAAATAAAACGTTAAAACAGACACACACACCAGAGTTGTGCAACAAACTACACAGCCCTTGAGAGATTTTCTGAGTTCTACTGATGTTCGCTTACAAGTCATGCACAAGACTAAAAGGTCATGAAAGAGGTGATTTTTTTTTTTATGGTTTTATTTATTTATTCATGAGAGACGCAGAGAGAGAGAGGCAGAGGGAGAAGCAGGCTCCTCACAGGGAGCCTGATGTGTGACTTGATCCTGGATCCTGGGATCAGGCCCTGAGCCAAAGGCAGATGCTCAATCGCTGAGCCACCCAGGTGTCCTCGAAGAGGTGATTTAAATGATGTTGAAAATCATCAGTTCCTGACAGATTCTCTTCACCACAATCCAAACTTGGTGTATGCACTGCTTTACAAATGAGATCTCTTTGAACAATCTTGAACTGTCCACTTCTGGATTTAATGCAAAATATTGATCCAGTAATCACCTTCTTTAGTTCCAGGTTGCTAGAAGCTGAACCTGAGCTGATAGTGGAATGGATCCTAGAAATGATCAGGCAAGGAATCGTTGCACCAACAAGCTGAAGAAATTTCTAGAACTGAAATTCAAATATGTAGAAGAGGGGCAGCAGGTCTTTGAGTTATTTTATTTCCGGGAAACAGAAGTAGATTGCCTGACATATCCTCTATTAAGGAGGATCACACAAATGTGTTTCCCTTGCACACTTTGATTTGGAGAATTGGTGCCAGTTGGCAATAGATCATTCAGCTAGACTATAGTGCAAAAAGTGAGGGAGGGGTCACAACAATAATAAATGTAAAAACCTGCTTTTAAAGCAAGTACAGGGGCACCTGGCTGGCTCAGTCAGTAGAGCACATGACTCACTTGATCTCGGGCTTATGAGTTTGAGCCCCACATTAGGTATAGAGATTACTTAAAAATAAAACCTTAGGGTGGAGGATGGGAAGATGGGGTAACTGGGTGATGCGCACTAAGGAGGGCACTTGATGGGATGAGCACTGAGTGTTATACTATATGTTAGCAAATTGAATTTAAATTTAAAAGAAAATAAGAAAAAATTAAAAAAATAAAATATTATAGAAACAATTAAAAAACTAAAACCTTAAAAAAAGTACAAAAAGCAACGAGATACAAAGGACTAACTATCTGGAAGAAGGGCAGAGATTTATCTGAGGCAGGGATTAAGTGCTGATGCTTTCTTTGAGAGGTGCCATCTGAGGACTTGGACAGTGAAGGAAAGGAAGAAAGAAGGTTCAGATGGAAAGTAATACAAGGGGACATGATAGTGTGCTAGCAGCAGCTTTGTGGTGAACGTGGAACAGACACAGCTAGTCACGGTGTAGGAGTGTTGTCATAGCCCACATTACACTGGACAGACTCTAGAAGAAACTTCCTCAGAGCAGTTTGAGAGGAAATTCTCCTTGCTCTGTCTCTGTGTCTCTCCCTCTTTTTAGATATTTTAGGGTTTTAATGTTCTTCACATATTTAACATGAAACACTGACAGTGTGTAAACAATAGAGGAAAAGAATCTTCAGCAAAGATCTTCCAGAATCCATAATATCATTCTGGTCAAACACTATAAAGAGAATCATCAAATAACAGAGGATAAGGAAGTTTGGCAGAGAATTTTAGTTCGATAGCTTTTTTTTTTTTTTTTTTTTTTAAGATTTATTTACTTATTCATGAGAGATAGAGAGAGGCAGAGACATAGGAAGAGGGAGAAGCAGGCTCCATGCAGGGAGCCCAATGTGGGACTCGGTCCTGGGTCTCCAGGATCAAGCCCTGCGCCAAAGGCAGGCGCTAAACCACTGAGCCACCCAGGGATCCCAGTTCAATAGCTTAACTAAAAAATAACCAACCATAGGGCCTTCTCTTCTTCTACCTGAAGAGAAAGGAAAGCAAAAGTGAATCGGAGAACTAAATCTTTTTGTGAAGTAGCTTAGAAGGTGGAGGGGAGGATGGGGTGGGGTCGGTAACTCTTGCTAATATAATGTTATAACACACAGAGTCAAGAATTCTGACAACTGTATTACTAGAAATATAAATGCATAAAGATATAAACTATTTGGTATATATTTTTAAAGATTTTATTTATTCATGAGAGAGATAGAGAGGCAGAGGGAGAAGCAGGCTCCCTGCTCCTTGTGGGACTCCATCCCAGGACCCCGGGATCACAACCAGAGCCAATGGCAGATGCTCAACCACTGAGTCACCCAGGTGCTCCTAAACCAGTTGGTATTAAAACCGCATCTTGGGCAGCCCCGGTGGGCGCAGCGGTTTAGCGCCGCCTGCAGCCCGGGGTGTGATCCTGGAGACCCGGGATTGAGTCCCACATCGGGCTTCCTGCATGGAGCCTGCTTCTCCCTCTGCCTGTGTCTCTGCCTCTCTCTAGCTCTCTCTGAATGAATAAATAAATAAATCTTAAAAAAAAAAAAAAAAAAAAAACGGATCTTGGGGATCCCTGGGTGGCGCAGCGGTTTAGTGCTGGCCTTCAGCCCAGGGTGTGATCCTGAAGACTGGGGATTGAGTCCCACATCTGGCTCCCTGCATGGAGCTTACTTCTCCCTCTGCTCGTGTCTGTGTCTCTCATGAATAAATAAAATTTTAAAAATCTAAAAAACAAAAAACAAAAAACACCAAAACAGATCTTGCTATATAAACATACAGTATGGGGATCCCTGGGTGGTGCAGCGGTTTGGCGCCTGCCTTTGGCCCAGGGCGTGATCCTGGAGACCCGGGATCGAATCCCACATCGGGGTCCTGGTGCATGGAGCCTGCTTCTCCCTCTGCCTATGTCTCTGCCTCTCTCTCTCTCTCTCTGTGTGACTATCATAAATAAAAATTAAAATTAAAAAAAATAAATAAATAAACATACAGTATGTCACTTTTATCTCTATGAAAATGACAGGATAAAGAAAGATCCCAAGTTTGTCCTTTAGCCTGGAACCCCTAAACACTCACCACATGGGCAGTGTGGACCTGAATTAACAGGTGCAGAACCCAGAAGATTCCACTGCTGTCATTTTGGAAAGGATCAAGATTCAGCACCCAGAGGACCTTATGCACCCTCCATGCTTTTAGAGATACACAAAAGCAATTAACTGCATTTGCATAATTAAGTCCACAGACAAGTTTGAATACTGAGATTTAGCTAGAAAAGGTAGCAACAAAGATACATTCAAAAAAAAAAAAAAGGAAAGACAATGTAAGGTAGAATTTGTTAGAAAAGCAAAAGGAAGATTTTAAAAAATGTTTCCAGTTCAAGTCAGAATTAAGGTGTCTATTGGAGTGCCTGCTTGGCTCAACTGGAAGAACATGTGACTCTTGATCTTGAGGTTGTAAATTTGAGCCCCATGTTGGGTGTAGAGATTACTTTAAAAATAAAAAATCTTGGGATGCCTGGGTGGCTCAGGTTGTGATCCCAGAATCCCGGGATCAAGTCCTGCGTCGGATCCCAAGGAGCCTGCTTTTCCCTCTGCCTATGTCTCTGCCTCTCTCTCTGTGTCTCTCATGAATAAATAAAATCTTTAAATAATAAAATAATTTTTAAAATCTAGGGGCATGTTGGTGGCTCAGTTGGTTAACTGTCCAACTCTTCATTTGAGCTCAGGTCATGATTTCAGGGTCATGAGATCAAGCCCTGCATAGGCTCCCTGCTGGGCATGGAGCCTAATTAAGATTCTTTCTCTGCCTCTCCCTGCCTGCTCTCTCTTAAAATATTAAAAATCTTAAAAAAAAGAAGAAGAATTAAAGTGCCTGTTAAGTTCCACCAGCTTTGCAGAGATATGAATGTTTTGCTGTTCTTCAAAAAAATGATAATCTATAATAAAATGTTCAAGAAAAATACCATGTTTATTGTTTTTGTAGCCATTCCCAAGTTACTTTAAATTTTGTACATTATTCAAGGGCAGAGTATATATTGGTTGTGTTCACAGCTCATGCATCTCCAAAGAATGTTTCATGAATGCTGCCAGATTCTAAACATCTTCTATTCTGTCAGCATTATACAGAGAGGCCAGATGACTCCCACAGACCCACTCACTTTCAAGGAGATCATATTGAGTTCAAGAGTTTAACAAGCAACCTTTTTTTCTAAAGCATCATCCCCTTTGGCATTGCCAATGCAGAATGAAATATTTAACTTGCTTCTATTCTGGGATCCATATACATGGAATCCTTGAGAATTATCAATACTATCATAAATCATTTGTGCTTCTCCAATGGCTGCACTGTCCTGTTCTTAATCTACTTCAGGACCAAGCCCATGTCACAGATGCTGAAACTCAGAGGTGTGTCATATGAGGAGTGGTTTGGGGCCTGTACTTTGTATTCCAGGACCAAGGAATACTCTGAAGGCAAACCCCAGGAGGTCATCCCCAGTGATCACCAATGTGGTCCCTGCAGAGCCAGCATTCTTCTGAGCACCAGCAAAAATCACACCAAACTAGGAAACATCCATTGGCTTGGATAGGAAGCTTGAGGGCAGGCAGCAAACCACCACTGGTCTCTTATGTCAGAGATAAAGGCAAACTCCACTTTATGCATGGTCTTGTCAGTGCAGAATGCACAGAGGAGGTATCTGGGCTGAGGTTCCAAGGGCTTGGATTGGAATTCTTGCATAACTCCCAAGTTTAGGGTAGACAATATTCACTTCCCAAAGTTCTAGGCTTCTGCTGCCTCAGCTAACTAAGCTCCTGTCATCTTGTATGTAGCATACCTTCTGGCTTTCAGGCCAATCAGGTTTAAGAGAACCAGCAGGGAATTGGCCTTGACATACCTCTCTGCACAAAAATCACCTTGTGGTTGTCTGGAACAGCTGACAATTTCTGCACAAGATTCTCTGTGTTAATAATTTTAGTAAAAGCTGGCAGTCTGGGGATCCCGGGATGGCACAGCAGTTTAATGCCTACCTTTGGTCTGGTCATGATCCTGGAGTCTGAGGATCGAGTCCCACATCAGGCTCCCTGCATGGAGCCTGCTTCTGCCTCTGCCTCTCTCTCTCTCTCTGTGTCTCTCATGAATAAATAAATAATTAAAAAAAAAAAAAAGCTGGCAGCCTGTGGCTCATTTCTAGAATACTAGTGCCAACTTGTATTGTAGTCAAATACTTCTTATTCTATCTCTAAAAACATGGAATGTTTTATTTTTTTATTTCTTTTTTTAAAGATTTTATTTATTTATTCATGAGATATATATATATATAGAGAGAGAGAAGTGGAGACACAGGCAGAAGGAGAAGCAGGATCCATGCAGGGAGCCCAACGTGGGACTTGATCCCGGGACTCCAGGATCATGCCCTGGGCCGAAGGCAGGCGCTAAACTGCTGAGCCACCCAGGGATCCCTTATTTTTTTATTTCTTTTAATATTTTGTTTATTTATTCATGAGAGACACAGAGAGAAAGAGAGAGGCAGAGACACAGGCAGAGGGAGAGGCAGGCTCCATGCAGGGAGCCCGATGTGGGACTCGATCCTAGGTCTCCAGGATCATGCCCTTGGCTGAAGGTGGCGCTAAACACTGAGCCACCCGGGCTGCCCATGGAATGTTTTTAGACAGGTTGGCAGCCAGAGCAGAACTGACTGCCTGCCTGGGACAGTCCACCGGGCGTCCGAGGTGGGCAGGCTTGTGGGCTGGAGGGAACTGATCACTCTGAGCATGACTCTCTCCTTGCTCTAACTCCCTTCGGTCAGTTTTCCCCTCCAGAACTGACTCCTCATTCATTCCAAATTGCATCATCCAGCCCCTTTGATAGCTGCTCCAGAAGTCAGTTCTCTCCTCTGTGAGGTGTGGCATTTTATTCAAGTCTGAAAGTGGAGGCAAAAGCCAGAAACTTGAAGCATGTTGCTGGTTCCCTAGGATAATCAGGGGCAGCCTTCAGATAGGGCCTGGCAGTCCCCCAGAAAATGACTGATTTATGCCCCAGATGGCATAATGGTGAAGGCCCAAGTGACATTTGTTGGCAGCAATTGCAGCTGAGGTGGAGCACGTAGTTGCCACCTATACTTTTTGTTGTCCTCCCTGAAATTAGCAATGCTGCCTGTACAAAATAAGCTTCTTTGATGGAAGGGTTGCATGTGACAGCAACTGACTGGCTTATTAATTTAATCAAGAACAACTTTTTGAAAAGGAGAAAGCTCTCTGGATAGAAGGGAAGGCTGGGAACCAAACTTAGAAATTGGGAAGTTCTAGAAACTGCCCAAAGGTTTCTTCTACTAGTGCTGCTAAAACTTGACCATCATCATTGTAACTTGCCTGCAATCATTCTGCTCAGGATTCAAATTCCCAGGACAAATTCCCGGGTTGGGCAAGCCAAGGGCAGATGCCTACTCTCTTGGTGTGATAAGGACTTTTCAAGGACCGGGATTTCTATCTTGTCAAGTCTACATACAGCTGTGAGAGAAAACTCCAAAGCAAAGCCCAGTACTATTACAAAGGGCAAAGTGAAAGCTGCATTAACAAAAAGGTCCATTATAATTCACCCCTATTACTATTTTGTTCATATACATATACTTTAAAAAAATACTGCCTGACAGAATGCAGTTATTCTCCATAAAATGAAAAATTCTCACCCCTTCCTCAGGAGATAACTTTATGTCTCATTACTTACTGCATCAAAATCTAAGTCAGGGATGTCTGGATGATGTAGATTTCTGCTCTAGCTGCAGCTCAATTGTCTTAGGTCTTGTCCCTAAAAGCAGAGCCCTAGCCAGGGATTCTTGTTCAAGTAATCCACTAGAGGAATGCTCTCAGGTGAAAGGAAGCCAGGGAAGCAGGACAGGCAGGCAGTGAATCAAGCCATGATTTTGTCACAACTGGAGATGTGTCAGATGGATCCCAGAATTCTGGAATCCGAACTGTACACAGAATTGGTGACAATTTGAAACACAGGTATGAATAAATAATCTACATAAAGAGCCACCTGATCTACCAAGTGAAGGCCCCAACCCAACTGGGGCCACCTCCACTTAGAACTTATGATTTGATTATATATATCTCACCTTTCTTGCTTTTATGGGGACTTCCAGAGCTCTCAAATACCCATATGCTCCTTCTCATATGCTCCCATTCTCAGAGATGGCAGAAAAAAACACATAAATATGCCAAGTTAAATGCAAGTTTGTCTTTTCCAGTTTTAAATGGTCTAATATTAGGAAAATAATTATTGTTAAAGGTCAGACCCCCTATAAGTGCTGTTTTTTCTAAATGGTCTTTCACTACCACCTTTCCAAGACCAGGGAGGTTACTGCACTGCAGGGCTATCTACCTTACAGCCTCTGGCATGCAGTAACCTTCCCCTTCCCCATGGTGAGTCCAAGGCAAGCCCATTAGTACTCCTACTCAACTGGTGTCGTTTTTTTTTTTTTTTTAAGATTTTATTTATTCGTGACAGACACAGAGAGAGAGAGGTAGAGACACAGGCAGAGGGACAGGCTCCATGCAGGGAGTCCGACGTGGGACTCAATCGCCAGGTCTCCAGGATCATACCCTGGGCTGAAGGCGGCGCCAAACCACTAGGCCATCAGGGCTGCCCAACTGGTGTTGCTCTTATGCCGAATGGAATTCAAAGGAAATCCTGTGGAGTAAGCATGTGTGTGTGCCATGTGTAAAAACCTCAGGTCTCTGTACCAAAACACGATACAATTTCTGCCATGCTTTACTAGACCATGTGGTCATAGGGATACTTTGCACAGGGTTCCAAATAGAAGTGAGGCTTAAGACTTCTCTGCTTTTAGCTTCCTGTTTAATCTACCTGGAGTCCCGGCTCTCACTAATCCTGTACTTGTCCAGCCTCAAGATCCCTAGGGAGGTCTCTTGAGGGACCTCACTGGTACCTGCTCTTCTCCGCTGTTCCTAATCTCTTTACTATCAAGATAACTTCTCCCCCTTTTGCTCTGATAAGCCAGCTGTCTTTATGTACCAACCCCCCTGCAATGCTGTGTCTGCTGACACACCATTTATTTCTCTCACAAGTGTGGGGGTTACAGGTCTGAGTTTAGGGAAGCAGGGGGAGAGGCACTGAGTGGGAGGACAGGTTCTGGACATATGAAGTCGCTAGGAAGGCTAAGGTTTGAGGTCACAGGATGGCTGGTGTATCCGTTAACCACAACCCTGTTGCTAGTGTCTGCTGCTCAGCTGACAACAGAACACAAGCCTATAAAAATGTACATCTTAGGGGATCCCTGGGTGGCTCAGCAGTTTGGCGCCTGCCTTTGGCCCAGGGCGTGATCCTGGAGACCCGGGATCCAGTCCCATGTCGGGGTCCTGGCATGGAGCCTGCTTCTCCCTCCTCCTGTGTCTCTGCCTCTTTCTCTATGTCTATCACAAATAAAAAATTTGCATCTTAGATTTCCAATATCCTCAACTCAGATCAGCTCCCCATTTTAAATATTGACAAATGTAAAATACTTCATTTTCTACTATTCCTTTTCCCCCTCAGGTCAGATTTCTTCCCTGACCATATGTGTTGAGGCTTGGTTTGGGCAAATGATGGCTACCTGTCTAGACCAGCTGTCTTTTTAAAAAATTTCCTGAGGAGCACCGGACTGAGAATTTTGGGTCAACAGGCAGTAATTCTCCTAGTTTACAATGTTTCAAACAGGCTTGTGGATGCGTATACATATATGTACACACAATTGGTTTCTGCTTTTCTAAACACCTCTCACAACACTGGTTTTATTGTTACTGGATTGTTTCTCCACATGAACTATTCCTAACCACTGTATCTTTAGGGCCTATCACTGTACCTGTATACCTGGGCACCGAAGAATGCCTGAGTTAAAGAAAACGTAGGGTAACATACTTGTATATCTTACTACACATTCCCATATTTTATATTAGTCATTAATTCAAGCTTGGGAGCCTTGGTAGATCCGTTGGTTGAGCACGCACCCCTTGATTTCAGCTCAGGTCAGGACCTTGGGGTTGGGAGATCAAGCCCTGTGTGGGGCTCCTCACTCAGTGCAGCCTGCTTGTCCTACCCCTGCTCCTCTCCCCACCCTGGCTCATGCATGCTCTCAAGTAAATAAAATCTTAAAAAAACGAACATGAGTTTGTTAAATATGCAGATTCCTGGTACCTCCTTCTACAGATTGTGATTTCAGTGAAACTGAGATGTGGTCCGGATATTTTCATGTTTAACCAGCACCACTGATTTTAAAGGTGGTCCTAGAAATAGTTTGAGAAACACTGATAAAGCTTTCCTTAAGTTCGGTGGCTCCACGAAATAACAGTCCATTTCACCTCAAGCCTGCCAGCAATGGGCAAATCTTGGTAGTAAGTGGGAGATACAAAGTATACTTATGATATACATTTAGCCACGATCCAATCCTTTTCCAAAAAATTGATGGTATTAAACACAAAACCTCCAAACTTTATAAACATCTTCATTGGCCAAAAGAGAAAATGTAATGATTCTTTATCCAGTAGCAATCTTAAGCAAATCACCTTTGTTTTTAGAAAAGTAAGTCCATTTTAAGTACTAACACTGTGAAAAAAACAAGATTGAGAAAAATTACTGTATTCATTTTCTTGTCTCTATGTATTCCAGAAGAATCAGTGATCAGATTTAAGAGTAAACTACTAGAGTATTCGAAGAAATTACTTTAAGTTTCATTTTTTAAAGATTTGAGAGCAAGCACAAGTGAGCACGGATGGAGAATCTGAAAGCAGCTTATGTGGAGTATGGAGCTTGACATGGTGTTCTTCTCATGACCCTGAGATCATAACCTGAGCCAAAACCCAGAGTTGGAGAATGCTTAATAAGCTAAGCCAAATCAGGTGCCCCTAGTCTCATTTAAAAGGCAAACTTAAAATGTGAATTGGTTTTTAAAATCATTCCTAAAAAAATTGGTGCAACCTGGTTTCCAACATGTCTGTTGACATTTTGGTAGTAACTTTATAAGCTCAAAATATTTTAGAAACTGCATTTAAATTTTTGAAGCTTCTATAGATCAAAATATGTACTAATTTCTTATAAAATTGGTTCAACGTTCCATTTTTTGGGTTCCATTTTAATTTAGTGAATTACTTTTCAGTACCAGATAGTCTCCAATCTTTTTTAATTTTTGGTAGTTTATGCTCAAGGTCTGAATTTGTTAGAGAAGGCAAAAATGAAAACCCTTCCAGTTAATAATCCATGTACTTAGAGGACTAACTTTTGAGTATCAATGACTTGAAAATCAGCCAATGCTCTCTGCCAATTACAATAATGGTTCAACTAAAACATTACTTTTCTCTAGGAGACTCATTTCAACAGAATAGGCTATCCTACCCTAAAACCACCCCAACTCACCCATACAAAATACCCAAGGGGTGTGTGTGTGTGCTTAAGTAACATTCATGGGGCGAGGAGAATGTCATTCTCCTTTTGGGAAATTATACTAGTAGCATTCAGTTTAAAGTGCTGTTGTGACACATTTATTTCACTTATCAAGAAAACACTCAATTCCTCTCTCTAAACTTTCACTGAAATTCTGCCTTTAGAGGTTTGCATGCATATGCTACTTATATATATTCCAGGAAAACTACCTACACTTCATCTTCAAGTCCTTTCTCCTAAACTTAAAAAAGAACCGTACTGGGCAGTTGTTGCATTTATCTGTCATTCTTTTCAAAGATTAAAATAGACTAGAGCTATCTTAAAAATTAAGAAACCCAAAATTTCTCAGATGTGAGAACATTACTTATTAAAAAATTGGATAATGACGCTGTGTTCATCATGCTAAACTCCTTACTTTAACAATTGGGATTTTATATTTACCACCCTTACCAGATTTCACTTATAAATTCTAGAAACACACTTCACACGAAAAAAATACAACTTAAGATTACTGTATTTCCTTACAAGAGGAACGTTTGAACAAATTTTACAGGTAGTCAATCAACCCTTGTTCAAATTGGGCACACATCAAATCTAGCATTATGGGAGTTTTATTTATTTGGAAGTGAACTTTTAACTATCCATACAAATGCCAAAATACTACACAAAACATCCACAGGAACTTTTTTTCATCGTTTTTTTGAATTTTTCACAAACATTTCCTACATAATCCAACATACAACAGAGAAATGGTACATCTTTTTCCTTCAATTTGCATACAATGGAAAAACAAGAATATATATATATTTTACAAAGTTTAACTAAGACGCTAGCAGGCTGACAGTTTGTCTATAAGTGAGAAATTATCTAATAAAAAATAATAAGGATTTATTTAGCATCAGTCACTTCCATAACCAAGTATTATTCTGATTAATAAAACTTACTGCCATTAGACTTGTGGCATATACTTATACTATTACTCAATTTGTAGTATTGCTCCCCACCCTTGGTTCTCCTTCACAATTACTAACATAGAAAACTGTTGCAGAGTAGGGGCAAGCATTTGCAAACAAAAAAAAAAATCCCCAGCTTATTATAAGCGTAGATGTGTATGACGGAATTTCTTCCCAAACAATGGACTTTCAAATCATTAATAAATCACCAGAATGGAATTTGCCAAGATATTATGCCTATGTCCAAGAAGAGATGCATTTATTTATATCCAACAGAGGAGCTGAAAATCAAACTTAGTGTTTAGTTTGGGGTGGGTTGGGGAATCCAGCCATTTGAAAAATGACTGCCTTAAAAAAAATGACCACCAAAAATAGGTTCACTAAATTTATTTTAAAAATCATAAAACGTTTCTTACAAAAGAGCATTACATTCTGCACACTGCTCTGAATAGATGCCAGGGACATATGGACTATTGTTACTTTTCCTCCCTGTCCCACCCCCCCCAAAATGTTACAGTGACCACAAAGCAAAGTGTTCACAATAATTACATGGGGGGAATTTTTCTTTTAAACCACCAACAATGAACAAAAATTAAAATTCACTCACTCTGCTGCTGTTTCAAAATTTCAATGTTAGTTTTTGCACGCCCTTCCCCCCCCCACCCTGTTTGTAAGGAACTAAAACATTACATCTGGTGAACAGCAAAGATTTCACTACACCTCAAATGCAGAACACCTATGAAGCAGAGGAATGTTGGCTTTTTAAACAGAAGCAGATAAAAAAAAAAAGATGCAGGACTCCTTCAGTTCTTCACTAGTCTTAGAAAAACTTTCCAGAATACTGCTTCACACTATAAAAAAGAAAAAATATCTTGCATTAGAATCCTTCAACATCTGCATACTGCTTCACACTATAAAAGAAAAGAAAAAAAAGTACGAATTAGAATTTTTGTTCGTAACATCTTAATCAACATTAAGACAATTTCAATGCTAAATTAAAATGATAAATATGTCCATTACAATTAGAAATAAGAATTAAAAACATTAGCAATTATAAAATTAGAGCAATGTAAACTTCAAGAAAAATGAGTAGTAAATCAGACATTAGTAGAGCAGAATTAGGAAAATGAAATTAAAAGTTGTTAATATTTGGTAGAAAAGACGAAGAAATGCCAGTAAGGTGTGAAATGCTGCATTTTACAGCACCAATCATTTGTCCTGTAGAGGCATGGCCTGTGCCATATGGCAGACTGTGATTTGTTGTCGATTTAGTTATCTAAAAACAACAAAATCACTAGTCTTCCACACAGAACTAGACCAACATCCACTGAATCTTCTATATTTTCTACAGGCTCTGTATAATTTATAACAAGTGGTTTTGGCAGCAGTTTTCACCAGAGAAATGAGAAGTTTGCTTGGTTAAGGCTTCTTCCAGCAAGATTAGTATTGAATGTCTTCGTTTTTAGTAAGAAAGCAGAAGAAAATTAAAGCAAAGCTATTAGAATGTTTAGAAGTTAGGTCCCCAAAAGGTTGAGACACCATGGCTTCTAAAAGAAAAACCAATTGAGAAGAAAAGCTTTTTAAAGTTTTAGTATGGGTATGTTAACATAAAGCTAAACTCAAACTGACCTGTTCTGCAGCAAATACTGTGCATTCTGTATCTGGTCCTGTGTTCCTGTAATGGTAATGATCCGATCTTCAGACCCTTCTAGAGGTTCATCAATTTTGATCGAAGCTCCTGACTCATGACGGATTTGCTTAATCCGCTGACCACCTTTGCCAATAATAGATCCAGCCAACTGAAAAGATTTTAAAAACAAGTGTTTATGACATACTTTAAAAATAACTATTACTGGTATTTTCAATGAGTATCAGGAGTATTGACATTTCAATTCATTCTAGGATTACTTATTTAAAAAACCTCTCACCAGTCAAATTTTGAATTATAACGTATTTACAGTGCACATCAGCATTTCCTTTAACAAAAAAGGGGCTTCAGACCCTCTGCTTTTAAAAATAGTACAAGACTCAAACCAGAGAAAGATCTCACTGAAGTCCATAAACAAATTTAATCCTAGGATACAATAGCTTTATTAAAACCTTTTATTAAAAACCAAGAAATGTAAAGAAGAGGATTTATTAAATGTTCCTTGTAACATTACAAGAACATAAAAATTGAACGAATACTTACATCTTTGGGAATAGTTACTTGTGTAGTAATAATAGGTCCACCAAGATCACCATATGAGCCACGACCCCCTGCATAGGAATAATCTGATTTAAATAATGAGCATGAAGTTCATTTAGAAAGCATGAAATAATGTTTTGATTTTATAAAGGAAAAGACTTACCATATCCGGAGCCACCCTAAAAATGGAAAGAAAAAATAAAAAATTACTTTGCCTTCAAAACTATTCTTCAGGTTAATATTCCCAAAATCTTAGTTTAGGAAACTAAAGTCCTCCCATATTCTCCCTAGTATGTTTCAGAAGACAATCCTTGGGGAAGGAAACCCTTCAGGTACATAGCATAGAAACAAAACGTTGTAGGAGGGGAACTAAAACATGGACAAGTAGGCAAGCATTTAAAATTATTACTGATATGAATACAAACACCCATGATACTCAACCTGTGGTTCATAAGCCATCTGCCATTCTGATGGGCTCCATGTATCTATTGCAGAGTCCCAAGTTTCATCAGCACTGAAACCAACCTGTGTCAGAGACAGAACTATTAACATAATCTATACTGTGTTTCAGCTACAGAGCTACCACTTTCATATGCCCAACTTCTATTTCACATCACTAAACATGTATTGTTGGCAACAAATCACATATTCTCACAAACAAAAATGGCTCAATAAAGTCTTAATGTTCCAATAAACAACTGAAATGATTTAACTAGTCATTAATCATCTTCAACAAGATGTCAACTACATGATTTAAAAAACAAAACAAAAAAAAGAGTTCTTACTTACCATGCCATCGTAGCGGTCTCCAGGTCTTCCTCTTCTGTCATAGGCCATGAGATCCCTGGAAACACATAGCAATTGTTGTAATCTCAGCTTATTTACATGTCACACATACCAAACAAACATCTACCATATCTACCCATAAAGTGAAAAGTCTTATAGATTAAGAATGTGTGGATGGAGAAGAAACTTACCCTCCTCTAGGTGGTGGTGGAGGAGGAAGAGGAAGATTCCGAGCTCTACTACCACCCCGGCCACCTCTTCCAGGAGGTGGAGGAGGAGGTCCTCGGCGAGGGCTCATATCGTCATAATCTCTTCTGGATGGAGGCATAGGACGCCCACCCCGACCAGGAGGCATTCTGTCAAAACCACCTCTCCCCCGCATGGGAAATCCCACAGGGCGTCCACGGCGGTCATCAAACATCATTGTAAAGCCACCATAATCGTAGGTTTCATCATAAAAATTGGGATCATAAGGCTGTGCACGTCCTTTGATGGGAGACTAAAACAAAAATATAGCAATGTTACAGATCGAAGGAAAAGAGCCTTGTTTCATATCAACAAGCTGAACATTTCAAATCCTTTATTTTTCCTGAGAGGTATTGGTGGCAGGGAAAGGAATCTAGGCAAAAGTTAATAGTAGGAAGGAAAGGATTTTTAAAAAAGCAGTATTTTTGGTGTGTTTTAGCTGCCTGCTTTTCTCACTCCATCTCAAGAGACTACAACCCCATTCACACATTCCAAAAAGGGGTCTGTAAAGAACAAAGTAACCATCTCAAAGGCTGAGGGGACCAACATGTTATCTAAGCCTGTAATTCACACTAAAGCATATCAGTCTGGAAGCTGTGCAATGTAGTACTATAGAGAATTATAGAAGCTTCATTTGAAGGACCAAAGGTATTAAAAATTCTCACCAATGATCAAAAGACCCTCTCTCAAAGAATTTTTAAATGAGTAAGGACAAATAACTATTTGCCTCAACATTGCGTAAACAGCTTAGAATAAAATAAAACATTAGTTACACGAAATTAAATGTAAAAAAAGTATTCCGAAGATACCTCTGATATAAGATCAAGGATGATCTTGATGCACTCTACCACCCTATCAGGTTTTCCTCCAATAAGAACAACTCTGTCAGTGGAATGAGGACAGCATTCCTGGAAAAGCTTGATTGTTGTCTGTGTGTTCTAAGTTTACAAAAAAACAAGAAATATTAGTTAATCAGAAGAAAAAAAAGATTTCCTGGGTTCAGATAAATTTACCTTCACAATCAGGACCCCTCCCCCCCCCAATATAAAAACCCTGTTAGTAACTCTAGGACTTTGCCATGGTATTGGCAGAAGAACTTGCCCCAGCATGTCCAGGCCTTTGTTATACTTTAAAAGCAAATTAGATAAAAACAGAAGTAATGGGGAATTTTGAGGAAACTCCAAAAGGGGGGGGGGGGGGGGGGACGAGAAGCCTACTGACCCAGCTCTATACAGAGTACTATTCTTTAGTACGGCAGGAAAAGAAAATAAAACACTGCTTTTACCTCTCGAAGTTCTTTGATTTTAGCACCTTTGACCCCAATAATTCCTCCTGCCAGACTCTGATGAATCAACAGTCTCAACTCGCAGTCAAAGTCACTTCCTTTATAGTGTTGGTACTGCAGAGGGAGAGTTATAAAATTTTAGTCCCGAATTAAGGAATACTCAAAAATACACACTTATCTGCTATAAGCATGACAATATACTGTTGCAGTGAGCAACCTGAATTTATATTTCAATAACTTTACCAGTTATGTGCTTATTATCCTCAATAGCCAGGCCCAAAAAGGACATTCTGCACCACCTTAAAAAACTATTTTATTTTCAGGTCCTGCAACACCATACCCACACTGCAGCCATTTAGCATGTCGCTGTTACCACAAAATTATTATCAACATTCAAATAACACCATAATAAAAATGACTGCAAAGCACTTTGCAAATGTAGTTAATTCCCACTGCAGCATGGAGCAGGGTCAACAGTGAGTTGTAAGACCATTCATTTATCATGTTTTTAAGCCTTTTTCTAGAGATGGGAAAGTACACTATGTTAAAAATAAAATTGATCCTATGGGCCAGGCTCCATACTTCAGTGGGGTTCAATGGCACTATGACATACATTTAAGCATTCCACAGCATCAGATTCGAGCGGGAGCTGGCTGGTTGCAGTGGGTGATGGCAACTGCAGGCCCTGAAAGTAGAAAAATAAGAGTAATAGGTTAAGTGTCTAGTGTGATCAGGCTATTGTCGCATATATTGGTAAAGCTACTACAACACATTTCGTATCTATACCATTACATGAGAAATTGCTTTATCTACTCTTAAGAATCAACATGTAATTTTTCTATACATCCAGCAAATACTGTAATAGAATTAAAATCCGTAACTAGATCAAACACAGTCCTTTCCGACAGTCCACAATCAGTATTTTAATTTAAAAAACATATCTGTAACTACAGCCCATTAAATACATACTACACTCATGTGCAAGACACAAGTAGTTTATATTTACTCTGGAGTGGCCAGACTACATTAAAAAAATTTTTGAGATCACATTTTAAAACAAGCTATAGAATAGTAATCCTGCACATTATATAAAACACTGCTGCTACAAACTGTTACAGCCACTGACTCTCCACCTCCCCCCATTAAGCCCCAATAAAACATTTAAAAAGCCCCCAATTGCCAAATACATTAAAAAAAATATAGCACCTACCTCTTCCAAGGTAGGGATGATTTTCTTCAGAATTTCTCCAATTGTCTCAATATCAGCACTGATACTCAATATGCTGTCAAACATCACAAATACCAGATAGTACAAAAAAGGTGAAAAAGAAAAATGAGTTTTGTGTTCATCACCAGTAGTCATACAAACTTTTACAGAGAAGTAACATACAATTATTTAATCTCCCCATTTAAAGTAGCCTATTTATAGATTTTTCACATGCATTTTGTTTTATGCCCAATACAGACATGATAACAATATTAGGAGACTTGCAGAGAGACAGAGAGAATGGGCTCTTGGAAGGGCTCAGATTAAGTGGGCAATAAATTGACCAGAACTGAAGCAGAGTCGAATATTTATGTTCCCCGCCACCACTAAGTTAATTAAGGATACCCTCGCTGTTAACATTGGTAAAACTGGCACACCTTCTCTTAGGCAAAAGTGGGGGAATATGCAAGTGGTGAACATTATATTTGGAGTAAGGTTATGGATACCAGTTAGAAATTAGATCACTAATGGGCTCTGCAAGAAAACAAATACAAATGCAAGACAAAACAAAGACAACACAAATGAGAAGTGAAGGAAAGTGAACCAGAGTTAGCATTTCATCAGAAAAAATTATGAACAGGCAATGTTGGGAAGCAAGGTGGGCCACAAAGACAGAGCGAGAGACTACTTTGGTAACAATTTGATTTACAATGCAGCAAATATGCAACACTTGAAGCTGTGCTCCTTCCATCGAAATAAAATTAGTGGATCGTTTGGGTGGGCAACTCACGGTAAAAGTTCAGTGACAAAAAGACTTAATGGGGAAAATAAGACAGAAACTTGAAAAACAATACACCGTCTAAAGGGGATACTATTTAATTATATAAAAGGCAGGTAATAAAATACATTTCTCTCTTTCTAATCAGGCAGTGAGGCATAAACTGTTGGGACATACCGCTCGGGGCCACTGCTGTCTGGGACTGAAACACTGGCATTGTACTGCATTGGTCATTGGCGTTCGTGGATGTTGGCATTGGGCATGGGCATTCAATCAGAAGTTGTCAAGTATGGTACCCGTTTGGCAACGAGCACATTTTTGGGCATAGCCAACCAGGGTTTTCACATGGGCGTTCAGGGGCGGATGGGCCAACGTCATGGTGGGCAACGCAGGGGTAAGTCGATCCAGTACATGGGCAACGGAGATATATGGCCAAAAAAACAAGGAGAGGGAAAAGGGGGAAAAGCAATAAATTTTAATTTAATACAAACTATACTCATACTCTCAATTAATGAAACAAGCTTAAGTTGTTCTGAAGACTAACACAATAATGGACTTCTCTATATCTGACTGTGGCTTAACATTTAAGGACCTTAAATGATGGTACTATTTTTTTTTTTTTTTAAACAAACGATGTTTCAGTAGCAGGCTGGCTCATGAGGGTAGACACAAAACCTGTCATGACTCAGTTCACTGAAATTCTTGAGGAAATGGGGAAATTAATAACCCAGATAATTATATAGAACATCTGGATTAAGAGGAGAGAGGTTTATAAAAGACAAAACAAAAATTCCCACACCACCAAAAACCCTAACTCTTAAAAAAGACCAGTTTGGTTTCCTGGAGGTTTAAAACGCATTCCTAGATCCTAGCAGGCAAGTCAAAATTTAAACAAAATTTCAAGTTCAGTTTACAAGAGGAACATACAAAGATCTGCGACCAAGAGAGAAATGAAATACTATCAAATAAGTATTCAACACAAAGTTATTATTTGCCTCAACTTTAGCAAGGAAACATTAAAAGAGTGTGTACACTATGAGAAAAAATTTAGGAATTTTGGTGTAGCCAAGTCCTAGATAAATGCTCACTTCTGGTGATACCAACATTTAATGTGTCTAATCACAAGAGTCAACCCACTATATAATATGAAGACTCAAATCACTGGCATTGACAAATGGTTTCCCAATTATAAGAATAAGTTGTCTATTCTTTACCCATATTTAAATCATGCAACCTCAACATTAATATCTGTGCTCCATGTGCAAGCTGTTAAACAGATGGACGATTAAAAAAAGGAAATAAAAGTTTCTGAGTTTAATCAGCCACCTGCAATGGTTTTGATATACTATAATTGATTCACACATGGTAAATGGTGCAATTAAGGGTCTTTACACTGTTATTATTTCTAATTAAAATGTTATCTTGAAGTGAGGAATTTGGTGGAAAGTTATTAGAAAGTGAAGAGGTTTAATACAGACCCCCCCCCTTCCCAAACTCAATCTGGGCTTCGTTAAATCAGGAATGGCAAACCTTGAAATCATCTATGTAATCAATTATTACAAATGGCTTGAAACTAGACTATTAAATGATTTCTATGATGCAAATCTTTAAATTTCTACACACATAAACTGAAGCTGCTTGTGTAGTAGTTTAAACTCTTTAATACTTACGTCTGTACGGAGAGCCTTAATATTCTTGCCTCCTTTTCCAATCACTGCCCCAGCATTCTGGAGAAGATAAAAAAACAAAAAAGCTTACTTTTCCCTTTCCTTATGTTAATATGCCTTTCTATGCTCTTAACTGCAGCAAAGAACAAAAACCCTCTAACCTCCCTTTTTGGGCGACAGAACTGAAAATCTATCTGGAGGTAATCAAAATCAAAACCATCAGGTAAAAAAAGAAAAAAAAAAAAATCAAGAGTCTATGTGCTTTGGGGACCAAACAACCAAGACAGCTTTGGATTTTTCAGCATGCCAAAAATTACATGAAGCATAAAAGTTAAGCATTGATTAATTTTACAGTTTCCTTCTGACAAAAAAATAACTTAAACGTATTAGATACCCTCACACTGTTACCAACTATGTTTTCCCTACAATGCAATCAAGGTATAAACTTTAATCCATCAATGCCTTAAGCATCACCCTACTCTGACCTGTACGGACTCACTATATTAAGTGTTTTTAACTATTATCAAAATAACGTGGCCTACAAATCTGTTTGGAAAAGGACACACTAATCTTTATATTCTTCAAACTGTAAGGTTTACACTGATTCCCAGAGAGCCAAACCATAACTAATTTTAATTTCTACTTTAAGTAGAACCAACCTCAAATTTTTGAGAACAAAATTTATACCTTGCTCTGAAGCAAAATGCGTAGTTCAACCATCTCATCAGTGTTTCTAGATCTTTTAAAAGCTTGTTCCTCTTCCATATCTTCTGCAGGGCGTTTACCTACAAATTAGTTCAGATTTCAAAAAAGCACTAGTTACTATAAGAAAAAGCACCTTTATTTCAATTACATTTTAGTTTCAACCCATTGGTCAGAGAAAGCAGCTCGATTCTGTTTGGAGTTTTGCTAACTCAATCAAAGCACATTCCCTCCCAATAACACTTTCTAAACACAAAACAATGGGACAAAATACTTCAAAGGATTGATGGTTGTAAAATGCAAGTAAATAGTATTTTTATCGTCTGTAAAGGTTACAGCCATTAATGCATATGACACTCATGTCTACTTCATAAATAAGAATCAAGAGATAGCTGAGTGGGATGTCAGACTAAACAGTTCTAAATAATGAAACAGAATGGAAAATACAGTAATTGTTAAAATTAAAATCTCTCACCAAATTCACCATTGGTTTCGGTGTTGGGGAAGGTTTCCTCTGGCTGTTCAGTTTCCATTTTCGTGTATCAAATGGACACACCAATCTGTTGAAAAATAAAGAGACTTGTACATTTGGTTTATTGCAAAGTAAGCTTTGTGTCTCACTGAATAATAATAAAAAAGGCAAAGAAATGACTGCTTCTAGAACGTACCAGGTATTATATATGCTTGCAGAGCAGAACTGAAGTGTTCTGGGCGGGACCAACTGACACCCTAGTGCTGCAGTAGCCTATAAAAACCAACATAAATCAGTTTTGCCTTTTGGTTATTACTGAATACTAGTTAACAGCGATTTGAATACAAACTAAACAGCTCTTCCTAAAACTGGGTCTTATACTCTCAAATGATTGCCTTAAGACAAACCAAAAACCACAGGACCCTATCTCATTCTTTGTAAAAAGAAAACCAAATTTTTAGCCACTGGACAGTCTCACCACGGCAACTAATTGTTTACACAATACAGAGAAGACGAAGTCTGGACGACGTAAACCCCAAAGCCTTCAATTTTGTCCCCAAAGGTGTACGTTTATAGATACAAAATCAGCTATGCTGGAATTTTAAATTGCGCGTGGCTTTGTATCTTCCCATTGGTGACCTGAAAGGCCAGTCTCTGAAATCTCTAACTTACAAGTATGAAGGCAAATTCAAGCTAGTATATCCCACAGTCAGGTCAATGTACCGGAGAATTAAATCTTAAAACTTCATACAGGATCAGACCCCCCAACTGCTAGTATTACTCGATTATTCAAACAGCCGATAAAGCCCTAAAACGCTAATATTGTCACCGTAAGAATATCTTAAGTTAGGTTAAAAGTCTATAACCTGACAATCAGACCCTCTAGCGCGAGCGATTGGACCGCCGACAACCTTTCGCCAGCCCTCAAGGGCTAGTCTCTGGTAGGAAGGCGACAGCCTCAAGCTACATTTATGCCTCCCGATCTTCCATACCGTTTGTCGATAAACCTCTCTTCCAACGACTAACTGAAACGCTACCCTCACCGCCATCGTTTAACTAAATGTTCAGGCACGATGAAGATTTACATTAAGGAACTCCAAGGACAGCGGGCTCCATTCGTAAGGAAAACGTTGCCGCGGTTCACCGTTCAACTCTTTTAGTTACCACTCCTCAAACCGCAAAAAAAAAACGCTAAATACGGGCGCGACCAGCCGAACGCGAACGTGCCCCGGCCCCGCCGCCGCGCAGTACCGGAGATCCGCCACAGCCCAGGAACAGGAGTTCAAAGAGCCGAAGGCGAGAGCAGAAGCGCCGCGAAGCTCTTCACCCGGACCCGACAGGAAATGGCGGCCCGCGTAATGGCGACTACGTGCTACTAGGCGGAGCCGAGCGCGGACCCCCTCCCCCACCCACCACGCGGTCCCGAGATCTCATCCCCCGCACCCTCCCCCCACAGCGGGAGAGACAAAGCAACGGAGGCAGCCTCCACCATTCCATCTCCCCCACTCCAGCTCCAAGCCCGGGCCGGGAGGGCCTAGTGCGCTGGGACCCACACAAAGAGAGCGGCGGCGTCCTCCACCGCCCTCGGGTCCCGCCCGCCGGCCACTTCGCCTTCCTACACAAGATGTCTAGTTCTGAAAACTACAAAACTACCGATCATCCTACAGACACATGCCTCACAAATCCTCGAAGCCTCTTAACCCCACAGCTCGGACTGCGGATATACGCTCAGGGAAATGGCGGAGGTGGGGGAGGGGAAACCGGGCAACGTTCCCTCTCAGAGAACCCGCCAACCATCAAGCAGCCCCCAAACGCCTCCCGCAAGCGGCAAACTTGGTCTCGGACCCTCGTCCCCGCGCGCCGTTCATCCAGCCCCGCTCCTCACCGCGCGAGGCCGCCGTCCCTGTGCCGCCGCGCCACCTCGCCGCCTCAGCCGGTCACAGCTAGACAGAGAGCGAGCGCAGGCCCCCGCCGCCTGCCCCCGCCTCCCCGCGCTCCCTACCCCGCCGCCGAGCCCAATTGGTTGCCCGGGGTTTAGCGGTGGCGCGAGGGCAAAGTGATTGGCCCAAGGCCGTGTCAATCAAAGCGCCGAAGGAGGCGACGCCACGCCTCGCGCCGGCGCCTCCCTTTAGGTTGTGAGGCCGCTACGGGCCCGAGGAAAGCCGGGCTTGAAAGAAGCCAACGCAGCCTTTAGGGAGGCCAAACCCATGCCTGAATCTATAATACCCTAGCGCCAAAAGCCCCAATTACCTATAGGCCGCAAAGAAGCGGGACGTAGGCGAGACGTCGAGGTTGCAGCAGCTGAGAAACAGAGGATAATGGCGTCCGCAGTGCTTTCGCCTGGAGCGCCCTCCTCCTTTCTCGTTCGCGCACTCACTAGTGGCAGAGGGGAGGGAGGAGGAAAGCCTCTCGCGAGAACTGAGGGCTATCTGGTTCACGCGCACTTGGGAGGGGGCTGAAGGAATTTTAGGTTTGGAGGAGGGGCGTGAGCGCGCGGGAAATCGGGCGGGAAGCGAGAGGGGGGAAAAAAAAGGCTTAGGGCGCGAGCCTGTTGGTTCCTGTTCTCAGTCGCGCGGCCCGGGGACCGCTGTTGCGCGAGAGGAAGGCGGGACGCCCAGGTCAGTGGTAGGCCCAGACGAATGCCCCGGTTTCCACAGTCCACACTTGCGGCTCCCTCCCGCCGCTCGGGCCGCTTTCCGCCTGGTGGTGAATGCGGCCCGCCCGCTGGGTAGCCCCGCTGTTTGTAACGGGTCGCAGCGCCTGGCAGGCGCGGCCCGGTCGCGGCGCAGCAGGCGGTGTGCGGCTCGCCATCAGCCGTCCGCTCTGGCGGGATCCCGGAAGACGCGGGCCGGCCTCGCAGTCCCGGAGACTGGCCCCTTCGCCCCAGGCTCTGTGCCGGCGCTCCCCGGAGACCCCAGGCGCTTTCACGCGCGTCCGGGCGAGACCGTTCTTTTTCCCTCTGTTTCTTCTTAATCCCTTGCCCCGCCCCCATTTTTGTGAATGGGGCCTGTGAGGAGAGTATTTTGTGGTGTCGTCGCTGCAGCTTCTCTGTGAGGTGTTGCATTCTGTCTCCCCAAATGAATGCAAACGGCGCAGTAAGTGGTACACGTCCGAATCCTTCGCATCCGGCTGTTCATCCCTCCGTCTGAGGGAGTGTCGGGAGTCGGCTGTGAAGGAAACGGACCCACAATGTCGTAGCCTAGTCAAGAGCGTACTTGTGCGTTGGGTTACTTGTAAGGCCCCGTGCCCAGCTCGGAGAACTTCTTTTGTTAAGGGACTGGGAATTGGTGACGACTCTGGAAAGTGGCCTGGCCGCTGCCAGTGTCCCCAGCCTTCACCCACAACCCCACATACGTGTTGAAGCATAAAATGTTATAATTTACATGTGCAATTAAGCCCACCGTTAGGAGAATGCAGATATATAC
The DNA here is from genome assembly GCF_053574225.1 of Canis aureus. Taxonomy (NCBI): domain Eukaryota; kingdom Metazoa; phylum Chordata; class Mammalia; order Carnivora; family Canidae; genus Canis; species Canis aureus. The sequence goes on along the minus strand of NC_135611.1, from coordinate 76,141,895 downwards.
GTTTTGTAGTGTGAATTTGTGCTGACTCATCCTCTTGTAACCTTCCTTTTTTTTTTTTTTTAAGATTTTATTTATTTATTCATGAGAGACACAGAGAGAGGCAGAGACCTAGCCAGAGGGAGAAGCAGGCCCCCTGCGGGGAGCCCCAGGACCTGGGGGTCATGACCTGAGCCAAAGGCAGCCGCTCAACTGCTGAGCCACTCAGATGTCCCTCCCCATCCTATCATAACTTGATTTCCCTCTTGAATAATTCGCAAAGTGGATGTGACCAGCATTGTTTTATTGTATAATTGTGTTCATCCATTATCTTTTACTTGCCTAATTAGGGAGAAACTCTTGTTTGGGGGAACTGTGGACTTCAGGAAGCATGAACATTTACTGGCTTGGAGGATAGTTAAATAATGTTAGAACACAGCATCTAGGATTGTGAAGTATATAGGTCCCTTTAAATGTGATGTGTTTTTGAATGCCCCACCTTCCCCCCATAAAGAGCCTGTCTATGAAAAGTCTTGTTGGGAGGTAATACTTAGTTCACAGTTTGGTTCTACCTTACATGGTGCAGGTCTTTTTTTTTTTTTTTTCCTTTTTTTCCTTAGAGGCAGACACACAGGCAGAGAGAGCTGCAGGTCTTTCTTAAATATTTGACTAAGAATTGATACCGGTTTGTAGGGGTTGTGAATTTTTGGATTATAGAGATTTAATCTGCCAGTCAGGATTTGCAATATTAAATTGCTGTTTGACACCTGGTACACGTCACTATCACTTATAAGGTACTGAACTGATGCTTTCTTTCAAGCTAGTATTTCTGGTGTAGCCATCATTTTCTGCCTTGAGAAAGTGAAGAGAAGTAAGACAAAGTAAACAGCCCTATCAATGAACTTCCTCCTCCCAGTTTCACTGTCTTCTGACTGGGCCCTAACTGGTGAAAGCTGTTACTGACCTTTTTTTAGATGTCATTGCCAGATGGGTTTTTTTTTCCCTTCTTTTTCCACATGTTTCCTCGTTTTAATTCACTTTTTAGGTGTACTTTTTAAATAACAGTAAGGTCTGCCTTTTCACCATTTTTTTCATCCTCTGTTGTTTTCAACTAAACTACTGTATTGTACTTTTGTTCATTCAAGGATTGCCAACTTGATGGATGCATTCAGTGCCTCCTCTCTTGTATAATGAATTTTATGGTTATTTTGAACTCTCAGTGAATTTAGAGCTAGTATTTACTTTACTTTAGTTAAACCAACAATTGAGATTGTACACTAGGCAGCTGGATGATTTTTTTTTAAGATTTTATTTATTCATGAGAGACACAGAAAGAGGCAGAGACAAAGGCAGAGGGAGAAGCAGGCTCCATGTAGGAAGCCAGATGTGGGACTCCATCCCTTGGACTTCAGGAACATGCCCGAGCCAAAGTCAGGCGCTCAGCCACCCAGGGGTCCCCAGCTGAATGATTATTTGAAATATTGTAACTACCATTTCCTGAGTTCTTCACTATGTGTCTTAACCTTGTGCTGGCAGTTTAAAGCTTACAACAGTCCTACAAGTAAATTGTGGTTATCTTTGTCTCATGGATAAGAAAATTAAGACTGAGAAGAAACGTGTCTGAAGTCAACATGGCAGATGTAGGATTCAAGCTGCTAAACCTAGTCTCTGTCTTTTCCTTAGGGTAGGTTATGGAGGATTCACAAACAGCGCCACCGATAACTTCTAATTTCAGTCACTGGGTACAACACGCCCCCCCCCCCCCAATTTTCAGAGAATACCTTCTCAAAATTTTGAAGTTATTCCTAATGAGTTAAGACACACACTTTTATTTTTTAGATGAAGCTAGTGTAAACATGGAGTGGTGATGATTTCAGTATTTGTTAGTGCTTTTAAGTCTCAGCTATCTGTTTAATGCCATGTACAATGTCCAAAAGGATAGTACTTCTGCCTTTTGTTTAGTTTTTAAACAATTGGAATAGCTGAGGCCAATTGAAAATCTCCCCCCCCCCCCCTTTTTTTAATTTGAGAGAAAGCAGAGAGAGAGAGCAGGAGTTGAGGGAGATGGGCAAAGGGGGAAGCGGGCTTCCGTCTGAGTAAGGAGCCTGCTGCGGGGCTTAATCCCAGGACCCTAGTATCATGACCTGAGCCGAAGGCAGACACTTAACCGATTGAGCCACCCAGGTGAACTGAAAATTAACTTATAGATCCAATAGGTCTAAGTCTTTGTGGTGAATAATAGGTTTTACCTACTCTATTCTTTCCTGGTCAGTTCCTGCAGTGAAGAACTTAAATGTAGAGTATTGTGTTTAGTGTGTATAAAATCAGTTTTTTAGAAAACACTTTTTTTCATGATTCTAAAATTAATGGGGATTAAGATATATGTAATTTTGTATCTGGCTTTTTTTGTAACTAAATTATAAATGTATTTTCATATTCAATAGAGCTTTAGAAATTTTTTTTTAAAGACAATAACCGTTCATCTCACAGATCCAACATAGTGTAATTTTTACCCCCGTTGAACATTTTGATTGTTTCTGTTTTTTTCCATACTATACAGTGGTAAACACTCTGGCATGTAAATATTTGTCCTCCTTTTGATTATTTTATTAAGATTCATTTGGGAGAGTAAAAGAAGTGATCATATGTTATGAACATTTTTTTTCCTTTTTAAAATATTTTATTTATTTATTCATGAGAAACACAGAGAGAGAGAGAGGCAGAGACACAGGCAGAAGGAGAAGCAGAGGGACAAGCAGGCTCCATGCAGGGAGCCCGATGTGGGACTCCATCCTGGGTCTCCAGTATCACGCCCTGGGCTGAAGGCGGCGCTAAACCGCTGAGCCACCTGGACTGCCCCATTTTTTTTCTTTTTAAATGATTTTTTTAAAAAAAGATTTTATTTATTCATGAGAGAGAGACAGAGACAGAGACACAGGCAGAGGGAGAAGCAGGTTCCATGCAGGGAGTCTGACGTGGGACTCAATCCTGAGTCTCCAGGATCTCGCCCTGGGCTGAAGGTGGTGCTAAACCGCTGACCCACCTGGGATGCCCTGTTAGGAACATTTCTTAATGTACAATTTTTTATTTTTTATATTTTTATTATTTATTCATTTTAATGTACAGTTTAAAAAGCATACTTTTCCATATTTTTTTTCTTTTTTAGACAATGTGTTCTTGAGGACTAGGGGCTGTTCACTGTGTATGAGCAGTTGGGAGATAGTATTCCCTAGCTCACACCTCCCCTCTAGGTTGTTTCTACCTGCAGTGACTATGATTGCTCAATTTCTCCAGAAAGACAGGAAGGAAAACTTTAAGAATTCTCAGGAGGAGTAGATGCAAGTAATATAGTTAATTAAATTATTAAAAGGCTTGGTTATTGAAACCCAGTCTAATCTTTATAATAAATATAGATCCTATGTTACAATACTTTTTCCATTTAATTAAATTTGTAAATAAAATTTACTTTCTAACCTGTAGAAAACATCCTATTATATATAGAATTCTTTTATTTATTACAACTAAAAAAAAAAGATTTTATTTACTTATTTATGAGAGAGAGAGAGAGAGAGGCCGAGGCAGAAGCAGGCTTCCTGTAGAGCAGGGAGCCCCCTGGGGGACTCAATCCTGGGACCCTGGGATCACACCTGAGGGAAAGGCAGATGTTTAGCTCCTTAGCCACCCAGAAGCTCTATTACAATTGTTATAACATGCAGTTGGGGAACTACATCCATATCTGATCATTATACCCTACATATGCTTTTAAATGAAGAATTCTATGTAACATGTTCATTTAGCAGTCAGTCCCCCCCCCCCCCAAAGTTCTTGACTCTTTTGGTAAAATATTTGAGATTAGTTATATTTGAGTGCTTCTATACTGTTAAGTATATCTTATTACATTTACTAGTGTTTTAAATGTGTCTTGGTTATCTCTTTGGGGTTTTAGTCATTAGAATTTTTTCTTTGCCTGCTTTCGGTAACATTATTATAAAATCGTAGTTGCTTGAGAAGTAGAGATTTAAATCCAAAAGGATAGTACTAGGATAGAATTATTAATTAGGACTGCCACACATTAATAGAACAATTTAGTTGTGGATTACTGAGCAGTGTTTCTCAGAATTTGTCCCAATTGTCATTTGAAAGGAGTTTGTCACTTGTCATCTTCAACAACACTAACAAGGGAGTATGTGTTTGAAGTAAAGGGAAAAAAAATGGATACCGAAATTTTAACATCAGTTTGTAAGTTTTTAAAAATTTGAAATTGTTTTATGTGGTATTTTTGTAGAGTTATAGCAAAGAAAAAGTAGTAATTAACCATGGCACTATTGTTTTGAAGCTGTTACAGATAGATGCAGTGGGTGATGTTAAGTTTTTCTTTCACTTGACACTAAATGAAATAAGTTAGGATATACTAGATGAGCTTATTATTTGAGATCTGAGAAAAGTGTGTTCATTATAATAGCAGGTAGTGCTCTTTTAGAATGACTTTTTATGAGTGCATTTTATAGTGGGTTTTACAAGTAAATAAGGGACTGGTTATACTCCCTCTTTTCACAGAAGTCAACAGGGTCTAGCAAAAGGCTTAGAAATGGATATTAGAAGAACTAGTTCTAGTTCTGGGTCTGCTACCACATGGTCTTTATGATTTGTTTTGTTTTGTTTTTGATCTTTATATTTTAATCTTCGTGCCTCAGTTTTATTTATTTTATGTAGATGACTACTTATTCTATCGTGTTATTTTGAGGTTTAGGTATAATAAAACAGATGTAAACATATTTTTAAAAAAGTTAAAAATCTTACAAATAAGAGGTTTTAATTTTGATTTTCAACAAGTCCTTATCTTTATCTCTGTTTATACAGCTGTACTTGCTGGGATATAGGATTTATATCTCTGAAATTCATCCTTGTTCATTTTCTGTCCAGCCTTGACCTTTTTCAATTCACAGCTAGTCAGTCTTTCTTCGTTTTTCATTTGTTCCTTCCTCCTCCTAAAATTACCCATAGTATTAGCTCCTAGTATTTAATAGGTTCAGCTAGAAAGTAGCATTGCTATTTATGTGGCTGCATGTCATAATGGGGGTATATACTGTCCCCAGAGTGACTTATAGTACAAAACATTCTGCAGACAACTTAATTGTAATTGTGGCATTTATGCTTGATAATTTGCTTAAACAGTTTATAACTCAACTAAAGGTACACTTTGTCCTAATTTCAGTTTACTTACTGTCATTACATTTCCACAACACCTTTGCAAATTATACTAGGTCAACCTGCCAGTGCTGTGGTGTTTACATTTTATTGGAGGAAATAGGGAACTTATTGAATGAGCACACCTAAGAGCCTTGGATTTGGCTTAATTTTTTAGGTAAAAAAAAAAAAATGACAGCAGATACAATAAAATTACAGTTGACCCTTGAACAGAGCTGGGGTTAGGGTGTTGACCACCACACAGTTGAAAATCCATTTAGAACTTTCCACTCCCCTGTAACTACTAATAGCTTACTGTTGACCAGAAGCTTTGCTGGTAACATAAGTAGTCAATTAGCACATATTTTGTGTTACATTGTACTATATATATATATATTTTTTTTTTTTTTACGATTTTATTTATTTATTTGAGATGGAAAGAGAGCATGAACTAGGTGGGGGTGGGGGGGTGGGTAGGGGCAGAGGGAGAAGGAGAAGCAGGCTCCTTGCTGAGCAGGGAGCCAGACCGCAGTGCTGGATCCCAGAACCCTGATATCATGATCTGAGCCACAGACACTTAACTGATGGAGCCACCGGGGTATATATATATATACTCTATATACTGTATTCTATGGTAAAGGAAGATGGTGAAAATATTATGAAAATCATAAGAAAAAACACATTACAGTAATATAATGATTGAAAAAAATCTGCATAAAAGTGGGCCTGTGCAGTTCAAACCTGTGTTCAGGGGTCAACTGTACAGATCTTTTAGTCTTGAGGATAAGATGTCACTAAGCTATGACTTCATGGAATCATGCTTGGAAGTTTTAACATGGGTTTATTTTAATTAATTTCATATTTGATGTTATTTTGTTTTAGTTCTGTCCTTTAAGCATACAACTGGATTTGGTTTATTCATTTTGAGAGTATCTTTTAAGAGGTGAGTTAATCTATATTCATTTTTGATTGCTGATATATTTAGACATGTTTAAACCATTTTATTGTTTCTATTTATAGTTGGATATTGCTTAATGCCTTCTGTTGAATTGTTTTCTTTATTTCTTTTCCTCGGCTAGCTTGGAAATTACATTTCTATTCTTTTGGTGTTTACCTTCAGTTTTTATTGAGATATAATTTATATACACTAACATGTTTTTCTTTTGTATAGCTCTGTGTGTTTTAACAAACATAGCCATATCACTATCACCACCACCATCATGATTGTCACCCTCCCCCCAGTTTCCTTATGCTCCTGTAGTCAGTCCTTATATCTTTAGTCTTGGGCAACCATTGAACAGTTTTTTGTTGCTAATGTTGCTTTTTCTAGCATGTCATGTAAATGGAATTGTGCAGTCTTTGTCTGGCTTCTTTCACTTCACATCCTACATTTGACATTTGTCTTAGTCTATTCAGGCTGCTCTAACAAAATACCATAAACTGAAGGGCTTAGAAACAACAGAAATTTACTTCTCTGGAGGCTGGGAAGTCCAAGATCAAGGTGTCAGCCGTTTCAATGTTTGGTGAGGAGAAACCACTTCTGTGTTCCTGGATGGCCATCTTTTCACTAACCTTCTATGGTGAAAGGAGCAAGGTAGCTCTGTGGGGGTCGTGGTAGTGGTGGTGGTGGTAGTGTGGTCTCTTATAAAAGCCATAATCTCTTTCATGAGCTCCACCTTCCTGACCTAATAAGCATGTCCCAAAAGCCCTACTTCTAATACCATCACATTGTGCATTAGGATTTCAACATATGAATTTTTGGGGGGATGCAGTCTATAGCAACATTCATGCATGGCTTTGATCTAGTCTTAGTTTATTCTTTTTTATTATTGCATAATATTGCATTGTAATGATGTCCCATAATTTATATATCCATCATCAGTTGAAGGACATCTGGATTGTTTTCGGCTATTATGATAAAGCTACTTATAAACATTCACAGAAAAGGTTTTTAATTAGTATACGTTTTCATTTCTCTTGAGTAATTACCTAGTAATGTGATTGTTGGATTGTTATGGTAAGTGTATGTTTTTCTTTCTGAGAAACTGCTTATCTGTTTTCCCAAAATGGCTGTGCCATTTTGTATTCCCACCAGCAATGTATGAAAATTCTAATATTTGGTATTCTCAGTTATTTTTTATTTTAGCCATGCTAATAGATGTGTAGTACCACATTGTTATTTTAATTTTGCATTTCCTTAAGGTCTAATAATGTTGAGCTAATGAGTTTATTTGCCTTCTGCATATCTTTGGTGAAGTGCCTGTTCAGATGTTTTATTCATGTTAACATAAGTTATTTTTCTTACTGAATTTTAAGTATAGATTCTTCATATATAATGGATACAAGTTTTCTGTCCATTATTTCCCCCAGTTTGTGGTTTGTCATGTGTGAGTTTGTATGTGTGTCTTTATATTTTTTAGTGTCTTTCACAGAGCAGAATGTAAATGGTAGTTTTATAGTTTCAGGCCTTACATTTAGATCTCCATTTTGAGTTAATTTTTGATGATGGTGTAAGATAAGGGTCCATTTTCATCCTTTTGCATGTAGCTATCCAGTTTTCCTAGCACCATTTATTGAAGAGACTGTCCGTTCTCTGTTGTGTAATCTTTGCACCCTTGTCAAAGATCATTGGAGTATCTATATTTATGAGGGTTTGTTTCTAGCTCTTTATTCTGTTCTATTGGTCTATATATCTTTCTGCATGCTATTTTTTTTTTTCTGTTTTAATCTATATACCTTTTATTTTTATCTTGCCTTATTGCACTCACAGCGGCCTCCTGTAAATGTTAAACTGTTGGGAGTAGACCTCTCCTTTATTCTTTATTGTGTATTGTTGTTTTTTAGTTTTTATTTCATAAAAATATGGAATGCTTGACAAATTTGTGTGTTATCCTTGCACAGAGGCCATGGTAGTCTTCTTTGTATTCCTCCAATTTTAGTATATGTACTGCCAAAAGTGAGTAGCACATCTGTTTATTTATTTATATTTTTCAAGATTTTCTTATTTAGAGTGTGAGCTTGAGGAGGAGGGGCAGAGGGAGAGAGAGAGAGAGAGAATCTCAAGCGACTCTGCACTGAGCACATAGCTCCATGGGGGGGTTTGATCCCACCACCCTGAGATCACAGCCTGGGCTGAAATCAAGAGTCAGATGCTTAACCGGCTAAGCCACTCAGACACCCCAACATCTGTTTTATTCTTGATCTTAGGAGGAAAGCATTTTGTCTTTCCTACCTTTATTTATTTATTTTTTGTATAGTAGACACAATATTATATTAGCTTTAGGTGTAGAACAGTGATTCAACAAGTTTATTCGCTGCAAATGTAACTACCATCTGTCCCAGTATATCACTATTATAATTCATACCTTTAATTTTAAAAGATATACTTTTGTACTATTTTGTTTATTGCTAATAGCAGAAATGAAAAACTCAGAGCACATGGAAGGTAAAGTTAAAATCTTCTCCCCAAATTAAACATCAGTACAAAGAAATCAATGAAAGGAGAAGATTTAAAAACAAAGTTTTGTATATATTTAAAATATCAAACTTCAAAGAATTGTTTTGAAAAATATCAATTCCCTGTCCTCTTCCTCAGAAGCAACCACTTTCAACTTATCTAGCTGATTCTTTTTTGTATTTACTTTTAGGACTCAGGAAACCATACAGGTATTACTACATCTTAATTTTTCAGTTTTAGGCACTTTCTGTTGACTTACTGCAGAGATGAGAATTTAGCTCTCTCCACCTACCTCTCACCCACTTCTACCTTCACACACATTTTTCCATTTTGGTATTACATCTTTTTTTTTTTTTTTTTAATTTAAGTTCAATTAGCCAACATATAGTAGTACATCATTAGTTTCAGAAATAGAGTTCAGTAATTCATCAGTTGCATATAACCCAGTGCTCATCACATTATGTGCCTTCTTTAATGCCCATCATCCAATTACCCTGTTCCTTCACCCATCTCCCCTCCAGCAACTCTGTTTTCTGTAGTTGAGAGTGTCATGGTTTGTCTACCTCTTTGATTTCTTTCCATTCCTTTTCCATCTTGCTATCAAATCTGTATATTAAAATTTGTGAAATAATTATTTAGAGTGTCTGTTATGACCACATATGTTACTTATAACTAAGTACTTATAACTAAGCTGTGTAGTATACAAATACTGCTTTATCTTTCCTGTAGTACATTTTATTTTCTCTTGAGTGTCATTTTTTTTTTCTTTTCTCTACCATTTTTCATCAGGTTAACCCCTAACTCCTACAGTTACTTAAATTTCTCCTCTGCGTTGAGATATGTTGATGCTCTATTTAATAGAAGTATAAACCAAGAAAGAGAAAAACAGGAGATCCTGGAAAGAGTGGTCTCACATGATTTTATCTTGAAAAATAATTTCTCTTCAAGACCTCTGAGCTGTTTGCCTTTACATCTTGCAAATACTTTTCACTATAATGCTTTTTTTTTTTTTTTTTAAGATTTTATTTATTCATGAGAGACACAGAGAGAGAGGCAAAGACATAGGCAGAGGGAGAAGCTGTCTCCCTGCAAGGAGGCTGATGCAAGACTTGATTCTGGGACTCTAGGACCATGACCTGAGCCAAGGGCAGACGCTCAACCACTGAGTCACCCAAATACCCCTCACTATAATGTTTTCCTCTCATTTCTTCCTCTTTCTTGTTTATGTCTTTCATATGTTAGAACATATCCTCCATTACAAAATTGTTTTGGACAATGCTGATCTGAAAATGTTTTTCTTTCACTGTCATACTTGATTGATACTTTGCCTAGGTGGAGATTTGTAGGTTGGAAATAATTTTCATTCAGAATTTGAAGGAATTGCTCACTTACCTTCCAGTTTCTATTGAGAAATCTAAAGCCATTTTCATTCGTTATTGTTTGTCATCCTTCTTTGGATGTTTGCAACATCTTTGTCCCTACATTCTAAAATTTCATAAAGATAATGCCTTGTTACATGTTTTATCCATCATATTGGGTTCTTTCCATTCAGAAGCACTTATCTTTAAGTTCTTGAAAGTTTTCTTAATTTATTTCTCTGAGGGATCCCTGGGTGGCGCAGCAGTTTGGCGCCTGCCTTTGGCCCAGGGCGCGATCTTGGAGACCCGGGATCGAATCCCACATCGGGCTCCCGGTGCATGGAGCCTGCTTCTCCCTCTGCCTATGTCTCTGCCTCTCTCTCTATCATAAATAAATAAAAAAAAATTAAAAAAAAATTAAAAAAAAAATTATTTCTCTGATTATCCCTCCCTCCTCCCTCATTTATTTTCTCTTTTCTCTTTCTGGAACTCCTAGTCTGTTAGACTAACTAGACTGTTCTTTTCCATCCCCACTGTGTTTTGTTGATTTCTTTGTACTGATGTTTAAATTTGGAAAAGATTTCTTGACTTTATCTTCCATTCATTCTACTGTTTCTCATTTCCACTATCATATTTTAAATTTCTAAGAGTTGTTTTTTGTCCTATGAATATTTTTTAAGATATTATTTATTTATTAGACACAGAGAGGGAGCACAGCAGGGGGGAGCAGCAGGCAGAGGAAGAGGGAGAAGGAGCCTCCCCACGGAGCAGGGAGCCTGATGTGGGGCTCAGTCCCGGGACCCTCAGATCATGACCTGAGCCGAAGGCAGACCTTAACCAACTGAGCTGAGCCACCCAGGAGCCCATGTCCTATGAATATCTCTTGTTTTAGAATCCTATTCTTACTACATGGATATTAGTATCTTTCTTAGGGTATTAGTAATGGCTTTTTTGAAGTTTTTGTCTCCTTTCATTGTTACTTCATTGCTTTTTTTTTTTTTCTTTTTTGATGCATCTTATGGTTAGAATCTTTTCTTAGATGTCTTGTTATGGTTAAGAGAGGGGAACTGGGAAGCTGATTGAAACTCTGAGTCTGTGGATGCAATTTCAACATGGGCTTTTTAATTGGAGAACCTCTTGTGTTAATATCTTTAAGTCTTTTCTGTTAAGGTAGTAAGACTGCCCAGAGGAAGATTTTCTAGTCTCCTTTCTAGGAGAGCATACTCGTCGCTGGTATTTCTGGGTGCTTTGTAAAGGAAGAGAGTAGTATGTGGTCAGTGTTTAGTAGGAGTTAGGAATTAATTTGTTCCCTCTATTTTCAGTATGGTATCTCCACTTCAGCTGTACTCTGGTATCCCCCAGTCCAGAGATTTTCTTTTTTATCCTTTGCAGAAGCAGTATCTCTGACTTGGGATAGGGGTGCCATAGTCTTAAATGTCTTCAAGAGTCTTGATCAATCTCTACATGGTCTGTTTTCAACACAATGGGCCAGGGACCTTTCCTGCCTTGGAAATTTTAAATTGTTTTTCGTATATAATTAAAAACATAATATGTATCTATATTCTCACTTTTTTCACTCTAAATATTCACCAGTTCTATAATTATAATGACCTTCTTAGCCCCTCCTTTAAAATGTTATTCATGTAAAACTCACAACTATAACTCCTTTAAATTGTAACCATTTGTTAAATTAATGTGATCTCTTGTTTAGGTTCACCAAATTTATAAGTGTGAGACAATTTGGCAGTTGTACTCTTAACCACTAGATTATATACTGGCTCTTCTAGCTATTTTATTTTATTTTATTTTATTTTGATTGGTTGATTGATTGATTTCATGATAGTCTTTACTTTTAAATGATTATCAATATACCAAATAATAACATGTAATAAAATGTAACCAAATCCTAATTCTATCATCTAATAATTTTGATTAAGAGGAACTCAAAGCAGCCCAAACAATTATACTAGTACTTATTTATTTATTTATTGAGAGAACGAGCATGCATGTATGCAAGGGGCAGAGGGAGAGAGAGAATCTCAAGCAGGCCCTGTGCTCCGCACACAGCCCAAGGTGGGGCTCTATCCCATGATCCTGAGATCACCACCAGAGCCAAAATCAAGAGTCAGGCGTTCATTTGCCTGAGTCACCCAGATGTCCCTATTGTTATGACTGTTAGCCAGAAAAGACTATTTTAAGGATCTCTGCTACTTAACACGGGTTACAAATAACTGTTTACTGCTTTCTCATAGATAAAGCTGCTTACCCTCAAGAAAGCTCTAGGGAAAAATGACAACATTTAATCCCTTTTCTTTCTTCAAAACTTTTTTTTACATCTAATAAAGAAAATGTCAGTATTTTTTTTTTTTTTAAGATTTTATCTATTTATTCATGAGAGGCACACAGAGAGGCAAAGACACAGGCAGAGGGAGAAGCAGGCACCCCACGAGGAGCCCAATGTGGGACTTGATCCCAGGACCCCAGCATCATAACGGGAGCCAACGGCAGATGCTTAACCACCGAGCCACCCAGGTGCCCCAAAGTCACTACTGATGTATATATGTTGCTTGAGCTAAAAGACATAGGGAACCAGACAATGTATATTCATTACATTTCTAAAAAATACAAGGTAAAAAAGAAATCTTTGGGTAAACTCCTTTTTCTGGGTGTTTTTTTAAAAATTGAGGTATAATTGATATAAAAACAGCATTATATTAGTTTCAGTGGTTCAATATAATGATTTGATACTTGTATACATTGTGAAATGATCACCACAATAAGTCTAGTTAACATCACCATATAATTATAGTGTTTTTTTCTTGTGATAAGAATTTTTAAGATTTGCTCTTTTAGCAGCCTTTTTTTTTTTTTAACTTTTAATTTATTCATTAGAGACACACAGAGAGAGAGAAGAGAGATATAGGCAGAGGGAGAAGCAGGCTCCCTGCAGGAGCCTGATATGGGACTCAATCCCAGAACTCCAGGATCATGCCCTGAGCTGAAGGCGATGCTCAACCACTGAGCCACCCAGGCATCCCTTTTAGCAGCTTTCAAACATGAAATACAGTATTATTAATTATAGTCAACATGTTGTACAGTAGGATAAGCTTTTAAGTTCATACAAAGAAGCTAGATTTGTTATTCTCCAAAAAGTGAAAGGACTTGCTGTAGAATATACAGAAATAATTTACTGCCTTTTCATAAATATAATTCAAGTTTTGCTGAAATTTCATATTCCATGAAGGCATCCAAAATTCCATTCCCTGGAACGGGCACTTCTTTCTTCTTCCTTTGTCCATTTATGTGGTAATTTTCATGAATTTCTGGTTGCTGTCTCAAAGGCTAAGACGTTATCTAGGACTTCATTCCTGTTTTGCTGGAATTATGCCTGAAAGATGGTCATCATCTCCTGAGCCTCCTCCACTTCAGTGCTGCCACTGCGATGGGATCTCATAGCTGCAGTTTCCTCACCCTTGGACGTTTTTCTCTCTTTGCAGGCTGTACTGTTCTGTTTCAGCTTGAGCTGCTTTGACCTGCTTCAGCTTCAGTTTCTTTTGCATGTGGACCTTGAACACTTTCTGGGCACCCCCTTCTCAGCCTACAGAAGCTTCTGTAAATCCTCTGACTGTCCATGGTGGTGGGGATACCAGAGGCTTGCTGGATCACCCCCTTGGATCACCTGGCCCAGCTGCCCAAGATACGTGCCTGTGCCAGTGCCTTGTGGTCCATCCTCTTTCTATCTTCTTTAATTTTTACAGTAATCTTATGAGGTTAAACATACAGACTAGGAAACACACAGGCAATGTATAAATTTCTCAAGGTCACTTGTTTCTGTTTGGCTCATACCAAACCTTATGTTTTTATTGTTTTACCCCACTCTGCCCTGATTGATAATAGGGAACCCCAATACTGTAGCACCAAACTCTTACACTCATGCGAATAGACCAGTGATTCTTTCTGTAGCTTTGCCTTATAACCATTACTGCTTCTTGTCCCAGGGCCATTTCTGAACAGTAGAGATAATAATTACTCCACTGAACAAGCTGTTCCAAATCCTGTCATCAAATCCTATGTTCCTGTTCCAGATGGTAAGTTTTCTTGTGGTCACATTAAAACTTTTATAAGTTTTTTTTTTTTAACTTTTATAAGTTTTATTAAGTCTTAGATATTATCATCTTTGGGAGGAAAAAATATACTTTTGTGACCACAGGGTTAATTAATGTTTAGTGTTCTGCAACTACTGTTATACTGAGAAAATCAGAAGTATAAGACTGTTGAGATTTATTTAGCCAAACAAGCAAGATACCTTATATCAGCTCAGACTCCATTGTTATTGGTTATATTTTTATCCACAGGCCATGTATTTAAATGCTAGATGGACAAACAATAGTAAAAGTTTTAATAGAATATGAATTAAACATATGAAGAAAACCTTAGTGACTATTGTTTTTTGACTAAATTTTAAGTGATTAGAATCCAATTATTAATATAATAATAACTACCATTTACCCAGTATCTTTCATAGATCTGACATTATGCTTTACAAATGTTAGTCATGTAATCTTCACAACAACCCTGGAAGATAGATGGTGTATTGGCATTTTACAGATGAAAAAACTGGGTTAGAGAAGTTAAGAAATTTATAAAGGTCACAGAATTTGTAATTTGAATATATCTGTCTCAAACCTTTTGCTTTTCTCATTATATGATCTAATTACTTGTGGTATTTGAATTTTGGCCATATAGAAAGTCAAAGAATTTTAAGATGTTGAAGAGAGAAAAATCTAAAGAGTGTGGTTATACCTGTGAGTTGTAGATAATTGTAGAAACTCTATTTAAATGTACTGAATTACCATATTTTTTTTGTTTTCTTTGTTTTCAGGTAATACATACACAATAATTTATTTTAAAAGAATGAATGTAACTAATATTGCATTAAGAGTTGAAACCTGGCTTTTAGCTACGTGGCATGTTAAAGTACCTCTAACGTGGTTGGAAGCTTGTGTTAACTGGGTTCAAGAGGAAAATGATAATGTTAATTTGAGTCAAGCACAAATGAATAAACAAGTATTCGAGCAATGGCTTCTTACTGATCTGAGAGATTTGGAACACCCTCTTTTACCTGATGGCATTTTGGAAGTTCCAAAAGGAGAACTGACTGGATTTTTTGCTCTGCAGATTAATTCATTGGTTGATGTCAGTCAGCCTGCATATTCCCAGATACAGAAGCTGAGAGGAAAGAACACAACGAATGACCTAATTACAGCTGAAACACAGGTCACCCCAAAACCTTGGGAAGCAAAGCCTTCACGCATGTTGATGCTACAGCTAACTGATGGAATTGTACAAATACAGGGAATGGAATATCAGTCTATTCCAGTTCTTCATAGTGATCTTCCCCCAGGTACAAAAATTTTGATTTATGGAAACATTTCTTTCCGCCTTGGCGTGCTCTTATTGAAACCAGAAAATGTGAAGCTGTTGGGAGGAGAAGTAGATGCTCTTTTAGAAGAATATGCCCAAGAAAAAGTACTTGCAAGATTAATTGGGGAACCTGATCCTATAGTTTCAGTTATACCAAATAATCCTAACCAAAGCATCCCAGGAATTACAGATGTTCTAGATCCTGCATTAGGACCTTCTGATGAAGAACTCTTGGCAAGTCTTGATGAAAATGAGTTTGCAGCAATTAATGATACCTCCTTAGACAGAAGATTTTTCAGTACAGATAGTTCTTCAAATACTATTACCACAAGGCAGTCAAGCTTTGAAGAACAACGTATTATTTCTCCAAAACCAAAAGAGAAACCACCAGATCCATCCATGTGTTTCACTGATGGGGAATTAGATGACTTTTCACTGGAGGAGGCCTTGCTTTTAGAAGAAACTGTCCAGAAAGAACAAATGGAAACTGAAGAATTGCAGCCATTGACTTTGAACAGAACCCCAGATGAAAGTATAGAGATAGTTTCACAAATGGAAACTGAAGAATTGCAGCCATTGACTTTGAACAGAACCCCAGATGAGAGTACAATAGAGAGAGTCTCACATAAACCTAATACTCTGGGTAATTTTTCTTTGACTTGCAAAAGCAGAAATAATAATTGGAACAAAAAAAATTTATCTGAACAAATGATTAATGAAGGCAAATCTTTTTGTAGTCCATCTGCTGGAGACCAAAACAGTAGTGTTTTTTCAGTTCATAATAATGTACCCCTTCCCCATGATTTTACAAATAAAGACTCAGAGACAGACAATAAAATAAAACAAACCTTCAGCAGTATAGATGGACATTCCTTAAATAATAAAATATCAATATCAAATGGAGAGCTGGTAAGTTATGTACCAAAAAGCAGTTCACACATTTCTAATGAAAATGATCACCATTTACAGACTTGTTCAAGATCATCAGAGTACAGCACTCCTCTTTCTAGTGCCATGGATTTATATTCTCCACCCTTTATCTATTTGTCTATTCTAATGGCCAGCAGACCAAAGAAAATTACAACAGTGAAGGTCAAAGCATTTATTGTAACCTTAACTGGAAATCTTTCAAGTTCTGGTGGCATTTGGAGTATAACAGCAAAGATTTCTGATGGTACTGCATATCTAGATGTAGACTTTGCAGATGAAATACTTACTAGTTTGATAGGGTTTTCAGTACCAGAAATGAAACAGTCAAAAAAGGACCCTCTTCAATACCAAAAGTTCCTGGATGGTTTGCAGAAGTGTCAGAGAGATTTAATAGATTTGTGCTGTCTAATGACTATTTCATTTAATCCTTCCTTGTCTAAAGCAATGGTACTGGCATTGCAAGATGTTAAAACAGAACACCTTGAGAACCTAAAGAAACGACTGAATAAATGATTTAGTAAAATTGTATTAGAAAACAATTAAAAACAAAAATACTTAGAATTAAACTTGACCTTTTATGTTTGAATTTTTTTTGTGAAAGAGGAAAAGGAAATCATAACTTATTTCAGTTTAATTTTGTTTTTCATTTTTTAATTTTAAATGTTTGATCATGTTTGTGTATTTAGGCTTTTTAAATAAATTTTTTTATAATAACTTATAAGAAAGAATTTGGTGACCCATTGTTAGTGAGAATTTTGTTTTCCATTTGTCAATTCACATAAGATGATTGCTAAAATATTGTGTTGGTGTTTATTGATGGCTTATATGTTAGAAGTTGGCAATTATAAATAGGTAGTTGTACTTCTAATATGTTGAGTACCCAAAGAGATTTTTAAAAATTACTATACTTAGGAAAAAATGTAAATCCACTGGATCAGAATGTCAGGCATTCAGATACAAAAATGCTTTGCTGGTTTTTATTTTGCTGATAGTAAATATTTGTCTGATATACTTAAGGCAAATATTATGTTAACTAGATAATATTTCAGAGATTATATTGAATGATTTATTTTCAAGGATAATTTATTTCAAATGGCATATCGAAAACTTGAATATACGATCCAGTAAATACTTTTTTTAGATTAAAATAAGGTATTTGTCCATGTCTTAGGTATTATCCCATTTCTGAAGTAGCTCTATATGTAAGCCTACCTTTAATTTTGTTAAGAGTCCTGGATTTTTTTCTTTTTTTGTTAATGGAGACTGTTTACCACTTTCACTTTGCTGTTTAAAAGATTTGAAAGATAGTTACTTTTATTAATCTTTTGTCTTTAGAAATGTAAAGCATCTTCAGTTGTGTTTTTTTTTTTTTTTTTTTTTTTTTAAAGTAACGTCTATAGCCAGGATGGGGCTTGAGCTTTGGACCCTGAGATCAGGTTCATTAGGGAGTTAGGAATTTAAGAAACAAAAACAAAGTTAAAATTAAGAATTTAGTGAATGATTTTAACATCAGGTGAAATAATAGCTGAAGGAATAGTGAATTAGGTTTGGTCAGAAGGAAAAAATTCAAAATGATCTATATATAGAGTCCAAAGGATGGAAAAGAATCAGGGAAGAGCACAGAGATGGGCTAACTTTAATGTAACTGTAGTCCCGAAAGGAGAAGAAAGAGAATATTTGGAGTTAATGCCTAAGAAATATCTAAAATTTATGAAAATTGTCAAGCTACAGGTTTTGGAAGTCCCACAAACCTCAAACAAAATATTCAGAAAATCATACTTATGCAAATATTACCATTACTGGAAACTAGAAAAGGAAAAAGGTGTAGAGTAGTGAAAGAAATAAGGCATGTTCTTTTTTGTTTTTAAAGATTTTATTCACTTATTCACGAAAGACACACAGAGAGGCAGAAACACAGGCAGAGGGAGAAGCAGGGGTCCATGCAGGTAGCGGATGCGGGACTCGATCTGGGGACTTCAGGATCATGCCCTGGGCCAAAGGCAGGTGCTAAACCGCTGAGCCACCCAGGAATCCCCAAAGGCATGTTTCAAAGGGCTAAATATATGGCAATTGATTATTCAGTAAAAACAATGGCAATCAAGACAATGGAATGGCATCTTCAAAGTAATGGAAAAAAATAACTGCTAATCTAGAGTTCTGTACAAAGCAAAAGTGTCCTTAACAGTAAAAGTACAAAAGGTAAAATTAGGAAAATTTCACACAAAAAGTGAGAAGTTTTTGTGAACAAACTATGCAAAAATGATGTAATTAAGCAGAAGGGATATGATACCAAATAGAAGTTTGGAGTTGCAAGAAGGAATGATGAACAACAGGGTAAATATGGAGGTTTAAATTAATAGTGATTTTAAAACGAAAATAATGTCTCGAGTGTTTAAAAAAACAGAACTAAAGTACATGAAAACAATTGCATGTAAATTGAGGGGTGGGGATAAATGGAAAAGTGTTTTAAGGTCCTTCTGTCTAAGGAAAGGTTAAGCTGTCATTTTATATTAAACTCGCCTGTTTTAGTATTTAGGGTAACTACACTAAAAGATTTATGAAAGTATATTACATATACTAATGGTATAAAATGGAACAACAGGAAAAAAGTACTCAACCCAAGAGAAAGCAAGATAGGAAAAAAAAAAAAAACCCAGGGAAAACATTTGGGGAGGTGGCACAGTTAATTCTAAATGAATCAGAAATTGCAGTAAGTGTAAATGGGGTAAAATCTTCCAATAAACCTTTTCAGATAATGATACAACTGAGTTACATAGAAGAGACGCACATAAAATGTAAGAATACAGAAAGGTGAAAGTGAAAGGATGTAGAAAGATATATAAACAGTAAATGAACGATAATATGGCTATATTAATATCAAACAATTTCAGGCAAAATACTAATTAGTAGTAAAGAGACAGTTGATAATGAGAAAAGGACTAATTCACCAGAAAAGTTTAGCAATTATAAATTTATAGAATTCAATAGCTACTAAGTTTATCAGAAAACAAGGAGAAATAGAGAAATGCACAATCATAAAAGATTACGTGGTCAAAAAATGGTAGGGTTATAAAAAATACAATAGACCCAACCACCATGTATATAGGCTATTATACTCTCGACAAATACATAATACATGTTTTTTTATGTACGTGTTGGACATTTAGAAAAGTTGACCACATGCTTAAAAAAGCAAGTCTGTCAAATTATTAATCATACAGAGTATATTCTCTGACCATAAATAAACTAGGGAGGTGCCTGCTTGGCTCAGGAGAGCATGCAACTCATGACCTCTGGGTCCCAAGTTTAGCCCTATCTTGGGCATAAAGCTTACTTTAAAAAAGCTAGGGGGAGAAAAAAGATAAAAAAAAAAAAAAAAACCTTTATGTTTAGAAACTACAAAGGATACTCCAAAGTAATTTTTTTTTAAGGATTTTATTTATTTATGAGAGACGGAGAGAGAGGCAGAGACAGGCAGAGGGAGAAGCAGGCTCCATGCAGGGAGCCTGAAGCGGGACTCAGTCCTGGGTCTCCAGGATCACACCCTGGGCTGAAGGCGGTGCTAAACCGCTGAGCCACCCAGCTACGGAGGTTAATCTTGAGTTAAGGAAGGTATCACAATGGAAGTTAGAAAAAAAAAGTAATCTTGAGTTAAGGAGGGTATCACAATGGAAGTTAGAAAAAATTTTATTATGAAAATAAAACATCAAAGTTCATCAGGGTTAGATGAAGCTGTGCTTAGAGGTGATTTAATAATTTATTAGAAAAGAATAAAGCTAAAAGTCCATGAGTGAAGCATTTATCTCAAGTTATTAAAAACTAAAGCACAAAGAAGAAAGCTTAATTTATTGGAATAGAAAGCAAACATAATAGGATTAACAAAGTTAAGAGTTGCTTCTTTGAGAAGACAAATCTCCAGCAAGACCAATGAAAAAAGTATGAAGGCACAAATATCAAAAGTGAAATGGAGATCTCACTGCTTCTGCATTCATTAAAAATCTTTCAAGAAGGTATGGGGGCACCTGGTTGGCTCAGTGGTTGAGTGTCTGCCTTTGGCTCAGGGTGTGATCTCAGGGTCCTGGGACTGAGTTCCACCTCAGGCTGCCCAGAGGGAGCCTGCTTCTCCTTCTGCCTATGTCTGTGCCTCTCTGTTTCATGAATAAATAAGTAAAATCTTTAAATACACACAAAAAAGTATTATGAATATCTCCATGCTGATGCATTTGAAATTTTAGACGGTGTTCAAAGACCTGAAAAAATACAAATATAAGAAAAAAACCTAGGGGTACCTGGCTGGTTCAGTTAGGAAAGCATGTGACTCTTGATCAAAAGGGGCACCTGGCTGGTTCAGTTAGGAAAGCATGTGACTCTTGATCTCTGTTGGGTGTAGAGATTACTGAAAAAAAAGGGCGGGGGAGAAAGGAAAGGGGAAATCTGAATAGCGTTCCGTATTTGTTAAAGTAGTTGCATCTATTTGATAAGCAGAAATAATAGTCTCATAGCCACATGCCAGAGAATGAACTTGAATCCCTCCCTCCACTGTATTCAAAAATTAACTCAAAATTAATCGCCTAAATGTAAGACCTATAACTATAAAATGCTGGAAGAAAACATAGTTTTAAGTCTTTGTGGCCTCAGATGAGGCAGTCCTTTCTTAGACATACGTGAAGTATAAGCAACCAATCAAAAACTGACTTTATCAAAATTTTAAAAAGTTGTGTTTCAAAAGACAAGAAAGTGAAAAAACCCTCAGAATGAGAATGAAAGAATGGAGCAATAGAAACAAATAACATATTTGTAAGAGACTAATATCTAGAGTATGTAAGTAATTATGTTGGGAACCCCTGGGTGGCTCAGCAGTTGAGCATCTTCCTTAGGCTCAGGGCGTGATCCCAGGGTCCTGGGATCAGGTCCCACATCAGGCTTCTTGGGTGGAGCCTGCTTCTCCCTCTGCCTGTGTCTCTGCCTCTCTTGTCTCTCATGAATAAATAAATAAAATCTTAAAAAAACAATTCTGCAACTCAACAGTAAAACAACTCCATGTAAAAATAGGCAAAGTATTTGAATAGATATCTTTCCAAAGAAGATATACAAATTGCCAGTAAATACATGAAATGATGCTCAACATCATTAGGGAAATCCAGATGAGGCCATGATGAGATACTATTTCATAACCACTAGGATGACTATAGTTGAAAAGACAGACAATGGCAGTTGTTGGCAAGGATGTGGGGAAATTGGAACCCTCATATGTTGCTGATGGGACTGTAAAATGGTACAGCCACTTTGTAAAACAGTCTGGCAGTTCCTCAAAAAATTAAACATAGTTACCATATGATTTAGCAATTCCACTCATACCCAAGAAAATTGAAAGCATATGCTCACACAAAAACTTCTACATGAATGTTCACAACAGCATTAGTCATAATAACCTTCAAATCGAAACAACCCAAATGTCTGTCAACTGATAAATGGATAAGCAAAATGTGGTGTGGTATAAACACACACACAATGGAATGTTATTTATAAAACGGAATGAAGTCCTGATACATGCAACAACATGGATAAATCTTGGAAAATATTATTGTAAGAGAAGTAACACAAAAGACCACATAGTTTATGGTCCCACTTAGGAAATAATCCATAGAGACAAAAACTAATTGGTGGTTACCAGGAGCAGGATGGAAGATGATTGGTGAGTAGCTGCTAATAGATATGGAATTTCTTTTTGGGATGATTTAACCGTTCTGGACTTAGTGGTGGTGATTGCATAATTTAATGAATATACTAAGTGCCAATTTTATACTTTGAAAGTGTGAATTTTATATGTGAGATATATCTTTAAAAAGTAATCACATCTGTTATTTAAAGTCTTCCCACTAATTCCAGGCCTTAATGGCATTCCCACTGAATTCTGCCAAATATTATCAAGTCTATATAAATTCTAGAGACTACACAATGAGAGAACATTTCCTAATTTTTAACCAGGCTGACATCACTTTGAACATACATTGAAGATTAAAAGAATTACAGACCAACCCTTTAATGAATTTCAAAATACAAGTTCAACCTAAATACAATATTAGCAAAAATTTAAAAAAAATTTTATTCATGAGAGACTCAGAGGCAGAGACACAGGCAGAGGGAAAAGCAGGCTCCCGCTGCAGACTTGATCCCAAGACTGGGATCACGACCTGAGCCAAAGGCAGATGCTCAACCACTGAGCCACCCAGGTGCCCCTCATCTTAGCAAATTAAACATGAAAAGGAGAATACATGGTGAAAGTGGGGTTTATTTCAGGATGCAAGGATAGTTTAATGAATCAGTGTAATTCACATCAAAAGGGAAAAAGAAGATCATTTCAGTAGATGCTGAAAAAGCATTTGATAAAATATGTATTCATAATAACTTACCAAACTAATAAGAGGGAACTTCCTTATTCTAATAAGTATTATCTATGTAAAACTTACAGCAGACATCATACTTGAAATTGGGAATAAGATCAGGATGTCTGCTATTACTATTTCTTTTTAAAAAATATTTAATTTATTTATTCATGAGAGACAGAGAAGCAGAGACACAGGCAGAGAGAAGCAGGGTCCATGCAGGGAGCCTGACGTGGGACTCAATCCCAGGACTCCAGGATCACACCCTGGACGGAAGGCAGATGCTCAACTGCAGAGCCACCCAGGTGTCTCTGCTATTAACGATTTCTATTCAGCACTCTTCTGAAGGTTATAGCCACAGTAAAAGGTAAGAAAAAACCAAAATAAACAAGTATTGTTGCGGAGGAAATAAACTTCATTTGTAAATGACAGTGTGTATATAGAAAATCCAAAATCTATAAACCGTTAGTAAGTGTCTTGGCAAGTTTCCTATATATAGAATAATATAAAAGGAATTATGTTTAAAAAAAGTTGTTTTTAAATACCAACAACAAAAGTGAAAAGAGAAACTACTATTTATAGCCTCATAAATCAATCTTTGGAATAGATATAGTGAAAGAGATCCAAGAAAGACTTTTTGTACACTAAAAACTACAAGACACTGGAAGACACTAGAGAAGATCTGAGTTAATTCAGTTATGAACTGAATACTCAGTTGGAATACTTAATATTTTAAAGATGTCAGTTCAGGGCAGCCCAGGTGGCTCAGCAGTTTAGTGCCACCTTCAGCCCAGGGTGTGATCCTGGAGTCCTGGGATCGAGTCCCACATTGGGCTCCCTGCATCGAACCTGCTTCTCCCTCTGCCTATGTCTCTGCCTCTCTCTCTGTCTCTCATGAATAAATAAATAATTTTTTTTTAAAAGTTGAGAATGGGCATCCTTTAAGAAAATAAAGATGTCAGTTCTCCCTAAATTGATTCATGGATTCAGTGCAATATCAAAATCTCAGGATATTTTAGTGTACATCAAGCTGACTCTAAAATTTACATGCAAATGCAAACTCCAGTCATACATATTACCTTCAAATAGTGTAGCAAACACTTCCCATAAACAGTTATAATAAATGTACAGAATCAGAATAGCACCATCAAAATCAGGAAATACTATATTACTACCATCAAACTTTCAGACTTCATTCCAGTTTTGCCAGATGTTTCAATAATTTTTTTTTATTTTTTTGTGGTAAATGTTCCTTCCCTAGTTAAGCCTCAGATGCAGCAAGCCCTGGCCATTACCTTGACTGCAGTCTTGCGACCCTGAGCACAGAATCCAGCTAATCTGTGCCTAACTCTTCTTTACCCATAGAAATGATGGGATAATAAATGTGTGTTGTTTTAAGCCACGAAGTTTAAGTGTTAATTTGTTACACAATGGAAAATTAATACTCATCTCTTTCCAATTGATTTTAGTTGTTTATTTATTAAATTTTAAATTCAATTAATTAATATATAATGTATTGGTTTCAGAGTTAGAAGTCAGTGATTTCATCAGTCCTATATATACCCAGTGCTCATTACATCACATACCTTCCTTAATGTTCATCACCCAATTACCCGATCCTCCCCTACTGCCCTCTCCACAAGTGACCCTAAGTTTGTATCCCATTATTAAGAATCTCTTTTGGTTTGTCTAATTTCGTCTTGTTTTATTTTTCTCTCTCTTCTCCTATGACTCTCTGTTTGTTTCTTAAATTCCACATATGAGTGAGATCATATAATTGTCTTTCTCTGATTGGCTTATTTCACTTAGCATAATATCCTCTAGTTCCATCCACATTGTTGCAAATGGCAGTATTTCATTTTTTTTAATGACTGAGTAGTATTCCATCATATATATATATATATATATATATATATATATATATATATATATATATATACCACATCTTTATCCATCTGTCGATGGACATCTGGGCTGTTTCCATAGTCTGGCTATTGTGGACATTGCTGCTATAAACATTGGGGAACAGGTGCCCCTTTGGATCAATACATTTATGTCATTGGGGTAAATACCTAGTAGTGCAGCTGCTGGGTTGTAGGGTAGCTCTATTTTCAACCTTTTGAGGGACCTCCATACTTTTTTCCACAGTGGCTGTACCAGCTTGCATTCCCACCAACAGTGCAAGAGGGTTCCCCTTTCTCCTCATCTTCACCAACATCTGTCATTTCCTGTCTTGTTAATTTTAGCCATTCTCACTGGTGTGAGTGGTATCTCATTGTGGTTTTGATTTGTATTTCCCTGATGCCCAGTGATGTTGAGCATTTTTTTTTCATGTGTGTTGGCCATTTGTATGTCTTTGGAGAAATGTCTATTCATGTCTTCTGCCCATTTCTTGATTGGATTATTTGTTCTTTGGGTGTTGAGTTTGATAAGTTCTTTATAGATTTTCAATACTAGCCATTTATCTGATGTGTCATATGCAAATGTCTTCTCCCATTCTGTAGGTTGCCTTTTGGTTTTGTTGATTGTTTCCTTTTCAATGCAAAGGTTTTTAATCTTGATGAAGTCCCAAGTCCTAATAGTTCACTTTTGCCTTTGTTTCCCTTGCCTTTGGAGATATGTTTAGCAAGAAGTTGCTGTGGCTGAGGTCGAAGAGATTGCTGCCTGTGTTCTCTAGGATTTTGATGGATTCTTGTCTTTCATCCATTTTAAGTCTATTTTTGTGTATGGTGTGAAGAAATGGTCCAGTTTCATTCTTCTGCATGTGGCTGTCCAATTTTCCCAATGTCATTTGTTGAAGGAGACTGTCTTTTTTCCATTGGATGTTCTTTACTGCTTTGTCGAAGATTAGTTGACCATAGAGTTGAGGGTCCATTTCTGGGTTCTCTGTTATGTTCCATTGATCTATGTGTCTGTTTTTGTGCCAGTACCATACTGTCTTGATGATTACAGCTTTGTAATAATAGAGCTGGAATTGGGATGCCACCAGTGTTGGTTTTCTTTTTCAGCAATCCTTTGGCTATTCAGGGTCTTTTCTGATTCCATGCAAATTTTAGGAGTATTTGTTCCAATTCTGGGAAATAAGTTGATGGTATTTTGATAGGGATTACATTGAATGTATGGATTATTCTAGGTAGCATAGACATTCAATTTTTGTTCTTCAAATCAATGAGCATGGAATATTTTTCCATTTCTTTTGTCTTTTTTTAAAAAAGTTTTATTTATTTATTCATGAGAGACACACAGAGAGAGGCAGAGACCCCGGCAGAGGGAGAAACAGGCTTCAGTGTGGGACTTGATCCCAGAACCCTGGGATCACACCCTGAGACAAAGGCAGATGCTCAACCACTGAGCCACCCAGGTGTCCTATTTCTTGTGTCTTGATTTCTTTCATGAGTGTTCTATATTTTTCTGAGTACAGATACTTTGCATCTTTGGGGTTAGGTTTATTTCTAGGTATCTTATGGTTTTGGGTGCAATTGTAAATGGGATTGATTCCTTAATTTCTCTTTCTTCTGTCTCACTGTTAGTGTATAGAAATGCAACTATTTCTGTGCATCAATTTTATATCTTGCCACTTTGCTAAATTCTGCTGTGAGTTCTGGCAATTTTGGGGTGGAGTCTTTTGGATTTTCCATGTAGAATATTATGTCATCTACAAAAAGTGAGAATTTGACTTCTTTTCCAATTTGGATGTGCTTTATTTCTTTTCATTGTCTGATTTCTGAGGCTAGGACTTCTATCACTATGTTGAGCAGCAGTGGTGATAGTGGACATCCCTGCTGTGTTCCTGACCTTAAGGAAAAAGCTCTCAGTTTTTCCTTGTTGAGGATGATATTTGCTGTGGGCTTTTTGTAGATGGCTTTTTATCATATTGAGGTATGTTGCCTCTATCCCTACACTATGAAGAGTTCTAATCAAGGATGCAGTACTTTGTCAAATGCTTTTTCTATATCTGTTGAGAGGATCATATGGTTCTTGTCCTTTCTTTTATTAATGTAATGTATCACATTGATTGATTTCCGGATGTTGAACCATCCCTGAAGCCCAGGAATAAATCCCACTTGGTTGTAGTGAATAATCCTTTTAATATACCATTCAATCCTATTGGCTAGTATTTTGGTGATAATTTTTGCATGCATATTCATTAAGGATATTGGTCTGTAATTCTCCTTTTTGGTGGGGTCTTTGTCTGGTTTTAGGATCAAGGTTATGCTGGCCTTACAGAAAGTTTGGAAGTTTTCCTTTCATTTCTATTTTTTGAAACAGCATCAGAGAACAGGTATTAAATATTCTTAAATGTTTGATAGAATCCCCCTGGGAAGCCATCTGGCCCTGGACTCTTGTTTGTTGGGAGGTTTTTGATGACTGCATAAATTTCTTTGCTGTTACGAGTTTGTTCAGATTTTCTATTTCTTCCTGTTTCAGTTTTGGTAGATTATATGTCTCTAGGAATGCATCCATTTCTTCCAGATTGTCTACTTAATTGATATATAATTCTTCATAATCTCTTATTATTTGTATTTTTGTAGTGTTGCCTGTGATCTCTCCTTTCATGCATGATTTTATTTATTTGGGTTCTTTCTGTTGTCTTCTTGATAATTCTGGCCAGGGGGTTATCAATCTTACTAATTCTTTCAAAGAACCAGCTCTTAGTTTCATTAATCTGTTCTATTATTTTGGTTTCTATTTCATTGATTTCTGCTCCAGTCTTTATTAATTCTCTACTCCTGCTGGGTTTAGGCTTTATTTGATGTTCTTTTTTTAGCTTCTTAGGTGTAAGGTTAGGTTGTATATTTGAGGCCTTTCTTCTTATTTTGAGAAAGGCTTGTATTGCTATATACTTTCCTCTTAGGACTACTTTTGCTGCATCCCAAAGGTTTTGAACAGTGTGTTTTGATTTTCATTTGTTTCCATGAATTTTTAAAATTCTTTATTTTCCTGGTTGACCCATTCATTTTTTAGTAGGGTGCTCTTTAGCCTCCATGTATTTGAGTCCTTTCCAAATTTCCTCTTGTGATTGAGTTCCAGTTTTGAAGCACTGTGGTCTAAAAATATGCAGGGAATGATCCCAGTCTTTTGGTACTAGTTGAGACCTGATTTGTGACCCAGTATATAATCTATTCTGGAGAATGTTCCATGTGTACTTGAGAACAATGTGTATTCTGTTGCTTTAGGATGGAATGTTCTGAATATATCTGTGAAGTCCATCTGGTCCAGTGTGTCATTAAAACCCTGTTTCCTCGTTGATCTTCTACTTAATGATCTGTCCATTGCAGTGAGTAGGATGTTAAAGTCCCCTACTATTATTATATTATTGATGTATTTATTTATTTATTTTTTTATTAATTGGCTTATATAACTGGCTGCTCCCACATTAGGGGCATAAATATTTACAATTATTAGATTTTTTCTTTCTTTCTTTTTTTTTTTTAATTGTTAGAGCTTCTTGTTGGATAGATCCTTTAATTATGATATAATGTCCTTCCTCATCTCTTTGCAGTCTTTGGTTTAAAATTTCATTTGTCTGATATAAGGATCACCACCTAAGCTCTCGTTTGATGTCTATTAGCATGATAAATGGCTTTCCACTCTGTTACCTTAAATCTGGAGGTGTCTTTGGGTCTCAAATGAGGCTGTTGCAGACAGCATATCAATGGGTCTTACTTTTTTATCCAGTCTGATACCCTGTGTCTTTTGATTGGGGCATTTAGCCTGTTTACATTGAAACTAACTATTGAAAGATGAATTTAGTGCCATTGTATTACCTGTAAAGTCACTGTTTCTGTATATTGTCTCTGTTCCTTTCTGGAATATTTTCATTTGGGCTCTCTTTTGCTAAAAGGATCCCTTTCTGGGATGCCTGTGTGGCTCAGTGGTTGAGCATCTATCTGCCTTCGGCTCAGGTTGTGATCCTGGGGTCCTGCGATCGAGTACCATATTGGGCTCCTTGTGTGAAGCCTGCTTCTCCTTCTGCCTATGTCTCCTCCTCTCTCTGTGTCTCTCATGAATAAATAAATAAAATCTTTTTTAAAAAGGATCCTTTTTAATATTTCTTGTAGGGTTGGTTTGGTGATCACAAATTCTTTTAGTTTTTGTTTGTCCTGGAAGCTTTTTATGTCTCCTTCTATTTTGAATGAGTTCCTGTCTAGATAAAGTATTCTTGGCTTTATATTTTTCTCCTTTAGCACCCTGAATATATCATCCTAGTCCTTTCTGGCCTGCCAGGTCTCTGGATAGGTAGGTTGTCAGTCTAATGTTTCTGCCATTGTAGATTACAGACCTCTTGTCCCAAGCTTTCAGGATTTTTTGTCTCTCAGATTTGTAAGCTTCACTATTATATGTCAGGGTATTGACTTATTTTTATTGATTTTGAAGGAGGTGTTCTCTGTACCTCTTAGACTTGGATGCCTGTTTCCTTCCTTAGAGGAGTTCTATTGCTGTAATTTTCTTTTTAAAGATTTTATTTATTCATGAGAGAACGGAGAGAAAGGCAGAAACATAGGCCGAGGGAGGAGCAGGCTCCTTGTGGGGAGCCTGATGCAGCACTTGATCCCAGGATCCCAGATTCACACCCTGAGCCAAAGGCAGGTGCTTAACCACTGAGCCACCCAGACATCCCTCTCTGCTCTAATTTGCTCCAATATACCTTCTTTCCTGCTTTTTCTGGGATCCCAATTATTCGAATAATTATGGTATCGCTTATCTCTCGAATTCTTCTCTGGTGATCCAGTAGTTGTCCATCTCTTTTTCTCACCTTCTTTATTCTCCATCATTTTGTATTCTAGATCACTAATTCTCCCTTCTACCACATTTTTTTCTAACAGTTAGAGCCTCCATTTTTTATTTCATCTCATTAATAGCCTTTTTGATTTAGACTTGATTAGATTTTGGTTCTTTTATTTCTCTGGGAAGGGATTCTCTAGTGTCTTCTATGTTTTTTTCAAGCCCTGCTAATATCTTTATAATCGTCATTCTGAACTCTAGCTCTGATAATCTTACCTATTTCCCTACTGATTAGGTCCCTGGCAGTCAGTACTGCCTCTTGTTCTCTTTTTTGAGGTGAATTTTTCTGTCTTGTCATTCTACCAGGGAAGAATAGATGGACTAGGGAAAAAAATACAAAAATGGCATCAACAACCCCAGATAAATATACACTAAGCAGGGCCGCCCCGGTGGTTCAGTGGTTTAGTGCCACCTGCAGCCCTGGGTGTGATCCTGGAGACCTGGGATCGAGTCCCACGTCGGGCTCCCTGCATGGAGCCTGCTTCTCCCTCTGCCTGTGTTTCTGCCTCTCTCTTTCTCCCTCTCCCTCTTGAATAAATAAATAAAATCTTAAAAAAAAAAGACAAAGGAAAAGAAAAGGAATTTAAACAGAAATGTGAACAGAACAGGACAATACACTATATCCTGAGTGTATTTTGGTCTATTTATTAGAAGAAACTACATCTCAAAATTGTAAGGAAAGAAAAATATATACAAAAATCAAATTAAATGCATTGAAAGGATGGGATGTAGCTATAAAGATGAAAATTAAAAAAGACTTTAAGAAAACAAAAAGAAGAAAAAGCAAAAGCTAATATGATCAGACAAGTGAAGAGAATAGAGCCATACACTAGATTCTGGGTGTATGCAGAAGAAACTGCATCCCTTGGGACACCTGGGTGGCTCAGTGGTTGAGCATCCGCCTTTGGCTTAGGTTGTGGTCCTGGGGTCCTGGGATCGAGTTCTGCATCAGGCATCCCACAGAGAGCCTGCTTCTCCCTTTGCCTATGTCTTTGCCTCTCTCTCTCTGTGTCTCTCATGAATAAATAAATAAAATCTTTAAAAAGAAGAATGAAAAAAAGAAAGTGCCTCCCAAATTGTAAATAAAAAGTTACATATATATACAAGATAAAATTAAAGATTTTTAAAAAATTTATTCATGAGAGACACAGAGAGGCAGAGACACAGGCAGAGGGAGAAGCAGGCTCCATGCAGGGAACTCCAGGATCACGCCCTGGGATGAAGGTGGCGCTAAACCGCTGAGCCACCCGGGCTGCCCATATACAAGATAAAATTAAATGCAATGAAAGTGTAATATGTAATTGTAAAAATGAAAAATAAAAGATTCTTTAAAAAGTTGATAAAATAAGAAATTGGTTGAAAAAGGAAAAAGAAAAAATCGAAAGGCTAAAGAATTGTAGGGGGGAAAAAACCGCCATGAATTCTGTATGCTATATTCCCCTAGTGTTGGAGTTTTGCAGTTCTCAATATTCATTAGAGTTGGTCTTGGCTGGATGTTGTTGCTGATCTGTGGGAGGGGCCTGTAGCTTTGATTCTCCAGGGTCTTTGCCCCCAGTTGAATTGTACCGCTCTTGCCAGGCGGCAGGCTAACTAATCTGCTTCAGATTGCTCTAGGTGGCTTTTCTTCCCTGAAGGCTTTCCACACTTATTTAGAGGATGAGAGTGAAAATGGTGGCCTCCCAATCTCCAACACCAGAGCTGAAAGCTGCAGTGCATCCTCAGCATCACTCCTGTCTCCCTGGTCCCTGTCTGCACTCTGCTCACTAGCCTGTGACTGAACGTTTCTCTCAGGAGGGGTTCTTGCTGCTTCTGCCACTTTCTGGGCTCCAGCTCAGAGAGCTGACAGTGCTGACTATGTCCTGGTCCCCAATTATTGCGATCCCAACTGAGAGCTGACTCCTGGGCTCACTGATTGCAGCCGGCTTCCTTATTCCACTGCCTGGACACCTCCAGTCTTTCTGTGACCCCGAGGATTCTGACCCCACTTTGTGGACTGAGCACCTTCCAGGCAGAGATGTCCCTTACTGAGCAGACTTCTAAAAGTTCCCATTTTGTGCTCCACTGCTCTATCACTTTCTGGTGCCTGCTGATGGAGGCGTCCTCCCACTATGGTTTATCTTCCCATTTATCTCCAGGGATTCACTTCTCTGCATCTGCCACATTGCAGAAAGTGGTCACTTTTCTATTTGTAGAGTTGCAGCTATTCTTTTCTTAGAGTTCTGGTTGAGTTTGCGAGTGTTCAGAATGGTGTAATAGCTATCTAGCTGAATTCCTGAGACCAGGTGAAACCAAGGTCTCCTACTCCTCTGCCAACTTGGACTCCTCCTTTAATTTTTTTTTAAGTTTACTTATTTTAGTAATCTGTACCCAATATGGAGCTAGAACCCACAATCCTGAGATCAGCAGTTGACGTTCTTCTGAGACAGGCATTCAGATTTTAGCTGGGTTATTACTTCCTGTCTTGATCCCTTTAGCCCCAGGTGTTAGCAACTTCTCACTTTCTTTGCTCATCTCTGGGTTGCCTCACAATTGCCTCAGGCTCGTCAGCATTTTCAACTCCTTTGTAAGCAGTTCTCTCTATATTAAAGTTTTTCTGTTGAATTACCTGCCTTGAGTTCTGTTTTCTTGATCACCTTTGACTAGTATATGTGGCTAAGAATTGCTATTCTCTTGTGCACCAGGGTGGCTCAGTCAGTTGAGTGTCCAACTCCTGATTTTGGCTCAGTTCATGATATCAGAGTCATGAGATGAAGCCCTATTTTGGGCTCTGTGCTGGGTGTGGAGCCTGCTTAGGATTCTCTCCCTCTGCCACCCCCTGCCCTTCCCCTGCCTTGCTTGCACTCTCATTCTCTCTCAAAAAAATTTGTTACCACAATTAAACATTTAAAAGAGGGGAGGGAAGAATAACTATTATCTACATACGTATAGTAGTGGTTTGATAATAGGCAATATTCTTTTAACTTTTACCTCCAGAACACAGCTCCAATATATTTATTTACTCTTCTCCATCATGTTTGAATCATTCTAACCCTAAGCCATCGTTATCTCTTGATCAAAGATGCTCAGGTAATAGGTTTTCTAACAGATTCTCCTTGCCCTTTGCTTGTCTGTTCTTCATCAGCTTGTCTGATGATGCCAAGTAACATGGCAGTGGTTTGAGAGAGAGACAGAATTCTAAGTATTCTGTGTTAGATATGCTTCATTTAATTTGGAGTTACTGGTATAGACCTGTCTCTATATAATAGATTAAAATACTTTTTGACTTTGTTGATAAACATGCATTTTAGGGGGATCCCCGGGTGGCTCAGCGGTTTGGAGCCTGCCTTTGGCCCCTGGCGCAATCCTGGAGTCCCGGGATCGAGTCCCGCGACGGGCTCCCTGCATGGAGTCTGCTTCCCCTCTCCCTCTGCCTGTGTCTCTGCCTCTGTCTCTCTCTCTATGTCTATCATGAGTAAATAAATAAAATCTTAAAAAAACAAAAACAAAAAAAAAACCCGTGCATCTCAATTATCTAACGAGTCTGAACTATAATATCAATTTATTTCCAAAATCAATTGTAGTTCAGAGAAGAAGTTAGAATACAGACTGACGTAAGGACGACTTGTGATTCATGTTCTCCAGTGTTGATTACCTTAAGTCATTTTCAATTAGCTCTTTCTAGAGCTATTTCTAGGGTTCATTTTGTTACATATTTGTTGCAGATATGAATCTTTTTTTAAAGATTTTATTTATTTATTCATGAGAGACACACAGAAAGAGAGGCAGAAACAGAAGCAGAGGGAGAAGCAGGCTCCATGCAGGGAACCTGACTTGGGACTCGATCCCCGATCTCCAGGATCACTCCCTGGGCCAGAGGCAGGAGCTAAACTGCTGTGCCACCCAGGGATCCCCGCAGATATGAATCTTTATAAACTCAGAGATACAAGAAATCTTACATTTATTACTTTCTGTGAAAAGATAATTTTTTTAGAAAGTAAATTCAGTCTCTCATACAGGCATAAAATTGAACACTTTATAGATTTTATTTAACCCAAGCAATGAAGGAACCGGGCAGATGTTATAACTGGTTGAGAGGAAAAATTGAAAAAAGCACAAATTTATATGTAGTAAAGAAATGTTGAAATTAGATGTAGAAATGGAAACAAAACTAGTCTTTCCACAGTATAGGAGTAGAGTGAATGCATCTGAACCTCTGTCAGGACAGAATTAGGCAGATCTATAGACAAGAATTATTTTGCATTGCTATCAGTTATCTACAATTTACAGACTTGTAAAATAGCTCCTATATGAGGATCATCATAACAAGGAGAAGGGTGTTCTCTAGACTCTCTAGACAAGACAATTTTTTTTAAAGATTTTATTTATTTATTCATGAGAAACATAGAGAGGCAGAGACACAGGCAGACAGAGAAGAAGGCTCCATGCAGGGAACCGGACGTGGGACTCTATCCCAGGTCTCCAGGATCACACCCTGGGCTGAAGGCGGCTCCAAACCGCTGAGCCACCTGAGCTGCTTGACAAAACAATTTTCTATTGCAGCACATATTTTCTTCTGTATCTTTAATTTGACTTTAAGCCCAAAGTTCCTTGGGCTGCTGGAAAACTCAACCAGAGATAATAGTTGGATTTCCATTCTTTAACTCATGTGACATTTCCAGAGGGCTTTAGAAAGAGCTGAACACTTGGTGAAGCCCTGCTGGTCCCTTATGCTGTTTACTGCTGATCTATTTATGGCATAAATCCAAATGATTCCTTTTGTGCAATGCAAAGTACATCTGGGTTTGCTAAGCAATAGTTTAGAGCATATAAATGGTTCAGGAAGGTGAAAGATAATGGAGTGGGTTTTTTGTTCACCAGAATTTTTAAAGACTTGCTTCTTTTCAGCTTCTCCATGGATTGGCCATTAGGTTATGTGACCCTCTTTACCCTGGTTTCTTTAGGTGTTCGAGCTGCATTGTCAAGTCCAACTCTCCTGTGTCTTCCTAAGCAGTCATTCCTCTGAGTCCTGTTCCCTGTTAGAGTCTGGGAAGGAGGACATGGTCTCATTATTTGGGGTCCCATACCCCACCCTCTGGGTTTGCTCCTCCTCCTCTTTCCAATTTCTCATTTTTCTCCCCTACTTCCCTCTAGCTTAATTCCCTGAACAATTCCAGGCACACTCTTTTTTTTTTTTTTTTTAAGATTTTATTTATTTATTTATTCATGAGAGACACAGACAGAGAGGCAGAGACACAGGCAGAGACACAGGCAGAGGGAGAAGCAGGCAGGAGAGGCAGACTCCCTGCAGGGAGCCCGATTTGGGACTCAATACTGGGACTCTGGGATCATGACCTGAGCCAAAGGTAGGTGCTCAACCACTGAGCTACCCAGCTGCCCTCCAGGCACACTCTTAACAAAAACTAGGAAGGGAAGCTGAAGCAAGGGAAAGCTTTCCTGGTTACTTAGGGGACATAAAAGGGGAAAAATCCAGAGAACAAAATAAAATGCTTATTTCATTTTTTTGTTCTTTTACAACATAAGAAAATGAAAGTTTCATTAAGTTATCTTGCTACCACCTTTCCTCATTCATTCACTAAAACATTTAACATTTATTGAGCATTACCTGTATTAGCAGCTGGAATTATTACAAATTCTTTATATAAGGATCTTATAGTCAGGGAGATAGAGGAGTAATGAAAGTGACAACGCAATATTTTAAAATAAACAGAGTAAGATCATTGTAGGAAATTTAGCTCTCTAAGAGTTAAAAAGTATAATTACAAATATGACAAAGTCAGTTTTATATCACAAAATTTCTACTATCTATGTAGGTTATAAGTTCAAGCCCAATTCCTAAGACCAGTTTGTCATTTTAAGAGACAACCAAAAGTCTAGTTTTGTATTAATATAATTTTGGACAAAACTCTCACTTGTTGCAGGTATGAAAATTAATCCATAAACTTGAATGTGGGATATGTCACTTTTTTTGTGTGTGTTCTTAAAATCAAATTAGATCTGACTGTGAACCTAGCAAAGTCAACTACGTGGGTGTGTGACCTGTGTAGTCTCATAGGGCTGCATACTCAGCAGGGTTCTCTCCACACTCAGTTCAATGCTCTGCTGTTGCTGTCTTGAAAGTCTTGATAATTTTATCTTTGGACTTGTGTTTTGTTACTGAAGTCCAATAGGACTGTGGAGCATGCACTGGAGCAGAGGGGATAGGTATAATTCATGTATCTGATGCTCTTCCTTGCTGTTTCTGCTTGGTAGGAAGCATTTGAGATGCCCGTGATTTCAGAATTCCAGTGGACACACAGTGCATAAGTCAGCAGGTCTCAAAGGAGTAAAAAGAGGGTTAGGTCTACCCCTTCGTATGAGGCAAGGAGGGGTGGCTGATGGTCCTAGAGCTTATGCTTTCTTATTGAACCAGAACTTCCTTTGCAGAAGGAAGACAATGACATGTTAAACACAAACAACCTAGGAACGCTATCATCCTTTCATACTTATGTCACTTCCCTGTTTTAGCCAACCACTTATCCTGAAAAAGATGACACAGAAGGAGAGGGAAAGATAGGGCAACCCACAGTTCTTTTTTCCATCAGTTCTTCCTTATTCAGCAGTAAGCTGAAGGTAGAGTATTGATAGAATGTGTGCATATTAAATGAAAAAAAGAATTAAAGTGACTTTTGCAGTGTTTCCCCTCTTTTGGTAAGAATAAAATACATATACATGTATGAGCTACAAAATAAGAATTATGTAATTTTGGTGATTCCACAGATGAGTTATATGTTCTTATATTTGCATCTAAAACTATCCTTGCACAGTATAAATATGAATTGTGAAATCCATGCTAATAATTTAAAAATTTTCTTTACTTAGAATGACATTAAAAAGCAAGTAAAGAAACCTATGAAAAGTTGAGGGGTGTCTGGGTGGCTCAGTTGGTTAAGCATTTGTTTTTGGCTCAGGTCATGATCCTGGGTTCCTGGGATTGAGCCCTCCATCAGGGTCCCTGCTCAGTGAGGAATCTCCCTCTCTTTCTACCCCTCCATCTTGCTTGTGCCCTCCTGCTCATGCTCTCTCTCAAATAAGTAAATAAAATCTTTGGGAAAAAAAAAACATGAAAAGTTGAGAGAAAGGAAACAGTTTTGTTTTTTAGTATCTTTAACCATATTTAAAAGTATTTAAATTCTGTTTACTAGCTTTTACAGTATTTAAACATATGAACAGCACTTTTTCTCCTCCATTTTTATTTCTTACTGAGCCCTGGTGAAAGGTCCTGAGAGGTTTTACTATGAGCAGCATATTTGGCGATCTGGTTAACAGAGTATACTCTATTGTCCTAACTTGGAAGTAGGTAGGATTTGAAGATTCTTCATATAGATGAAGAATATATACATACAAGAATCTTTGTCCAGGCTGTAAACTCCTTGCTGAATGCCAGGCACTGTGCTAAATGCTTTACAAAGATGATTACATTACAAGCTTTTCAAAACATTACCAAACTTTTTATCAAGGTAGTGCATAAACATATTTAACAAAATTACGTGGTATAGAAAGACCCGTAATGAAAAGCAACAATCCTCTTTTCATTCTTTCCCACCCCTACTCCCTTCAGCTCCCTAATTTCTAAACTCTGTTTTTAGTATATCTGTTGATTTTTCCCTACTCTCTAAATAATGTGAGAATTTCTATTATTGAGACATCTATGAAATTCCAGCTCTGATAAAGTTTCAGCTTGATTTCCCTATCTCTCTGCCCTGCCCTCCTCTCTGCCCCTCCCCCTTTTCTGTAATTATATCACTCTTTTTTTAGTTTCTCTACTGGTTATTGTAGGGAAGGAAAAACTTCTCCAGTTCAAGGTGATGTGGTTGGGCCTCAAAATTAAACTGACATAAGACAAGTTGACAGGAGAAAATCATACAAATTTATATGTATGTTTAATATTTTTATGTGTACAAGGAATCTTCAAAAGGAAAATGAAGACCCAAAGAATCTGTTAGGCCCCAAAAGCTTACATATCTTTTTAAACAAAGAATAATGAATTATGGGTTGGGGAAAGACAAGGACTTGGGCTAGGAGTTAGTAAATTGTGGAACAATGACTAGGAAATACATGTACAGGTCCATTTTGGGTTGACTCTCATGGTGACAACAAACTTCTCTTCCTGGTACAGGGAGGGCACTTTTCTTGTGGGAAATTTCAAGACCTACTTTTAGGTAGAAGAGGGGAGTTAGGGAGTCTTTCCTGCATCTGCTAGTTCTCAAATGGCTTTGGGTCAAAATAATATGCCAAAGTGGTATATTTTGACTGGCATAGTTCTGAATCCCTACATGTTCTGAATCCCTACATTATCTTTAAAACATGAAATGATGGACTTACCCCTTGATTTTTTTCTTTCAACTATAGACCATTTCTTCTAACCACTCATTATACAGCAGGCTCATTCATACCTATAATTTTCCCTTCCATTTCATATCTCCCCATTCCACCTCTCAGCTTTGGGCAGTCATACTGCTATTTACCATTATGAGACTAATAGCATTTGCATTCTGTTAATTAATCAGATTTATGGCATCTGTTTTTTCTAGAGACTTACTATAAAACAAAAATCATCAAGCAGTGATCACACTGTTACAGCTATTTAAGTATTGTCATTGCATGAGTATATGTAGTATATTGGAATTGCCAATCTTGTTACAGAGTTGGAGAATTTAATTGTCTTTCCATTTTTAGGGAATTATTTCACCTTTATCTCATCATTAAGTTCTTCCAACTTATTAGGGACAGTATCAAATCTTTTGAATCTTTCCTTTTCCTAGATACCTCTCTCTCTCTCTCTTTAATAATAGGTATTTTATATTTACAAAAAAATTGAGAAGATAGCACAGAGAGTTCTTAAACTTCCTATACTCAGTTTCCCCTACTATTAACCTCTTACATTATTAGGATGGTACATTTCTACAATTAATGAACAAATATTGTTACATTTTTACTAACTAAATTCATGTTAAGCATACATACTATCAGCATGATTCATTCATGTTCACATTCACCTTAATCATCAGGGCTGAGATAGTGTTTGTAAGTTTCTCCACTGTAAAGGTATTTTGCTTCTCTCCTCACAACTTTCTATACTGTATGCTTTGGAAAGACGTCCGCTATTTGTAAACTACACTTAAAGAATGGGCATTTATAATCTCCTTCTTGAGAGCAGAGTATCTGCAAAAATTATTCAAAAGTCTTCTGTATGAAGATTTATCTCCTCTCTTATTCATTAATTTTTTCAATCATATCAATATGGATTCATGGATAGGCGCCTGGGTGGCTCAGAGGTTGAGCGCCTGCCTTGGGCTCAGGGCATGATCCTGGGCTCCTGGATCAAGTCCTGCATTGGGCTCCCCACAGGGAACTTGCTTCTCCTTCTGCCTGTGTCTCTGCCTCTCTCTGTCTCTCATGAATAAATAAATAAAATCTTAAAAAAAAAGTATGGGCTCATAGATATTCATTTTATACTGTGGGTTATGATTCAGTATTACTTTATTTTGTAATACTGAATCATAACCCACATTTCAAATCATTTCAAATCATTTCAAATTATTTCAAATCATTTCAGCTTTGGCTATTGGGAGTTCTTTCTCTTGGCTCCTGTGTCCCTTTGACATACCCTAATTTTTTTTTTTTTAACACTTCTGTACTTTCTGATACCATAGATGCTCTAAACTCATGATTCTTTTTCCAGTCATTTCTCAAAAAGTCCTGTTTCCTTTTATTAGAGAATGGTATTAGAAATAAAGATTTAGACACCCGAATCTTTAGGTATCTTTGTTAGATACCTCTTTTTAGAGTCATTGCTTTAATCTGCTCAGTATTTTCTAAGCCTGCCTTTCAGCTCTCATCTTAGATTATCTTCGATTTTTCTCCGGTCTTGTATCTTCTCTTTCTGAGGTTTGATTTTATATGTTCTAATTTTTGTGGGAATACATCCTGAAGTAACTTTCTAAAAATGGGGTATTTAAGGTAAAATTTCTTTCTTTCTTTTTAAAGATTTTATTTATTCATGAGAGACACACAAAGAGAGGCAGAGATATAGGCAGAGGGAGAAGCAGGCTCCCGGAGGGGAGCCTGATGTGGGACTCGATCCTGGGACTCAGGGATTGTGCCCTGAGCCAAAGGCAGAAGCTCAACCACTGAGCGACCCAGGCGTCCCGAGGTAAATTTTCTAAGTCTGGCATGTTTTAAAACTTCTTTATCTACACTTATACTTCTCTTCCCCCCCCCCCAAATTTTATTTAAATTCTAGTTAATTAATATATAGTGTAATATTGGTTTCAGGAGATGTTTATCATCACAAGTGCCCTCCATAATACCCATTGCCCGTTTAGCTCACCCCACCAATCTCCCTCCATCAACTCTCAGTTTGTTCTCCATCTTTAAGAGTCTCTTATGCTTTGCCTCCTCCTCTCCTCCTTTTTCCCCTTCCCATACATTCATCTGTTCTGTTTCTCAAATTCTGCATATAAGTGAAATCATATGGTATTGGTCTTTCTCTGACTGACTTATTTCACTTAGCATAATACACTCTAGTTCCATTCATGTCACTGCAAATGGCAAGACTTCATATTTTTTGATGGCTGAGTAGTATTCCATTATATATTACATCTTCTTTATCCATTCATAAGTCAATGGACTCTTTCCATAGTGAATTGTCAATAATGCTGCTGTAAACATTGGGGTGGATTTATCTTTTGAATCTGTATTTTTGCAGCCTTTGGATAAATACCTAGTACTGCAATTCCTGGATTGTAAGGTACTTCTATTTTTAACTTAAGGAACCCCCATATTGTTTTCCAGAGTGGTTTCACCAGTTTTCATTCTCACCAACACAAGAGGGTTCCCCTTTCTCTGCATCCTTGCCAACACTTATTTTTTCCTGTGTTGTTAATTTTAGCCATTCTGACAAGTGTGAGATGGTATCTCATTGTGGTTTTGATTTGTATTTCCCTAATGATGAGTGAGGTTGAGTATCTTTTCATATGGCTGTTAGCCACCTGTATGTCTTCTATGGAAAAATGTCTCTTCATATCTCTGCCCAGTTCTTAACTGGAGTTAATGTTTTTTAGGTGTTGAGTTTGATAAGTTCTTTATAGAGTTTGGATCCCAACCCTTTATCAGATATGTCATTTGAAA
Source organism: Canis aureus (assembly GCF_053574225.1). Taxonomy (NCBI): domain Eukaryota; kingdom Metazoa; phylum Chordata; class Mammalia; order Carnivora; family Canidae; genus Canis; species Canis aureus. The sequence continues at coordinate 76,101,222 of NC_135611.1, read as the reverse complement.
ATATATTTTCCCACTCTACAGGCTGACTTTTAGTTTCCTTGATTGTTTCCTTCACATTACAGATTTTCCTCAAAAGTCTGGCAATCTTTGAGTCCATTTACTTTGAAGAATGAGGCAGTAGAAAGATTGACTTTGAACTTTGTATACCTGGATGAACTTCTAGGACAGCAGTGCTCAGTTCAGCTGCCCTAGTTCTTCTTCTTAGATGATCCAATACATTTCTTTATAGAAAACTGCTTTTTAATTTATCTTTCTTTCTTTCTTTTTTTTTTTTTTTTTGCCTAGAAGACAATCACCTCCCTGATAAATATTTTGCTCTCTGGATTTTGAGAGGAGAGTGGGTGCTTTCTATATGCAGGCTTTATTTGTTTGTTTGTTTATTTATTTATTTATTTATTTATTTATTTATAATATTTTAATTATTTATTTGAGAGAGAGCAGAGTAGGAGGGAGGGACACAGAGAGAAGTATGCTCTAGGCTCCCTGATGAGCAGAGAGATTGACTGGGGTAGGGGTGGTGGGCTCAATCCCAAGACCCTGGATCATGATCTGAGTTGAAGGCAGACGCTTAACTGACTGAGCCACCAAGACATCCCTATATGCAAGCTTTAAATAATATCCCTGTTTTCAGACCCCACTCTAATTCCTGTTGTCCTTCCTATCTGGAACTTCCTGTTCTAAGCATTTTGGGTTTCTCTGGGTAAGGTGGGTGCTTTCCTCCATGGCCATCTTTTCTACTCAAAATATATTCTAGAGTAGTGTTTTCTCCTGCCCTCTTCATCAATCATTAATTCTCCATCTTCTTTCTGTTTCCCAGAAGTTTGTTAAAAATCACCTGTTTGCTGATAGCTCTCCTTCCTTTCTCTCCAATGTTGTGGATTTATACCCCAAACATAATGTTTGCTATTATTTTAATACGGTCTTAGGAGGGGCTAATAAAAAAGGATATAGCTCATCATCTTGGAGAGGAAAAAATGATCTCATTTAATTCTTTTTTTTAAAGATTTTTATTTATTTATTCATGAGAGACACAGAGAGAGAGGCAGAGGGAGAAGCAGGCTCCTCACAGGGAGCCCGATGTGGGACTCCATCCTGAGATTCTGGGCTCACAACGTGAGCCAAAGGAAAATGCTCAACTGCTGAGCCACCCAGGCATCCCTCATTTAATTCTTAGAACAACCCTGTACCATTCTGTTTTACAGATAGAGAAGCATTGACATGAGCAAATAAGTTATTTAGTGATGGAATAGGTATCAAATCCCAGGAAATCTACTCCAAAGTTTCCTGTTCTTTTTTTCTCTTTAAATTCACTAAAAAAAAAATAAATAAAAAATAAATAAATAAATTCACTACAGCGATATTCTAAGGCAGTTAGAAACATCTTAGGAGATAACAGACGTATTATATTTTGGACTATTTCATTTTAAAAGACTCAGGAGATATCTGATTAAGTATATGGCTCCTAATTACCTATGTTTGGCAGATGATTCTAAAACGAATCAGGTTATCTCTGCTCTCGATTATTCCACTTTACATCCTCGTATTCAATCATTAATCAGTATATATTATTTGATTTGTTTGCCATCTGTTTTTGTCTGTTTCAGTTTTTTTAAAAAGGATTTTATTTGTTTGTTTATTTTAGAGAGAATGAGAGAGAGAGCTTGAGTGTGGGGAGCAGCCAAGAGGGAGAAAGAAGGTGGGAGAAAGAATCTCAAGCAGCCTTTGCACTGAGCATGAGCTCATCACTGGGCCAGATCTCATGACCCTGAGATCATGACCTTAGCTGAAACTAAGAATTGGATGCTTAATCAACTGTGCCACCCTGCTGCCCCTGAAAATGTTTTTAATCAGAGAAGCACAATGAAAAAGAACAGAATATCATTTGGAGAAATAAACAATAACAGGGAAGTGGGATGATTTAAAGAGGCATCATAAAATATGTTTGTTCTTACATCCTTTTCCCTCAAAGGGTTATTAAGGGACTTTTATAAAATGAAATGAAATCAGATGGCTATGCTGATAGCTGGTTAACACTTTCTAGCAAATACTTCTTTGTAAGCTCTAGTTGAGACCTGTATGTTTGAATATAGTAATCTGCATATTGAACACCAGAAACCTGATTTTGAATATTTAGTATATATTCTGGCAACTGACCATTGAGTAAAGTCCTCGATTTTCTGTCCAGTTTAGCTGTTGAGAGTAAGCAAGTTATATTTCTCAGAACCTCAGTTTCTTTATTTCTACAGTGAAGAGGCTGGACCAGATGATCTCTAAGGTCTCATCCTTCCAACAAATTTTGGTTCTATCATCCAGCCCTTTTTATTTTAAGTAGTTCTTAATATGTTTTGATCAATATTATATATATATATATATATAAAATTTCATGTGGTTAAATACACAAATTTTATATATATTGCTTGAGGACAACCCAGTTTTATTGAGATATAATTAACATACCATAGAATTCATCTTTTTTTTTTTTAAAGATTTTACTTATTTTTTCATGAGAGAGAGAGAGGCAGAGACACAGGCAGAGGGAGAAGCAGGCTCCATACAGGGAGCCCAATGTGGGACTCGATTCTGGGACTCCAGGATCACGCCCTGGGCCAAAGGCAGGTGCTAAACCGCTGAGCCACCCAGGCATCCCATCACCTGTTAATATGTACAATTTAATGGTTTCTATTCTGTTTACAGATTTGGTAACCTTTACCATAATCTAATTTTAGAAAATCTCCATCCACAACAAAAAAGAAATTTTGTACCCATTAGCAGCCACTCCTGGTTCTCTTCCTCCCTCCTTCCCTCTCAGCCCTTGACAACCACTACTTTCTATCTTTATGCATTTGTTTATTCTGAGTCTTTCAAATAAATGGAATCTCACAATACGTAGTCTTTTATGACTGGCTTTTTAACTTAGTGTAATGTTCTTGAGGGTCAGATACGTTACAGAAATTACCAACGGGTTCCTGGATTGCTTAGTCAGTTAAGCTTCTGACTCTTGGTTTTGGCTCAGGTCATGATCGCCTGGTTGTGGCACTGATTTCTGAGTGGCCTTTGTGGTCAGCTGGGAGCCTGCTTCAAAATTCTCTCCTTCTGTTCCTTTCTCCACTCGTGTGCGTGTTTTCTCTCTGTCTGTAAAATAAATAATCTTAAAAAAAAGAAAGTGCCAATACTTTATTCCTTTCTGTTGCCAAATAGTGTTCCATTTTATGTATATATTACTTTTTTTCTTTATCCATTCATTAGTTGATGGGCATTTAGGCTGATTCCACTTTTTAGTTATTATGAATCATGCTGCCATGAATATTTATGTTGACATATGTTTATATTTTTCTTGGGTAGATTCCTAAGAATTACAGGGTCATATGTTAGCTTTGTTTAACATTTGAAGCATTGCCAAACTGTTTTCCAAAGTAGTTGTAACATTTTACATTTCCACCAGCAATGCATGAGGTTTCCATTTCTCTACATTTTTGCTAACATTTTCTATATTTTTGGTTATAGCTGTCCTATCATGTGTGAAGTAGTATCTCATTGTTTATGATTTTTAAAGTTTTATTTATTTGAGAGAGAGAGAGAGAGAATGAGTAGGAAGGGTAGAGGGAGAGGGAAAGAGAATCTCAAGCAACTCTGTGCTGAGCCTAGAGCCCCAACATGGGGCTTGCTAGAACTCATTACCCTGAGATCACGACCTGAGCTGAAACCAAGAGTGGAATAGTCAACCAACTGTGCCATCCAAGTGCCCCTGTTTGACGATTTTTTACACGTCTACACCTTTGTGACCACCCAGATATATCTTTGCAAGTTATGTGACATTTTTCATTGTTCTTGAAAGTGTTTTTGCACATTTTTTTAGTAAATATCAGTTGTCTGTTCCTAGATAACTACTTTTCTGTAACCACCATAGATTAGTTTTGCCTGTTCTTGAATTTAATAGAAATGAAAACAAACAGTATATGATTTATACATCAAAGTACATGACTGTTCATAGCTGCATTATTCATAATAGCTAAAAAGTGGAAGAGACTTAAATGTCCATTAACTGATGAATGGATAGATGACATATAATAGATCTATCAGGTGGAATACTCTTTATCCATAAAAACAAAAGAAGTACTCACACACACTTTTGTGTACTGCTGCTTTTCTTCAACATAATGATTTTGAGATTTACCCATGTGTGTATCAATAGTGCATTCCTTTTTATTGCTGAGCAGTATTCCATTGCAAATAGGGTAAGAATCTCAGACCCTTTACACTTCTTGACAAAATGACAATAAGCATCTATCCTTGTTTATAAAATCTCTTAGCAATCTAGGAACAGAAGGAATTTACTCAAAGTGATGTAAAGAGTATATCAGAGGACCTTGGTAAGTGTCATACTGACTAGTAAAACTTCAAAAGCCATTCTTGATTTTGTCAGGGATGGGCCTTTGGATTGCATTCATGGCTGTAAGAAATCAACCTCAGAATTTCAGTGGCTTAACCAAATAGAAGTATGTTTCTTGCCAATATAACAGTACAGTGGATGTTGCTTATTAGCAGGGGACAGTTCTAGAGTTCATTCAGAGACCCAGGATTTTCAATATTGTGGCTCTGTAAGACTTTAAGACATCAGGGTTCTCTACATCTAGCCAGCCCCACAGCAAGAAAGAGTGGTGAAGGCATTCCTCTTTCATAATTAACTTTGCCTAAAAGTGACCTAAATCATTTCTGCTTAAAACTGCAATTATAGCCCATGGACTTTTGAATTTAAATTATCAACTGAATTTATTTATTTATTTATTTATTTATTCATTTTTTAATAATAAATTTATTTTTTATTGGTGTTCAATTTGCCAACATACAGAATAACACCCAGTGCTCATCCTGTCAAGTGCCCCCCTCAGTGCCCGTCACCCATTCACCCCCACCCTCCACCCTCCTCCCCTTCCACCACCCCTAGTTCGTTTCTCAGAGTTAGGAGTCTTTATGTTCTGTCCCCCTTTCTGATATTTCCTACTCATTTCTTCTCCCTTCCCTTCTATTCCCTTTCACTATTATTTATATTCCCCAAATGAATGAGAACATATAATGTTTGTCCTTCTCTGATTGACTCATTTCACTCAGCATAATACCCTCCAGTTCCATCCACGTCGAAGCAAATGGTGGGTATTCGTCATTTCTAATGGCTGAGTAATATTCCATTGTATACATAAACCACATCTTCTTTATCCATTCATCTTTCGATGGACACCGAGGCTCCTTCCACAGTTTGGCTAGTGGAGGTTCCTCAAAGAGTTAAAAATAGACCTGCCCTACAACCCAGCAATTGCACTGTTGGGGATTTACCCGAAAGATACAGATGCAGTGAAACGCCGGGACACCTGCACCCTGATGTTTATAACACCAGTGTCCACAATATCAACTAAATTTAAATTTAAATTATAAACTAAAATTATCAGTATATTGGGGATCCCTGGGTGGCTCAGCGGTTTCGCGCCTGCCATTGGCCCGGAGGCGTGATCCTGGAGTCCCGGGATCGAGTCCCACGTCGGGCTCCCAGCATGGATCCTGCTTCTCCCTCTGCCTGTGTCTCTGCCTCTCTCTCTCTCTATGTCTATCATAAATAAATAAAAATAAATCTTTAAAAAAAATTATCAGTATATTTAATACTAGCTCAACCAATAGTTCCTTTCTGAATCTGTGTCTTGTAAAATATGAATCTGAATCAAATACAGTTTTGCTGAGTTTTGAATAAGAAAATAGAATACTTCAGTTCGTGATTTGGAAGGCAAAGCCAAAGACTGAGCATCACAATTTAACATTATACTCAGAAGATATCCCACATTATAGTAGCAACATTAAAACTGTGACTAAGCTTCTAAAAGCTTCACAGTTTTTAGGTAAGTCAGAAACCTTGAAAAGAATTTAGTTGGAGTTGTTATATTCATACTCACTTTACATTTCTTCCCTATTTTTAGAAAAAGATTTATTTATTTATTCATGAGATACACACAGAGAGAGGCAGAGTCATAGACAGAGAGAGAAGCAGGCTCCCTATGGGGAGCCTGATGTGGGACTCAATCCCAGACCCTGGGATCCAACCTAAGCCAAAGGCATACACTCAACCCCTGAGCCATACAGGTGCCCCTTTCTTCCCTATTCTTAATGATTAAGTATATCCCTGGTCCCCAAACTGTTTGCTAAGGTACTCCAGGGTTTCAAATGAACTTACAGGATGAGATATTTTACATTTTCAAGATGGACACAATATCCTCTGTTGGGACACCACACAAACTATGGTATTAAGTTCTGAGCCTAACTAATAATGACAGTAATTGTTGGATATTTCTTTTAACCTAGGATAATTAGTCATGTTGAACATCTTTTCTTGTGCCTATTGGCCATTTGTACAACTTATTTGGAGAAATGTCTATTCAAGTCCTTTGCTGACTTTTTATAAAGATTTACTTTATTTATTCATGAGAGACACACAGAGAGAGGCAGAGACATAGACAGAGGGAGAGGCAGGCTCCCTGCGGGGAGCTGGATATGGGACTGGATCCCAGGACCCTGGGGTCACAACCTGAGCCAAAGGTACATGCTCAACCACTGGGCCACCCACATGCCCCTTTTGCTGATTTTTATTTTTATTTATTTTTATTTTTTTTCTTTTGCTGATTTTTAATTTGTGTTTTGTTGTTGTTGTTGAATTGCTGGAGTTCCTTATGTATTCTGGATATTAATCTCTTATCAGATATATGATTTGCAAGTATTTCCTTCCATTTTGTGGGTTGATTGTGTCCTTTCACTTTTCACTTTGTTGATTGTGTCCTTCGATGCACAAAAGTTTAAAGTTTGGTGTAGTACAATTTATTTTTTCTTCTGTTGTCTATGTTTCTGGTGTCATATTTAAGAAATTATTCTTGAACTCCAAATCCAATAATTTTTTCTAAGAGGTTACAGTTATGTCTTTGACCTATTTTGAATTAATTTTTCCATATAGTGTATATGGTGTATGAGAGTCCAACTGCATGTGGATATCTATTTTTTTGTTTCTTTTTTTTTTAATTTTTTTTTTCATTTATTTATGATAGTCACACACACACACACAGAGGCAGAGACATAGGCAGAGGGAGAAGCAGGCTCCATGCACCGGGAGCCCGACGTGGGATTCCATCCCGGGTCTCCAGGATCACGCCCTGGGCCAAAGGCAGGCGCCAAACCGCTGCGCCACCCAGGGATCCCTGTTTCTTTTTTTAAAAAAGATTTTCTTTCTTTATTTTAGAGAGAGAGCATGAGCTGGGAGGTGGGAAGGGATGGAAGGGAGGGAGCGAGACAAGCAGACTCCATGCTGAGCCCAGAGGCCCACTTGGGGTTGCTCCCACAACCCTGAGATCAGGACCTGAGCGGAAACCAAGATTTAAACTCTTAACCAGGGCAACCTGGTTGGCTGGGTGGCTCAGTGATTTAGCGCCATCTTCAGCCCAGGGTGTGATCCTGGGGACCTGGGATCTAGTCCCACGTCGGGGTCCTGGCGTGGAACCTGCTTCTCCCTCTGCCTGTGTCTCTGCCTCTCTCTCTCTGTGCGTGTCTCTTATGAATAAATACATAAAAATTTTTTTAAAAAGGACAATTTGATGAGTTTAGATAGTTATATATACCCGTGAAAATACCACATAAGATACTGAAGATTTCCATCATCATCCTCTCCCCTAAATTTAGTCATGTCTCTGTGTCGTTTATCCCTCGTGCTCCTGGCTTCACGTAATCACTGGTCTGTTTTATGTCACTATATATTAGTCTGCATTCTCTTGCACTTTATGTAAATGGCATCATAGAATGTGTCCTTCTTTTTGTGTCTGGCTTCTTTTACTCAGCATAATGATTTTGAGGTTTATCTGTGTTCTGTATCTGGGCATATATCAAGAGTTGATTAATTTTTGTTGTAAATATTTTGGAGAATATTCTCCTTTTTTGCCTTTTTAAAGCCTATACTGTTTTTAATAAAAGTTATACTCTATACACTACTCTGTATTTTGCTTTTCCCACTTAACGTGGGACATTTTATTTTATTTTATTATTTTAAAAAGATTTTACTTATTTATTAGAGAGATCATGGGGGGCAGTGAGAAAGTACAAGCAGGGGGAGCTGCAAAGAGAGGGAGAAGCAGGCTTCCCGCTGAGCAGGGAGCCCAATGCAGGGCTCGATCTGCAGGACACTTAACCAGCTGAGCCACCCAGGTACCCTGGGTATTTTATTTTAATAAATATAGAGTTGCACCATAATTTAAAATAGCTGTGTAGTATTCTGTTGCATCAGTGAACAATACACTGAAATCATCTATTTAGCTGTTGTTAGACCTTTAGGTTGTTTCCACTTTTCCTTTTTATGACTAATATTACAGTGGAAATCATTGTGCAAATATGATTATACATTTCTCTAATTATTTCTTTATGATAAACTCCAAGGAAAATTGCCGGCTCTTAAAAAAAGTTTTAAAGACTTTTGATACTTGTTGCCAAATTGCCTTCTAGTTGTTTTTTGTTTGTTTGTTTGTTTTACTAGCTTTGTGTCGTTGGGCATGCTACTTAAACTTTTGAGCATCAATTTCATTATCCATTAAATGACGATAATGTGAAAATATATTATCTTAAAGCAGCATGCTAATGACTCAATGGTAGGTATTACTACTGAAAAAAAAAGTTTTTCTAGTTCATATTCCTACTTGAAGTATTTAAGAATTTGTGGCTTCTCAACCTCTCAAATACTTCCATAAGTTATTATCATTAAAAAAAGTCTTTGCCGATATGATCAATCTGATCTAAAGAAAAAATACATCTTTTGTGAACTTTCATGATTATGATCTTAAATAGTTTTCAAACATTAGTATGAACAATAAGACACCAAGTTTTTAGAATATACTCTAACAATTAGGAATGAAAGACAGATGGTTATGCCATAAATAAATTAAATAAATTTAGTATCTTCCTTTATATATTTGTGAATTCATGATATTGGTATTCACTGTAACTTTGAAATTCAGAGCATCAGATTCAGTGTATTTAAAGGATTCAATATAAATCAATTTTAAAGATGTATTTTGCCATTTTTGCTTTTCCATAATGGCCTGGTTCTTTAGGGAAACTCGATGCTAACAAAATGAAACAGAGCTACAGAAGTCCAGATTTATTTAATCTGTGTGTGCGCATGTGTGTGCATGTGCGCACACGTGTGTGTGTGTGTGTAAAAGAACTAGAGGCCTAAGATGTTTTAATTAGGTTGTTTTTCCAGGCAATACACATTATCAGATTGTCCCTGGTAATTTTACATTATCAATATCACTAAATGTAATCAAGCTTTTTACTCAAGAGCTTTTTTCTTTTTTAAAAGATTTTATTTATTTATTTATTTATTTATTTATTTATTTATTTATATATTTGAGAGAAAGAGCAAGTGAGCAGACAGCAGAGGGAGAGAGAATCTGAAGCAGACTCTGTGAGCCCAGAGCCGAATGTGAGCCTCAATCATGACCTGAGCCAAAACAGAGTCATGACCTGAGATCATGACCTGAGCTGAAATCAAGAGTCAGACATTTAACAGACTGAGACCCAGGCAACCCCACCCAAAAACTTAAAAAAAAATATTAACACTTAACTCTGAATGGAGGTAGGGGAAGTAGGAGTAGAAGGTGGAAAGAGAATAGGAAAGAAGTATATTGAGTGTTTTTGTTTTGGCTTTATTCTTGGAGTTCAGAAATGTTCAGAAGGGAGAAGAATTTCCTGACTCCTCTCTTTCTGTAATGGAATGGAGATAGGCATCAACAAGGAACCTCCTGGTACCTGTCATTTTCCCATACCATAATGTCTGTGACAAAAACAAAGCAAAAAAAAAAAAGCAATCCTTCTCTCTCCTCCACCATTCTGCAGACTTCGGAAATTACTCTATTAAAATGCCTTTACATCTTAATGAGAATGACAGTAATGAGGCACTCAATTTTCAACTCTTTAGTAAGGTTGTTTGCTGACTGGTGACCCAGTACTAGTAATGGAGCAAATGTCTGTTTGAAAGAGGAAATGTCTGATTCAGTGTCACAAGGGAGAACTTTGGGCTTTGAAGTGGAAGTATTAGAGTGTGTATCCTTGGTAATTGCCTAATTTCTTTGAGCCCCACTTTTCCCATATATATTACATACATATGTTTATTTATGAATTTTACTTAAGAAAGGGATGCATAGCATACACTTCACAAATTACAATAACATAGAAAATACTCTATTATAAATTTCATATAACCAGTTGATTCTCACAAGATGTTGACTTTGCCAAATTGATGTATCCATAGCTAACCTATGGTTGCAACTCAAGGATAATTTGACAATTTTTGTTGCTGTTTATAATGTAGCAGCTATAGATAGATATGACATACTTTTAAGTTTAGTCTGTATTATTAACATTTCATGCAATACTTCTAAAGTCTTGATAGACAACAAAAACAATAAATAAAGACCTGATTTGCTGGTTTCCATGGTGTAAATATTTTCATTGTGGCTGATTTAAAGCTACTGACATGGTGACACTGAGTATGGAATTGGGAGGCAATGTATAACAGTGCACCATTATATTTTATTTTCACCAGATAAAATTGATATAAATAACTTCCAAAAGCATAGATAATAGTAAAAATAATTAAGATTAGGATTTGAAGAGTTTTGTATGTTTGTTATCTTTATTTTTAAGTAAAATTTTCTGAACTATTAGGTAAAATTATGCTTAATTAATTTACATAAATTAATTTTATAAGAGATTTTATTTATTTATTTTAGAGAGAAGGAGGAAAGAGCACGTGAGCAGGGAGAGGGGCAGAGGGAAAAGGAGGGATCTCATGCAGACTCCCTGTTGAGCACAGAGCCTGACACGGGGCTCAATCTGATGACCCTGAGATCATGACTTAAGCCAAAATCAAGAGTTGAGGCTTCACCACCTAAGCCACCTGGGCGCCCCTATATAAATTAGCTTTTAATAATAGTATGTTAAATAACTGACTTATAATATTCCTGAAAATTCCAGTGAGCAAACCTCTGACTCCTTCCCAGAGGCCTCCATATTCTTGCTCCAGTTTGGACTGGTTCATTTCTAGGATTACTGCAGGGTTATCATTTTAGGATTTCCCTTTTAATATTCCTCTTATTTTCCTCTTGGTGTTATTACTCTTTCATCTTGCTGGAGAACATCTTCAAGCAACTTGCAAAGAAGTTACCTTTATATATGGAGTGGGTAAATTTTCTGAGTCCTTCCAAGCTTGCTGACATCTTTATTTGAAAGTTTGAGGTAAAAATAATTTCCCTCAAAAATTTGAAGGACTTGCCCTATTGACTTTTATTTTTAACATTTTAATTTTAGTTTTAAAAAATATTTTATTTAAATTCAATTTGCCAACACCCAGTGCTCATACCATGAAGTGCCCGCCTTAGTGCCCATCACCCAGTTCCTGTTGACTTTTAGAAGCTTGGGCTGCTGCTAAGCAAGTTGGTGTATACTTTCTCCCACTCTGGAAGATTTTAGGATCTTTTTTTCATCTTGGGTTCTATATTTTCATAGTGATGTGTCTAGGCCTATATCTTTCTTCATTCATTTTGTAAAATACTTGGTGGAATTTTTTAAAATGAAGATCAATATCCCTCTTTTTATATAGGATCCTTGATAATCTTCTCTCCTTCATTTTCTTCTCTTTTTTTCCTGGAGTCTAATCAATCAAATGTGAGGCTTCTTGGATTGACTCTTTCTCTTTTACCCATCTAATATTTTTTCCAGATTGTCTTTTGTTCTTGATCCTGGGAGATTTTCTCAACCTACCTTCTAACTCTCTACTAAATTTCAGAGTAGGCAATCATATATTTTCCAAAGTGATTTCTTATTCACAAATTTTTTTCTCACAGTATCATTTTATTTTGTTTATTTTATTAGCATCCTTTTATTTTATGAACCCAATATATTCTGAAATCTCCTTGAGGATATGATTATACTTTCAAAGATTTTTTTTCTTCCTTGATTGTCTTTGTATTTTCCAGGGCCATTTTTCTTCTTTATTTTGAATTTTTCCTCACATTTCTAAACTTGTGAATACCTGATAATATATTGATTTACAGCAATAGGAAACTATTCAAGTAACTTTAAAATAACGCTTTGTCTGTTTCATGTGCATACATTTTGAAACAGCATTTTTACTTTGTGGAATTAATAAAAGAATATAATTGGACAAAGGACAAGATATGTGTATTTAAAGATATTCACACAGCTTTATTTTTAGTAATAATGATAGCAAGCATATATGGAACACTTTTTCTGTGTCAGGCATATGTTTCTGTGCTCTACATTTTTTTAAAAGATTTTATTTATTTATTCATGAGAAAGACAGAGAAAGACAGAGAGAGAGGCAGAGACACAGGCAGAGGGAGAAGCAGGTTCCATTCAGGGAACCTGACATGGGACTCGATGCCGGGTCTCCAGGATCACGCCCTAGGCTGAAGGCGGCGCTAAACCGCTGAGCCACCCAGGCTGCCCTGTGCTCTACATATTTAAACTCCATTGTCACAACAACCATTTGAAGTAGATATTATTATTATATTCCCATTTTATAGACAAAGAAATAGATCCAGCGAGGTTAAGCAAGTTGCCGGTGATTGCTAGTTGGTAAGTGGCAGGACTCTCTCTCAGGCTGAAGATCCAGAATGTGTGTGTGTGTGTGTGTGTGTGTGTGTGTTTTAAGTTGACTCCATGCCTAGCATGGAGCCCAGAGAAAGGTTTGAACTCATGACCCTGAGAACAAGACCTGTGCTGAGGTCAAGAGTCAGATGCTTAACGGACTGAGCCACTCAGGCGCCCTCAGTGAGTGTTTTACCCAATGAGTAATAGCAGTGGCATAGTAGAGAAAGATAAAAAATAGTAAGACCTAAATATTAATAGTCCTTATATCTGAGTTGTATGATTATGAGTGCTATTTTTGTGAATTTCCTTTTATTTAAATTAAAAAAATTTGGAACCATGAGTACATATAAATTTTAAAATTGCTATTTTTAAATTGAGATAGAAATCACATAGCATAGCATTTACCTACACAAAGTGTACAATTCAGTGGTTTTTATAGGTTCACAAAGTTGCATGACTTAATCACTAATTCTAGCACATTTTGTCACCTCAAAAAGAAGTCTTCTAACCATTAAGCAGTTGCTCTTCATTCTCTCTTCTCCTCATCCCCTGGCAATGAGTTGTCTACTTTCTATATCGATTTATCTATTATGGTAAATAAATAGATGGAATCATATGATATGTGGCCTTTTGTGTTTTGTTTCTCTCACTTAACATAATTGTTATCTACCACGTCAGGCAGCTAAAAAATTAAAAATTTAAAAAATTTAAAAATTGCCTCTGATTTTAAAAATAAATGTCCATAGGGATATGTTGTTAGCCCTAGATGAACCCTGAGTTAGACCAAATAAAGAAGGCCTTCTGAGTGGGGATTTTGAGGGAACCACCATACAGATCTCTGTGAGTAGGGTTTTGTAGGAGTTCTAACCCCTTTTTTCCTTGAAATGGCTGCCAGACTGGTGGTTTTCACCGTAATCATGGGTCATGGGTCGTTGATTTTCAAGGCTTACTGTGGAGATAGGGAAAGGGGAATGGGAATGGGGCAAGTGAAAATGCTACAACATTTGCTGTTCTTACTGAGATGAAGCCATTTTTCCAGAATAAACACTGAATGGCTTCAGGCATTTGATTGATTTCCAGAGTTATGAAAAGTTGACTGATGATTTTTGCTGGTGTTTTCTTTCTTTCTTTCTTTCTTTCTTTCTTTCTTTCTTTCTTTCTTTCTTTTTATAAATTTATTTTTTATTGGTGTTCAATTTGCCAGCATATAGAATAACACCCAGTGCTCATCCTGTCAAGTGCCCACCTCAGTGCCCGTCACCCAGTCACCCCCACCCCCCGCCCCACCTCCCCTTCCACCACCCCTAGTTCATTTCCCAGAGTTAGGAGTCTTTCATGTTCTGTCTCCCTTTCTGATATTTCCCACTCATTTTTTCTCCTTTCCCCTTTATTCCCTTTCACTATTTTTTATATTCCCCAAATGAATGAGACCATATAATGTTTGTCCTTCTCCGATTGACTTATTTCACTCCTGCTGGTGTTTTCATTGCCTTTATGGAGGAGAGAATTTTCAGTCCTTATTCTGCCATTTTTGTTGACATCACTGATGAAAGATATCTCAAAATTTATTCTCTTTATACAGTTTTTATTTAATTTTTCACACTGAGCTACTATTATTCTTGCATTGAGCAAGATAGAATAATAATAATATCAAATTATTTTTTATTATTGTATTTAAAACAATACAAATTTGTTTTCTCACAGTTTTGGCTGCTAGAAGTCTGAAACCAAAGTGTCTGCTGGGCTATGATCTTTTTAAAACCCCTAGAGGAGGATGCTTCCTTGCCTCTGGTCTCTTCCAGCTTCTGGAAGAAACCCAGATATTCCTTGATTTATGGAAGCACCACTCCTATCTCTGCCTCCATCTTCACATGGTGTTCTCCCTGTGTCGTTGTAAGACATTTTCACTTAAGAAAAAAAAAGTACTTACTCAATATATAATTTTCAGCTCTAGGTTTTGCTTTTGTTATATTTTATTTTGCTTTGATTTTTACTAGAGTTAGTGAAGACAGGAAAATAAACAGTTCAGAGAACAAAGTGATAGTACTGATTATCAGAATCAGAATCAAAAGAATCATTGACTTTTAATTTTGGTTACTAACAGATTTTAATCATTTTTTTCAAATAGAGAGATTAAAAAATTTAAAGAGAATCAATTAAAATTGTTACTAAAGGATAAGCATCTTATATAAAAACATGATTTGTAATAAATGAAGAGTATCTCTTGTGAATTTTATTGACCAATAATGAAAAACAATACTAAATGTTATTTTGTAAAGTGACTCTGAGTATTTTAGTTGGTTTTGTCTATTATGTAACTTAAAATCAGTATACATCAAATCTCATTCTATTAAGTTCATAATGAATTTTAATCTGTTCTTAGCCAACTCATCTTTTTGGATTATCCATTTTCTCCTTTGAAAACTAAATTCTAGAACACCTGCGTATCTCAGTCAGGTAAGCATCTGACTCTTTATCTCAGCTCAGGTCTTTTATTTTTTTAAGTTTCATTTTTCTTATTTTTCTTTTCTTTCTTTCTTTCTTTTTTTTTTTTTTTTTACATTTCTAAAATTTTATTTCAACTTGCCAACATATAGTATAACACCCAGTGCTCCTCCCATCAAGTGCCCTCCTCAGTGTCAGCTCAGGTCTTGATCTCGGGGTTGAGAGTTCAAGCCGATGTTAGGAGTGGAGCCTACTTAACCCCCCCCCCCAAAAAAAAACCCCAGACCAAAACCCAAAAAAACCTTTTTTAAAAAAGTCCATATGGCTTCTGCAGTGGTTCTGAAATTGTTTTCGGTGGTGGTTTCTATCCCTGGCAAGCTAAGTTTTAAGAGTTTATATATAAATATTACATGTTAAGACAAACAAGGTGCAAATTAAAAAAGATGCCCAAGTTTTGATCACAAGAGAAATGAGTATATGTGAGTTTGAAGAACTGTAGATAACTGTCCATAACACCTTTATTTGTGATAAGCAAAAAATGGACACAACCCAAATGATGAGACCTGGTAAAATCATCTATGTCTAGGGTTTTAATTTTTTTGAAGATTTTATTTATTTATTCAAGGGAGACACAGAAGAGAGAGGCAGAGACACAGGCAGAGGAAGAAGCAGGCTTCCTGCAAGGAGCCCAATATGGGACTTGATCCCGGATCCCGGGATCATGCACTGAGCTGAAGCAGACACTCAACCACTGAGACACCCAGATGTCCCTATGTTTAGGGCTTTTAAAAGTGATAGCTCTTCAATTACCTATTCAATTTTTCTAAGATTTTGGTTTATTTAGATTTTCAACTTTTTTTCAATTAATTCTGATAATTTATATTTTCTGAACAGAAAAAGATCCATTTCATCTAGATTTTCAAATTTCTTGTATTTAGTATTTTCTCATAATAGTAATAATAATATTAATCCAACTTCTCCCTATGTTTTCCCTATGTTTTTGTTTTCTCTTCTTCTTAATCAAACCTATTAAATGTTGTCTATTTAATTATTTTCTTTAAAAGACAAGTTTTTTATATTATTGATCTGCTCTATTATGTATTTTTATTTTCCATTTCCATAAGTCCTACATTTACATTTATTTAGTTCTTTATCTCTTATATTTCAGATTTGCCTTATTTTTTTATCTTTTAAAATTATATACCAAGTTCACTTATTTTTAGGCTTTTTAATTTTTTAATAATTGTACATTGATTATTATTTTGGTTATATTCTGTATGAGATGTAGTGTTCTATGGTCTGTATAGTTTTATCATTGTTGTTCATTTCAAGATTATTTTTATTCAGATTCTTCATATTCATACTTTAAAAAAAGATTTATTTATTTGAGAGAAAGACGGAGAGAGAGGGAGAGAGAGAGGGAGAGAGAGAAAGAGAGAGAGAGAATCTTAAGTAGATTCTATGCTGAGTGTGAGCCCAATATGGGGCTTGATCTCATGACCCTGAGATCATGACCTGAGCTGAAATCAGGAGTCAGATGCTTAACTGACTGAGTCACCCAGGCGCTCCATTCATATTCATACTTTTGAAGCTGTATATTTTATCTATTAATTTCTGAGATAGATCAATTAAAAGTCTTCAACTATGATTGGAATTTGTCTATTACCTTATATTTTTGTTGATTAGTTTTTTTTGGTAAAGTTATGTCATTAAGTACAGAAAGATTAGAGACATAATTTCTTTTTAGGTAGTTTTTCAAATTATTATGCAGTAGCCCTTTTTGTTATGCTTGGGCTTTTTGCTTTGGGTTTTATTTTGTCTGACTTTAATAGTGCTGTATTTGCTTTCTCTTTGATAGCATCTTATTCTTTAATCCCTTTAAAATATTTACTTTGAAATATTTTTTGACTTACAGATAAGTTGTAAAAAGAATTTAAAAAATTCCCACACAGTTGACCCTTGAGCAATATGGGTTTGAATGGCATGGGTCTACTTATACATGGATTTATATATATATAGTACAGTACAATAAATGTATTTTCTCTTCTTTATGATTTTCTTAATATTTTCTTTTCTGTCACTTACTTTTTTTTATAAGAATACAGTATATAGCACATGTAATGTACAAAACACATAATGTGTTAATCAACTACGTAAGTTATTAGTAAGGCTTCTAGTCAACATAGGCTATTAGTAGTTGAATCTTTGGGGAGTCAAAAGTTACACATGGATTTTCAAGTGCACAAGAGTTCAGTGCCCCTAGCCCCTGAGTTATTCAAAGGTCAACTGTATACTCTTTACCTGGAATCCCCAAATGTTAGCATTTTGCTATTGCTTTATCCTTGTATGTGTGGGATAAAGACAAACATTTTTTTCTCCCTGAAATTGGGAAGAGTAAGTTGTGGACATGATGCCCTTTTATTCCTAAATAAGTCTACATTTATTTCTTAAAAACAAGGACAGAAAGTAGTTATCAAAATTAGGAGATTAATATTGATATAAAATTGTTCTGTAATCTACAGATTTTATTGAAGTTTCACCAGTGTTTCCACTAATATTATTTAGCAAAGAAAATAACTTTTTTCTCTGGTGAAGGATCTGGTCCAAGGTCACATGCTGTAGTTCATTCCATTCCAAATGCACAATCATTTCCATTGCTTTTTCTCTAACTTTTTACATGATTTTGTTTTAGATGTCTCTTCTGTGAGTAGAACATAGCTGGATTAACTTTTTATTTTTTATTAACTTTTTTTAAAACTCACTCTAAAATTCCTTGAATTTTATTAAGATTATCTAACCCATTCACATTGTTGCGATTATTAATTGTTTTGGATTTTCCCTTGTCATCATTTATATTTTCTGCTTATTTAATGTTATCTTATTACTTCTTTTTTTCTTTCTCTTTTCTGCCCCTTATTGAGTTAGTGTGTTTTCTTTTGTTCAATTTTTTTTAGTGACTTGAAGATTGAATATTCTATTTCTATTTCTTTTTTTTTAAAAAAAAAGATTATTTATTTATTTACTCATCAGAGACACACAGAGAGAGGCAGACAAAGGCAGAGGGAGAAGCAGGCTCCCTGCAGAGAGCCCGCTGCAAGACTCAATCCCAGGACCCTGGGATCACAACCTGAGCCAAAGGCAGATGCTCAACCACTAAGCCACCCAAGTGCCCCCTGAATATTCTATTTCTAGTCTTATAATGGTTACCTTTAATTCTTTAACATAGGTACTTAAATTTTTGTTTTTTTTCCTTGGAATCTAGGATTAATAATTATCTACATTTCCCCTTAACAAGACAATAGTCTTAGCAAGCCCTTCCTTACTTTTTCTACCCTTTCTTTTATATGATATTGAATTCACTTAAGATTTTTATTCCAGATTGTCATTTAATAAACAATTATAAATCATTAAGTTTATACTTTTTAACACTTTACTGGTTTTTTGTTCACTATTGTTTCATATATCCATGTTTGTAGTCTTCATTTTGTTAGACTTTATCTCCAAGTAATTCATTCTGTAATAATCTGATGTTGTTAGTTTTGCTAAGTTTCTGAATATGAGAAAATAGTTCTCATTCCTCCCCTCATATTGAATGGTAATTTTGTTGGATATATAATTCTAGATTAAAAATTTCCTTGAGAAGTCTGTCTTCTCGCATTAGATTGCTAATGAAAAGTCTGACTTCAATCTGATTCTTGGTCCTTTGTAAGCCAAATGTTTTTTCACTCTTATACTTGGTGTTTTAAAATATCACCATGGTGAGTTTGAATATGGGTCTTAAAAAAATCATCTTGCTGGGCACTTGTCAATTTCATTTTGAAGACTTGCAGCTTTATTCAGCTGTAGGGAATAATTTGTGCCACCATGAACTTCCTCTTACTTAGAATATCATAGTATGTAATCTCCTAACTAGTATCTCTTAATCTCTTTATGTCCTCCACAAAACAGCTAAAGTGCCTTTGAAAAAATTCAAACACATAAAAGTGGAGAGAATGGTATAATCAACCTCTGTGATCTCATTATCCAGTTGCAACAGTTATCAACTCAAAACAGTTTTATTTCACCTTTACCTTCCTTATCCCTGATTATTGTGAAGCAAATCCCAGATATCACATCGTTTCATATGTGTATATTTCTGTTTTGAAAAACATAACTAGAATGCCGTTAACACATTTAAAAACAGTATAATCAGTTATCTAGCTAGTAGTTACATTTTTCTACTTGTGTCATTTAAAAAAAAATGTATACAGATCAGGATCCCAATAAGATCCATACTACAAAGGGTCAATATGTTCCTTTGTTCTCCTTTAATCTATATGACTGGATCCTCGCCTCCCCCAATTTTTTTGCTATTTGTTTGTTGAATAAATCAGGTTATTTATTATGTAGAGTGTTTTATAGAATAAGTTTGTGATTAATGATAATTGCTTAGATCCATTAATTCATTAAAGTTTGCAAAAATGATATTTTAATTTTAGAATTCCTTCTTATTTATTAGCTAGAATACATCTGTGAGAAACTTGTTTTACTCATTAATGTGAGAGAAACTTATTTTACTCATTAACTATTTAGTTACCCTGAGATACAAATTACATAGGCAAGACTGTATAAATTTATTTTTCTATCAATTTCAAAATAATGAGCTTCCTAGCATCCTTCAGGAACCAGTGAGTTGTCATTTTTTTTTAAAGATTTATTTATTCATTCATTCAGAGAGAGCAAAGAGAGAGGCAGAGACACAGGCGGAGGGAGAAGCAGGCTTCCTGCAGGAAGCCTGATGTGGGACTCGATCCTGGGTCCCCAGGATCACACCCCAGGCTGCAGGCGGCGCTAAACCACTGCGCCACCGGGGCTGCCCTGAGTTGTCATTTTTAAATTATTTTTTGTTATCATTATAAAGTCATGGATTTGAAATGTGTTATGTATTTCAGTCCTTGAGAGTTCTTGTTTAAACGCAAATTGTTCCATCTTTGACCAGCACCTCTCTTTTCAGGATGCTTCTTGAGTCATTTGTTTATTTATTTATTACATCTTTTAAATAAAGTTTTATTTATTTATTTTAGAGTGACAGAGAGCACCTGTGAGCAGGGGGAGGGAAGGAGGAAGAAGAGGAGGGAGAGAAGCAGACTCCCTGCTGACCTGTGAACCTGATGTGAGGCTTGATCCAGGGCCCTGAAATCATGACCTGAGCTGAAATCAAGAGTCAGCTGCTTAAATGACTGAGCCACCTAGGCGTCCCTGACCACTTCATTTTAAACCAAGTGACACTTGGGACACCTGGGTGGCTCAGTGGTTGAGTATCTGCCTTTGGCTCAGGTCATGATCCCAGGGTTGTGGGATGGAGTCCTGCAAGGCTCCCTGCAGGGAGCCTGATTCTCCCTCTGCCTATGTCTCTGCCTCTCTCTGTGTCTCTCATGAATAAATAAATAAAATCTTAAAAAAAAACCACACACACACACAAGCAATTCTCTTTACCCTAAGTACTATAGTCACTTGAGGCTTCTTTCAGTTCCATGTACATAACTCTGTTCCTTTCTACATTAGGATGCTTTCACATGCTGTTCTCTCTGTTTGGAAGGCTTTCTCCTTTTCCATTCAATTTAGATAATTTCTACTTATTATTAAGATTTAAACTTAAAATTCGCATCTTCAAAGAAATTTTCTCTGCCTCATCATATTGTTAGTTCGTCACTGTTATAAATTTTCTTAATATTTCATACTTTCCCACCACATTTATCATAATTATTTTTTTAAAGATTTATTTTCATTTATTTATGATAGACAGAGAGAGAGAGAGAGAGAGAGTCAGAGACACAGGCAGAGGGAGAAGCAGGCTCCATGCCGGAAGCCCAATGCGGGACTGGATCCTGGGACTCCAGGATCCCGCCCTGGGCCAAAGGCAGGCGCGAAACCGCCAAGCCACCCAGGGATCCCCCATAATTATAATTTAAAACTGTTAATGGAAAATTTCAAGCTTAGAAAAATGTTGAGAAAATAGCATAGTAAATTCCTGCATTTCTGTCACCCAATTTTAACAATTAACTCAATTTCAGTCTTGTTTGAACTATATGCCATCCTTTGATTATTTTGAAGGAAATCTTCAACATCATATAATTTAATTACTAACATTTTGGCATTGTAATTATCATTTGACAACTAATTGTGAACTCTATTGTTCACTGACTTTTGCAGAACGTAAGTAAATTCCATGAGTTCAGGGATTTGATTGTCTTGTTCTAGCTCAGTGGTGTGAATGAATGGAATGTTACAGATTACTGGAGAAAACAGGAATATGCATTTAGCATATTGAGAGTTCAGCACAGCACTTGTCATATTCTCCCACAGAATCTTTGTTAATGATATGTTCTAGAATTAAGAACAATTAAGTGGATCCATTTTTTGTTGATTGATTGCATCCAAATGGATTAATGAGATTGTGGTTTTTAGTGTCGTGTTCTTCCCATGGTCTGCTATTGTTCTCTCTCTGTCTCTGTCTCTCTCTGTCTCTGTCTCTCTGTCTCTCTCTCTCTCTCTCTCTCTCTATATATATATATATATATATATAAATTATATATATATATATATAATTTAAATCAAAGACTTGGACAAGTCAGAGAGAGGACAATTTTCTCAAATATGGGATGCATTTTCCAATACTGGAAGACAGAATCAGAACCCAGAAATGATTTTGACAGCATGAGGTGACTGACAAAACCAGTAAGAGAAATTTAACAGTAATAACAGCCTCATACTTAGGGCCAAAAGACACATTTGCAGGAGTTTATGGTGGGAGAACATGTGGCTTAGCAGCAGCATGTATTAAAAATATCTGATGTCCACAGTGTAGTCACTTTGATGAGAAGATAATTCAAACTGGATTTTCAGTATCATAAGGATAGTGTGACAATTCTAGCCTTTCCACTTCCATTGGGTGCTGTAGTGACACTGTCTGGGACTTTTTAAAGCAGCTGAGTCCCCATCAGGCTCAGCCAATCAATTTTCTTGTTGCTCTTGTTTTACTTCTTTGAAACTTCTATAGGACGAGCAAATAGTGAGTTGGAGGCCCATCAAAATTAGATCCCATTTGTTGAGTACAGTGCTAAATGCCTTATATGTATTCTTCATGGTTATGAGAATGAAAGAAAATGAAGGGGTTAAAAAATTTATTTTCTTATTTTTTATTAAAAATATCTATTGTTGTATTTTCTCTAAAATTTGTTTTCATTAAATAATGAACAGATTAACTGCATTTATAAGATACATGTAAGTTTTAAGGAATGATGGTGAAACATATCAGTGTCTCCACACACAGCTTAAGAACCAGAACATTCTAGGGAATTCTGAGGAATTTTCCTTCCCAATTACACTTCACTTCTTCAGAAGAGGCCATTATCCTGAATTTTGTGTTTAACACTTTCTTGCTTTCCTCTTTAATTTTACCACTCTGTATGTATTCTTAAATAATATGTTGTTTAGTATTGCATGTTTTATAACTAAAAATGAAATCCTAGGATATATGCCTTTCTGTTTTTTGCTTTCCACCCCTCAACACTATATGTTCCATGCTGATGGCATGTGATTAGTTTATTCATTGTGCTGTGTAAGATTTCATTTTAGGAAAAGACTACATTTTGTGCATCCATGTATTTATGGACATTCAGATTGTTTCCAGCATTTTGTTTTTACAAATATTGCTATGAATATCCTTGTACACATATTTTGGTGCACATGTGAAATCATTTTGGGAGGATATCTGCTTACATGTCAACTAAGATTATTGGGTTGGGCTGTGTCTATTATACTAAAATAAAACAATTTTTCGAAAGGTTAGGTTGGGCTGCACCTCCTCTGTATCACCCCTTTGCACTCTGGTAGCCGTGACTTCTGACATATTCAAGAGGTAAGACTTAGGAAAGGTCTTAACTGACTATTGTTCCTTGGTCTTTGAAGCTGTTTTAAGGCTAATTCTGTCTGAACCTAGTAGTGATCATATTTTTTTGGTGCAATAGTGGGATTTTTTTCAGAGGCGATCCCTTGCACTGCTGGGAATCTCTACCGATAGATGCCTTGGTAGGGGTGAACACATTTCCTCTGGATGGTCACTTATGAGTTCCTCAATAACTCCTGCACATCTCTCCATACATTTTTAACATCTGTCTAGTGAGGTCATTACACTATGCCAGTGACTCTCGCTGGTGGGATCCAAGACTGCTCCACACCTGCTTGTATTCCCACTTGACATTTACCCTGCCACCTTTTACCCTCATAATGAGGAAATGTCAGATGCTTGACAGAAAATGGAAGATGGGGCATTTTCAAAAGTTTTTTGTTTCTTTTTTTTTTTTTTCTCTTTAAAGATTTTATTTATTTGAAGAATGCCTGGGTGGCTCAGTCGGTTAAGTATCTGCTTTCGGCTCAGGTCATGATCCCAGAGTCTTGGGATTGGGCTTTCTGCTCAGCGAGGAGCCTGTTTCTCCCTTTCCTTCCTCCTCTTCCCCTGCTTGTTTGTGTGCTGTCTCTCATTCTCTGTCAAATAAATAAATAAATAAATAAATAAATAAATAAATAAATAAAACATTTCCTTAAGATTTTATTTGAGGGAGAGAGAGAGACTGAGAGAGAGAACAGAGGGAGGGGCAAAGGGAGAGGGAGAGAGAGAATCTCAGGCAAATTCTGCACTGAGCATGGAGTCCAAGCCTTAAAACAGCTTCAGACCATTTGAGCATGCCCCTCAAAAATTTTAAGACCACTTAAACTCACTCTAATTATTATTATTATTATTATTATTTTTTAAAGATTTTTATTTATTTATCCGAGAGATAGAGAGAGAGGCAGAGACACAGGCAGAGGGAGAAGCAGGCTCCATGCAGGGAGCCCGACGTGGGACTTGATACTGGGTCTCCAGGATTATGCACAGGACTGAAGGCCGCGCTAAACCGCTGAGTCACCTGGGCTGTCCAGTTATTATTATTTATCATACATTACTGTTGGGGGCAGCACCTATTAAAAATGAAAATGCATGTGCCCTAACATATTCATTTATAGTACTTTGTTCTGCAGATATACCTGCACAAGTTTGCACACACACACACAACTAGTCATTGTCACATTGCTTATAAAGCAAAAACATTGGAAACAATTTAATGTGTATGTATAGGTAATGCATCCATGCAGGGTTATCGTAGGCAATCCTTAAAAATGAATAAGGTATATTTTGTAAGAAATAAATTGCAAAATATATTGTTAAGCCAATAAAAGTAATTTGGAGAATAATGTATATAGCATGCTACCATTTCAGTGTGCTGGAATATTTGGAAATTTTTTTTAATATTTAGAATTTTTGAAGATTATATATATATATATATATATATATACATTTGCAAATGCATAGGATATTTCTGGGTAGGTATATAGCAAACTGATAACACTGGTTGCTTCTAAGAAAGGGAATTGTAATTGTAGGTATAGTGGTCAGGGATGGGAGGATAACCTACCTTTTGCTATGTGTAATATACTATTTTGTATTTTTGGATTATTCTTTAATAATACTTTAGGTGATTATAATAATACTAAAGATAATACTTTAGAATTAATTTCTTTAGAAAAGTATGCATTAATTCTGAAAAATCCTTTTTTAAACAAAATAAAATAAATCCTATTAAATATTCCACTTCCCACTATTAATATTTGGTAATTGGGATGTCAGTAGGACAGCAGATGGAAATGTCTGCAAGGCAGTTGGGAATGTGGACGGGAGCAAGTCAGAACTGAAGATGGAGAGAAAAGACTCATAAAATTGCCAAAAGATAGAGGGTAGAGGGGAGAGAAGTGGGCAGTGGGCACAACCAAAGGGAGTACTTACATTCAGGGTCAGAAGGAGAAAGAGAAGCAGAGGGAGAGGTAGATGTGAGAGTGAACAGCATTGTAAAACATCAGGGGAGCAGATAATCTGAAGCAATAGAAGTTGTTGATAGTGGCTGGCTGCAGAGAGCCTGAGGAGGACGGAAAGTGTTAACAGCTTGTTGGATCCTTCATTGGCTATCAAGAAGATTTCTCTTGCATGATTAGATGTAAGGAGATGGAGGCACTGAGAAAGAAACTCGATAGTGAAGGGAAGAGAGGAGGAGCAGGAATGTAGTTCAAGGAGTAGCTGATGAGTGGAGGTGGGCTGTGTGTGTATGTATTTTAAGGTGGGAAGCACCTCAAAACATTTATTACATTGGCAGGAAGCAGTCACATAAGAAAGAATGAATATGTAATGAGATCTGGTTCAGGGTTGGGGAATTATTGATGGAGTAAGGCCCCAGAGAATGGATGAGAATGAGGGCCATGAAGGGAGTCTTTTACTTTGAAACAGAAAAGGGTCATCTCTCTTTTTTTTTTTTTTTTTTTTTGATACCCATCACTTTTATTTCAGGACTAAGCTACTCTTTAGACTCATGGATGATACTAAGTTATACCCCTGTTTAAATATCTGTAGGATATTTTATTTTGCAAAGATAGGTTCTAAAAATCATAAAACTGGACAGATTAATGATATCACACATATCAAACAGACTTAAATGTAGATCGTGGCTCTCATTCACTCAGTCCTACTGTTAAGATGTTACAAGATACATATTTAGAATACCACCCTGCTATTTTCTCTTGGGGAGGCTATATTCAAGTTGACAAGAAGTACCCCAATATTTATAGACATAGCTATTATCAAAGGGATCTTTCCCTGATTTTAGCAAAGAGAAACAGTCCAAGTTTTATTTTTTATGACTACTGACATGATTTAACTATATCACTTTGGCACATGGTCTTACTATTTCTCCCACTATGGCAAATCCCAGTTTCCTCAAGTCTTTTGCTTACACTTCTCCAGAAATAAAGCTTAAATATCATATCTTTCAAACCTTCAAACTAAAATGTTATCTTTATATATACATGTATAGGTTGATATATTTACAAATATCCTTTCCAATTTCAAGCTCAACAAAGACATTCATTTAGAGCTATATGAATGTATCATTGCGAAGGACAACAACTTAATATCAAAAGAAATCATTACCTTCCATTGTAGCATTTGATAGAGAAAACATTGATTTTGACACATTATTTTATTCAGATAGCAGTTTAGTCAAACATGGTTCAAGAACCTCAAATAATAAATCAGATATAATCAAATGTTAATGATTGAGCTTCAAGTATAGTGAATGATGCCATGCCTACCTATGATCTTGCCAAGATAAAACCACATCCACACCTCAGAGGCCACCAAACCATTCAGCACAGCTTCCTTAACTGTGAATTATTTGAAGCTGCCAAATTGAGTGCCAGTGACAATTTTTTTGCAGCTCTGAATAGGGACCTCAGCAGGAATTGGAGGAACCAGCTCTACCCTAAGATAGCATCAAAATATGGCAGTCTAGGCTACAAGAGAGTCACAACAGCTTTTTCCAGGAGTGGAATCTTCTCTATGAGGTTATAGACAGATTGGATCATAGCTCTAGCATGAAAAATTTGTCATTCAGAACTGGAGGGTGACCTCTCTGTGCGGCTCTAGTGAAGGAAGGGATGATGGGGAAGAGACAAAGAAGTGATGTTAATGAGGAATCACCTCTACATTATGAATAAAAGAATGAATGTGATCATCTGCAGGGAATAAGATGATAGAATGGAAGAGATTTTACATTTATAGAATAGTCTCATAAATTTTATAATTAGAAAAGATGCAGGAGGGTTCTTCTTAATTTAGCAAAGCAGGTGGTGTGCAGCAGCATGATGTAATGGAAAGAACAGTAATTTTGAGGCCAGAAAGACCTGAGTTTGAGTCTTGGCTTTATTCCTTTTTAACAAGGTACCAAACTTATCTGTCACAGTTTCTTCATAGTAAAATGGGGACAAGAGTATTTATTTTGCCAGGTAGTTATACACATTCAACGATAGGACATGGAAGTTAATTTCATTTCCAACAGCCATTTATTAATCTTTTACTGAGTGCCAATATTCCATTATGTCTTTATCCTCAAGGAGTTTGATGTCTAGAAAGGAATTCTTTTTCATTCTCTTTTTGGGCCAAAAAACCTCCAAATACCCAACTTTTGCAGAATTGTGAGAGGACTTGTTGACTGCTTTCCTGTCTGTGTGCTTTTAGATAACTATATCAAATCCCATGTGTAAGTGTTATTCCGGTCTGCCTGGATTTAGCCACTAATGCTGGGCAAGCCACTTCTCCAAGGCAGTGTGCCACGAATGTGACCCCTTGACCTCTGGCCAACCGGCTTGGTGGAGGGAACCCTTTGTAGCTGCCAGTCATAAGGCATGAGTGGCCTTGGACTCCTGGCTTCAATAGTGATTCAGCCTGTCTCGCCCTCATCTCTGTAATAAACTTGATGTGTGTTTTTTCTAGTCTTCTTTTTGTTATTGTTGTTGTTAGCAGCTGAACATAGGGTTATTTAACTTTTAGATGGTCTCCCAGAGAGCAATGGTACCAGGCTGAGGACCTAAGAGCCGCTGACCACAATCATGAACAGTAAATGACATTCATCCATTTATTATCTCCATTACTTTTAGGGAGAATAAGTAAAGACATGTGTCCTTGATTAGGGAGATTGGAATTAAACATGATGATTGAACTTGGAATGTGAGTCTAGAGAAATGTTAAATTAAATTCTAACAGAAATGCTTTGGCAAAAGGATTATAAATTAAAGCTTTAATATGTGTACTCTAGTTGCTTAAGTGATCGTAACATTGGTTAAGCATTTAACAGCAGTGAAATTGTTCCAATGTCATCTGTGATTTATGAAGATCAGCACGTCCAGATCAGAATTGGGTTAATTGGAGCTCATCACCAGGGAAAGGACAAAACATTCTGACCAATACCTGGATTGTATAATAGACCTCATTCCCTTCTTCAGTGTTTTTTTAATGCAGCAGAACATTTGGAAGGATCAGTAGGGATTAGGTTGGCTCCATTTCTAGAACCCTGTAAATATGAACCTTTCAAAGTTGGTGATTGACAGTTCATAGATGTATCTATTTCATACATGTGACCTCTCAGTTTTCCAGGCAGGTCAGTCTGTTTGTCCGTGTTGTCAGGCTTGCACAAGAATGATCACATTGTCACAGGTATCAGTAGAATGTTCCAGCTGACCTCTGTTAGGCCTTTGAGAAAAGGTGGAAAACAAAAACAAAAACAAAACAAAAACTGACAAATGCCAAGATATTTGATTCAGTGATTAACAATGATTTTTTTAAGACACTTTGTGATTCTGTTAAAATAGAATAGACCAGAGATTGATGAGCTTGCTTTGAGTGAGATAATGCATGGAAGAAAGGCACTCACCCAGCACGGGGTCAGTGCTCAAAAAACACAAGCTCCTACTACCTTTCTCTCTATTATTTGGAATGAATGTCGCTGAATCCCCTGCCATCTCCCACTTTGGTCCTCCTGAGCATCTGTCATTTTCCTCTGAACCTTGGTGGCATGAAGGCAAAACACATTCATTCTAAGGACATGCCACCCTGATGTTGAAGGTGACAGGACATAGTCAGTGGCCCTGGAAGCCCTATTTCAGATTCCAGGTAATTTTGCTGGGTCAGCACAGCATGCAAACTGGACGATTAAGGTCATGTTCTGCATTGGCCTACACTGGGGAATTGCTGTATACAGCCAACAATCTTCCCTGGCAGTAAGGAGTGATGAGCGGCCCTGGACCTCATTGTGCAGCATTCCTTTAAACCATGTGTTCATAAACCAGCACTCAACTGCTGTACTAACAAGAGAGCCAGTTTTTGGATAGTCAGAGGCATTCTATCAAGGCATTGTTGTCCAGGTTATATACTAGAATTGCTACATTTTTGGTTCTCTTCAACTCATTTTATAGATAGAAGAGGAGAATTTGGAACTTCTGTAGCTTCTAAATCAACTCTTGTTTCTTTCTTTTTTTTTTTTTATTTATTTATGACAGTCACACACACAAAGAGAGAGAGAGAGGCAGAGACACAGGCAGAGGGAGAAGCAGGCTCCATGCACCGGGAGCCTGACATAGGATTCGATCCCGGGTCTCCAGGATCGCGCCCTGAGCCAAAGGCAGGCGCCAAACCGCTGCACCACCCAGGGATCCCTCAACTCTTGTTTCAATGCAGATGGCTCCTTGTACTAAATAATATCCTCTACATTCTATACTTTATACTTGTAAATTCTTTCTTTTTTTAAAGAAAATATTTTATTTATTTGAGAGAGCAAGGGAGAGAGCACAAGCAAGCGAAGGGGCAGAGGGAGAGGGAGAAGCAGGCTCTTGGCTGAGCAGGGAGCCTGACATGGGGCTCGATCCCAGATCCCCGGGATCATGACCTGAGCTGAAGGCAGACACCTAACCGACTGAGTCACCCAGGAGCCCTGACATTTCCAGTGACTGTTTCTAGTTCTCCACCCTTTGTAAAGAGAGACGAAAAAAAGGGAATATGGCTGGGCATGGTTGTTGAAATAGCCAGGCCACAGTGACTGCCACAGTGATGAGTGCATGTTGGCTGTTATTGTTGCTGTGATTCTAGTTCCTTAGATTAGGAAGTTATTTCATGGAAGTTATTTCTTACTCCCCCCTTCTTTCCTATCAAACACTTAGACACCAAGTTTGGTGATTTCTCCTACTCAGTGTTTTCTATGCCCATCCTTCTTTGCCTTTTGTACTATTCCTAATATTTCTGGTTTTTATCATCTCATACATGCAAGAAAGTAGGAATTTCATTCTGTCCCTTTGATCTCCAGTTTCTCCATGCCCTGCTCCACCTTCTCCTGTAGCAATGAATCTTCATTGAATACCTGTCATGCCACATCTGGCCCCAGATCCCTCAGTTCCTCCCTACTGTCCAGGGTAGTGATTTTTTTTTTTTTAATACTGGATGGCTAAATTTTATTAAGATTTTATTAAAATGTTGTTACCTCTAAATTAGTTTAAGTCATTTAATTGATGTGAGACAATTGTTTAAAATAATTACAAAATATAACCCCAATCCAGAATCAATCTAGATTTTTTGAGATACTTGATAACTTTAAAGTTAATAGGGAAGAAATTTCTGCAAATATCTAAATTTTGAAAAGGAATAACAAAGAGAAGAGTTACCCATTTCGATACTAAGGCAGACTACAAAGCCTAGCAAGAAAAATATATGTGATACTAGTATAGGAATAAATAGATCAATGGAATGGAGCAGATAATACAGGGACAGATCTTGTATATGTGGGAATTTTTTTAGATTTATTTATTTTTATTTATTTATGATAGACACAGAGAGAGAGGCAGAGACAAAGGAGGAGGGAGAAGCAGGCTCCATGTCGGGAGCCTGACGTGGGCCTCAATCCCGGGACTCCAGGATCGCGCCTTGGGCCAAAGGCAGGCGCTAAACTGCTGAGCCACCCAGGGATCCCCTGGAATTTTTTTAATATGGGAATTTGATATACAATCAAAGTGGTCCCAGAAATCAATGGGAAAAGGAGAGAAGGTACTGGGAAAACAAGCTTGTATGGAGAAAAAGAGCAGTGGGACCCTACTTAGTACCATGTTCAAAAATGGACTGTAGGTGCATAAAATAACTAAATGTGAAGAATAAAGCGATAAAGTTAAACAAAGATAATCCTGGAGGTTTATGTCCACAGGGAATGGGGCTTCTTAAATAAATCTCCAAAGCAAAACAGGAATAGTGGGGGGGTGGAGAGAAATTTTATTATAAAAGAATTAAGGATTTCTGTCCAACGAAGAAAATGTGAGCAAAGTAAACAGTTAGATGACAAACTGGGAGAAAATATTTGCAGTGTCAAACTACAAGAAACTCCTGCAAATAAATAAGAAAATGATACTTGAGTAGAAAAAAAATGCAAACGGAAAAGAAGTAGCAATTCACAGAAAAAAACAAATGACTATATCAGGTATATTAACAGATGCTCTAAATCATTAATAATTAGTAAATACAAATTAAAATAATATTATTTTGCACCTACCAGTTTGGCAAACATCAGAAGAGTGGATAACACACCGATGGGAAAATAGGAACCATTATACATCACTGGAGCGAATGTGGGGAGTAGATTGTTGGAGCTATTCTAGCGAGAAATATGGCAGCTCTTAGGCAAATTAAAAATCTTTATACATTATAACCAGAAGTTCCGCTTTTGGTTATATGTCCCGAAGAGTTCTCATAGAGGTCTGTTAAGGTGATTGCAATTGCACATGCTTGTCACAACATTATTTTTTTTTATTTTTTTATTTTTTGTCACAACATTATTTGTGGTAGTGGGGGTAGGGCATCATACAGATGCACACCACTGGAGAACGGTTAATCAAGCATCAAGGGTGCAACTCATGGAATCCTGTGCAGTAATTTGAAGCATCAGACCAGTTGTACACAGTCACATGGAAAACTTAGAAACATAGCGCTGAGTGAGGAAGAAAACTGAGGGCATGTACATGAGAATGATGAACGGGACTGAAAGAATAAATAAATAAAATACAACAAGAGCAGGACCTTGCATGGACCAATGATGACAACATGTCACAAAGAGGATCCTTAACTCAATCCTTGGCCAACTAGCGTTCTTCGCTGAATGCCCACTGCCGCCTTCTCTCAGCTTCACTGACATGGTTATGCTGAGCTTTTGCTGAGAAAAGTCTCTTTGAGAGGTCCTTGCTTTTGCCTGTATTGTAAAACGTTAGGATTTCCTTCACTTCCCAGCTTTTTTGAGTGTTACTGTCAGGCTGGCCCAATTGAATTTGTAACTACCAGATATTTCTTTCTTTTCTGATCTGTTGCTGATATATGGTAGTGATTCTTTTTTTTTTTTTTTTAAAGATTTTTATGTATTTATTCACGAGAGACACACAGAGAGAGCAGAGACATAGGCAGAGGGAGAAGCAGGCTCCCTGCTGGGAGCCTGATATGGGATTCCATCCCAGGACCCTGGGATCACACGCTGAGCAGAAGGCAGACACTCAACTGCTGAGCCACCCAGGTGTCCTTATGGACATGATTCTTAAACCTCAGTGTACATCAGAATCATCTGGGAGGCTTGTTAAAAGTTAGATGTCTTGGGATCCCTGGGTGACTCCAGCGATTTGGCGCCTGCCTTTGGCCCAGGGTGTGATCCTGGAGTCCCGGGATCGAGTCCCGCGTCGGGCTCCTGGCATGGAGCCTGCTTCTCCCTCTGCCTGTGTCTCTGCCTCTCTCTCTCTCTGTGTGTCTATCATAAATAAATAAATAAACCTTTAAAAAAATAGATGTCTCTTAAAAGTAGGTACTGAGGTTACAAAATAATATATTCTCAAGTCACATGGTGTAATGGGAAAGACAGGTAAAATAATGATAATCAAGATCATTGCTGTTTATTTTCTATGCCAGTTATTTGGCACATTAAAAGTATTGCTTTACATAGGATCCATTATTAGTTATCTTTTCATCTATATAGAAGGCTTACTTACCTCTTTCAGTAGATCAGAAATTCCTCGAAGGCAGAGATTATATATCACTTTGCTGCTCTCATTAATCCTAAAACATTCAACAAAAAACTTGTTGAATGAGTCAGTGGTATACATACAAGATGTTCACTGGGAGCTTTAAAAATATGGGACAGATCCATCAAAAACATTGGAAAACCTTAGAGACTGGGTAAATAAATCCTCTGTCAGATTAGATATATAGTTTGAAGCAACAGAATCAACAATCCTGGCGTGCCCAGGAATGAGGAGTGTCCTAGGGTGTAGGACCTTCAAAGCTAAAACCAGGACAGCCATAGGCTCACTGAGAGGAGTTTGTTGCCTTAGGATGTAGTAGAAAGATTTGGAATTAAGGGACCTGGGTTAAATTCCTGATCATGGACAAGTCCCTTAATTCGGGTGGCTGCTTTAGTCATGAAACCATGTGTGTCCTTGGAAGCCAAAGCAGCCTTCAGCCTGCAGATTCAGAGTGAACATCTCACACAACCTACTGGGCTTGTCTTGTCCCCTAGTTGGGCCAAGTCAACATAAGCATATGTTTACAGTAAATATTTGATATAACTTTGTTGGAATTATCAGAGATTCTCATGGTCTTCTTCTTCTTTTAAAGATTTTATTTATTTATTCATGAGAGACACAGAGAGAGGCAGAAACATAGGCAGAAGGAAAAGCAGGCTCCCTATGGGGAGCCCGATGCAGGATCCCAGGACTCTGGGGTCATGACTGAACCAAAGGCAGATGCTCTACCACTGAGCCACCTAGGCCTCCCATCTCATGGTCTTCTAATAATGTTTTATTAGACAAAAAAAATAATATAACAACTTTTAAAAATTAAGTTTATTTCTTAAGTTCTTATCAAAGAAACTCCTTGAGTTTTTATTATGAAAAATGAAATCCTTACTTTTTTGTATCCTTACTTTTAATTTTTAAAATTTAAATCCAATTAATTGACATATAATGTATCATTAGTTGCAGAGGTAGAGTTCAGTAGTTCATAAATCTTGTATAACACCCAGTGCTCATTATATCACGTACCCTCCTTAATGTCTGTCACCCAGTTCTACCTTGTTCCCCCACACTCCTCCCCTCCACCAACCCTCCGTTTGTTTCTCATGATTAAGAGTCTCTTATGGTTTATTTCCCTCTCTGATTTCATCTTGTTCTATTTTTCCCTCTCTTTCCCTATGATCCTCTGTTTTGTTTCTTAAATTCCACATATGAGAGGGTGCCTGGGTGGCTCAGTCAGTTAAGCATTTGTCTTCTGCTCAGGTCATGATCTCAGGGTCTTGGGATAGAGTCCCACATCGGGTTCCTTGCTCAGTGGGGAGTCTGTGTTTCCCTTTCACTCTCCCTCTGTGCTCTCTCTTTCTCATATATATATATATATACTATATATATCTCAAATATATATATGATATATATGATATATATATATATATATATATATATATATATATATATATATCACCTCTTCTTTATTCATTCACCTGTCAATGGACATCTGGACTCTTTCCATAGTTTGGCTATTGTGGACATTGCTGCTAATAACATTGGGGTGCAGGTGCCCTTTGGATAACTACATTTGTATCTTTAGGAAAAATACCTACTGTGTCAATTGCTGGGTCATAGGGTAGCTCTATTTTCAATTTTTTGAGGAAACTCCATACTGTTTTCCAGAGATATTTAACAATTTTTAGATCAACCTCCTGATTTTTATTAGCTTCATGAGGCTGGTTCTAGTCATCAGAAAGCTGAGTATGAATTTGTCACTTGCCAGCTGTGTGATCTTAGATAAAGGCTTTGTTTTTCTCATCTGAAACATATGATAAGGCTTATTGTAATGTTTAAATGAGTAAATATGACTCTAGGTCATGAAACAGAGACTATTTTGTTTATTCAAAACTTTTCAAATGAGGAAACTGAACCATAGAGAACCTTGTCCAAATATAGAGCCAGGACTGAGCTCTCCAGTGGTCCATCGTCATCCATGCTCTAATTGCTACTCTCCTTATTGCCTCCTAGACATGGGGGACCTGCAGCCTGGGGAGGTGGTAAGACCTCAAAGGGCAATGAATGGATATATCTGTAAGACTGGATCCTGGGGGGAATATTAAAAAAAGAAAACCATAGCTGGGGGCATCACAATGCCAGATTTCAGGTTGTACTACAAAGCTGTGGTCATGAAAACAGTGTGGTACTGGCACAAAAACAGACACATAGATCAATGGAACAGAATAGAGAATCCAGAAGTGGACCCTCAACTTTATGGCCAGCTAATATTCAATAAAGGAGGAAAGACTATCTACTGGAAGAAAGACAGTCTCTTCAATAAATGGTGCTGGGAAAATTGGACAGCCACGTGCATAAGAATGAAACTAGACCACTGTCTTTCACCATACACAAATATAAACTCAAAATGGATGAAAGATCTATTTTTTTAAAGATTTTATTTATTTACTCATAGAGACAGAGAGAGAGGCAGAGACACAGGTAGAGGGAGAAGCAGGCTCCATGCAGAGAGCCTGACATGAGACTCGGTCCAGGGTCTCCAGGATCACACCCTGGGCTGCTGGTGGCGCTAAACCACTGCACCACCGGGGCTACCCCAGGATGAAAGATCTAAATGTGAGACAAGATTCCATCAAAATCCTAGAGGAGAACACAGGCAACACCCTTTTTGAACTCGGCCACAGTAACTTCTTGCAAGATACATCCATGAAGACAAAAGAAACAAAAGCAGAAATGAACTATTGGGACTTCATCAAGATAAGAAGCTTTTGCACAGCAAAGGGTACAGTCAACAAAACTAAAAGACAACCTACAGAATGGGAGAAGATATTTGCAAATGACGTATCAGATAAAGGGCTAGTTTCCAAGATCTATAAAGAGCTTATGAAACTCAACACCAAAGAAACAAACAATCCAATCATGAAATGGGCAAAAGACATGAACAGAAATCTCACAGAGGAAGACATAGACATGTCCAATGAGCATGTGAGAAAATGCTCTGCATCACTTGCCATCAGGGAAATACAAATCAAAACCACAATGAGATACCACCTCACACCAGTGAGAATGGCGAAAATTAACAAGGCAGGAAACCACAAATGTTGGAGAGGATGCGGAGAAAAGGGAACCCTCTTGCACTGTTGGTGGGAATGTGAAATGGTGCAGCCACTCTGGAAAACTGTGTGGCGGTTCCTCAAAGAGTTAAAAATAGATCTGCCCTACGACCCAGCAATTGCACTGCTGGGGATTTACCCCAAAGATACAGATGCAATGAAACGCCGGGACACCTGCACCCCAATGTTTATAGCAGCAATGTCCACAATAGCCAAACTGTGGAAGGAACCTCGGTGTCCATCAAAAGATGAATGGATAAAGAAGATGTGGTTTATGTATACAATGGAATATTGTATTGTACTCAGCCATTAGAAATGACGAATACCCACCATTTGCTTCGATGTGGATGGAACTGGAGGGTATTATGCTGAGTGAAATAAGTCAATCGGAGAAGGACAAACATTATATGGTCTCATTCATTTGGGGAATATAAAAAATAGTGAAAGAGAATAAAGGGGAAAGGAGAAAAAATGAGTGGGAAATATCAGAAAGGGAGACAGAACATGGAAGACTCCTAACTCTGGGAAACGAACTAAGGGTGGTAGAAAGGGAGGTGGGCGGGGGGTGGGGGTGACTGGGTGGCGGGCACTGAGGGGGGCACTTGATGGGATGAGCACTGGGTGTTATTCTATATGTTGGCAAATTGAACACCAATAAACAATAAATTTATAAAAAAATAAAATTAAATTAAAAAGAAAAGAATGAAAAAATGAAAAGAAAAAGAAAAAAAAAAAAGGACTGGATTCTGGGTTACTGAAAATGCCCCAAGTCTAGCATGGAAGCTGTCTATCTTTTAGCAACTGGATCTGAAGATATAAGCAAATGAGCACAATGGACTGAGGATATGGCCTGTTCATGTTTTCTTGGAATCTCCCAAGTCTCTATGATTCTTAGGCAACCTAAGGACAAATCTAGGATTGGTTGAGATTGCATTTTCTAGCACAAGCTTTGTCATTTAGGTTGAGTTAAAGAAAAAAAGGAAATCGATGTTTTCTTTATACTTCAGTGTGTAATTGTAACATCATTTCTACTACACATAGAAAAAAGCCCGAAGGACATACACAATAGGGTTTTTTTTCTCTCTTATCTTTTCTCTTTGGAGAAGTTTGGAGTTTGGATGAGAGGAGTTCACACATTTTACTTCATACATTTACTCATTTTTTTGGCTTGGTTATAAGGGGCTGTTATGGACTGAATTGTATCTTACCAAATCCCCCTCTCTCCTTCATTCATACGTTGAAGCCCTAACCCCCAGTATCTCAGAATGTGACAGTATTGGAGATAAAGTCTGTAGAGAGGTAATTAAATTAAATGAGGTCCTTTGAACAGGCCCTAATCCAGTGAGACTGATGTCCTTTAAGAAGAGGAGATAGGAAAGAAAAAAAAAATAAAAGAGGAGATTAGGATATAAGCACACACAGAAGAAAGACCACATGAAGACACCAGGAGAAGACAGCCAAGGAGAGAGATGTCAGCAGAAACCAATGCTGCTGAAGCTTTGGTCTCAGACTTCAAGTCTCCAGAACTCTAAGAAGATAAACTTCTGTTGTTTCAGCCTCTTGGTCTGTGATACCTTGTCATGGTAGCCTGAGCTGACCAAGACATAGGCATTATCTTCATTTGGGCTTTCCCAGATGCATATGGGGATTTACACACCAGTAGTTTATTTGGGAGATGATTCCAGGAAGCCTTGAATGGAGAGAGGACATGAGAGAGAAAGGATACCAACCCAGAGCTGCTGGGGACAACTGGGGCCAGTTCCACTGTAGGCCTCTTAAGACTGTGTAGAGCACACAATCTGAGATTGTGCCTCCAGAGGCCTAAGGAGCTGGGTTGTTCCCCAAGCACCCCCCAAGCCCCATCTCTCATTTGCCTGGGGCAGTGGCTGGCTGACTCTCTGGCAGCTCTGGCTTGCCTTATGCAGTGGTGACTCATTCCTGCAGTCATAGAAAGCCCGCAGGCAGGTCTGGAGGAGTTGGAAATATAAAAGCTGCAGGTGTGCACAGCAACAGTGAATGCATGCTGTATTTGCTTTTGCAGTAAAAATCAAGATTTAAAAACCAGGAAAGTGGTTGTATTTCAAGTTCAAACTCTGGAACTTGGCCTTGAAAGAAAAGTTGCCTTTTCTAGGCAGGTGTGAGATATGAGATGAACCATCTGCTCTCAGTGTTCCTGTGGCATTATTCATTAGGTCCACAGTGCCAGCATCACTGTCATTCCCGAATTTCTAGGAATTGTGCTTTGTTGGTGCTAAAGGTCTCTGTAAGTTTCCTTTAAATCAGTGACATGCTGATCCAATAAGCAGTGGGACTCTTTCATACTTAAGCTAGCTGAAGGCAAACAGCAACATTTATTTTTCTTTTATCAAAATTAAAACAGAACTCTCAGTGTGTGGGACAGCTAGAGACAAGTTCCTGACCCAGTCAGTAACTTCCTACCTTTTCCCACTGAAAATGAGATAGTAAATACTCAGTACCTTCACCTAGGAGGACAAAAATCAAGAATGCAGGTAAAGTTCTCAGCAAAGGGCTGGGCTAGTAACCCCAAACATCAAAGCAAATTGAAAATACTGGTAATTTGTGTATTTGTGTCTGGTAACCAGAAATCTCTCTGTTATATTAAGAAAATGAATCTTACCCTCAGATCCTGTTTCACTTACGAGTAGTGCAGAACCGTGACTGAGGATCTTTTGTTGTGGCTTAGGTATCTCCACGTTGAATTACTGGGAAGCTTTTAGTTAAAATAAATATCTTAGGAGAGCTGGGGCTAGCCCTGGATGAAGGGAGGAAAGGAATGGGGAGGAGAAGCAGAGAGCCAGGGGCTGGGAGGGGCTGGCAGCCTTCCTGCTTGTGGCCCCCTCTCCTCCTCCTGCACTCTCTGCCACCTGTCTCCGTGACTTTGACAGACTGGTGGGGCAAATATAAATGACTCACAGTATAACAAAAGTTGCTTGCCCTCATTATAAGCCAGAACAGGAGAATTAAAACAACAGATAATTGACTGTGGGTCTTAAGTAGGGGAGGTATATGGTTAGAAAACTTTATAAATGAATGCTTTCTGACTAGAGTCATTATTTATTTATTTGTTTTTAAAGATTTTACTTATTTGAGAGAGAGAGAGCAAGAGAGCGAGAGAGCACACTAACAGGGGCGTGGGGCAGAGGGAAGGGGGAGGGAGAAGCAGATTTCCTGCCAAGCAGAGAACCTGACAGGGGGTTTGATCCTAGGACCCTGGGACCATGACCTGAGCTGAAGGCAGATGTTTATCTGACTGAGCCATCTAGGCATTCCATGGGAACCCAAGTTTTTTGTTTTTTGTTTTTTCTTTGTGAGATAGAGCATAAGCACAAATGTGTGAGTTGGGGTGAAGTGGGGCAGAGAAAGAGGGAGAGAGAATCTTAAGCAAGCTCCATGCCCAGCAGAGAGCTAGTTGGGGAGGGGGCTTGATTTCACTACCCTGAGATCATGACCTGAGCGGAAATCAAGAGTCAGATGCTTAACTGACTGAGCGCCCTGGGAACCAAGTATTAATAAGGCTTTGAAGCATCTCAGGGCAGGACTACTCCATCCGCTTTTCCCTCTCCAATTTGGAAGGATCGGATGGCCAATGACTCAGAAAGGTTACTCACTGAGTGCCAGGGCAGTAGTATTTTTTTTATTTTTATTTAATTTTTTAAAAAAATATTTAATTTATTCATGATACAAACAGAGAGAGAGGCAGAGACACAGAGGGAGAAGCAGGCTCCATGCAGGAAACTTGACGTGTGACTCGATCCCGGGTCTCCAGGATCACGCTCTGGGCTGAAGGTGGCGCTAAACTGCTGAGCCACCCAGGCTGCCCTCTTCCATTGTTTTTATTTTTATTTTTATTTTTTTATTATTTTTTATTTATTTTTTTGATTTTTTTTAAACTTTTATTTATTTATGATAGGCACACAGTGAGAGAGAGAGAGAGAGGCAGAGACACAGGCAGAGGGAGAAGCAGGCTCCATGCACCGGGAGCCCGATGTGGGATTCGATCCCCGGTCTCCAGGATCGCGCCCTGGGCCAAAGGCAGGCACTAAACCGCTGCGCCACCCAGGGATCCCTATTATTTTTTTAAATACATTTATTTTTTATTGGTGTTCAATTTGTCAACATACAGAATAACACCCAGTGCTCATCCTGTCAAGTGCCCCCCTCAGTGCCCGCCACCCACTCACCACCACCCCTAGTTTGTTTCCCAGAGTTAGGAGTCTTTCATGTTCTGTCTCCCTTTCTATTATTTCCTACCCATTTCTACTCCCTTCCCCTCTATTCCCTTTCACTATTATTTATATTCCCCAAATGAATGAGACCATATAATGTTTGTCCTTCTCCGACTGACTTATTTCACTCAGCATAATACCCTCCAGTTCCATCCACGTGGAAGCAAATGGTGGGTATTTGTCATTTCTAATGGCTGAGTAATATTCCATTGTATACATAAACCACATCTTCTTTATCCACTCATCTTTTGATGGACACCGAGGTTCCCTCCACAGTTTGGCTATTGTGGACATTGCTGCTAGAAACATCGAGATGCAGGTGTCCCGGCGTTTCATTGCATCTGTGTCTTTGGGGTAAATCCCCAGCAGTGCAATTGCTGGGTCGTAGGGCAGATCTATTTTTAACTCTTTGAGGAACCTCCACATTGACTTTCTTCAGAGAGTTAGAACAAATTATTTTAAGATTTGTGTGGAATCAGAAAAGACCCCAAATAGCCAGGGGAGTTTTAAAAAAGAAAACCATAGCTGGGGGCATCACAATGCCAGATTTCAGGTTGTACTACAAAGCTGTGGTCATCAAGACAGTGTGGTACTGGCACAAAAACAGACACATAGATCAATGGAACAGAATAGAGAATCCAGAAGTGGGCCCTCAACTTTATGGTCAACTAATATTCGACAAAGGAGGAAAGACTATCCACTGGAAAAAAGACAGTCTCTTCAATAAATGGTGCTGGGAAAATTGGACATCCACATGCAGAAGAATGAAACTAGACCACTTTCTTTCACCATACACAAAGATAAACTCAAAATGGATGAAAAATCTAAATGTGAGACAAGATTCCATCAAAATCCTAGAGGAGAACACAGGCAACACCCTTTTTGAACTCGGCCACAGTAACTTCTTGCAAGATACATCCACAAAGGCAAAAGAAACAAAAGCAAAAATGAACTTTTGGGACTTCATCAATATAAGAAGCTTTTGCACAGCAAAGGATACAGTCAACAAAATTAAAAGACAACCTATAGAATGGGAGAAGATATTTGCAAATGACGTATCAGATAAAGGGCTAGTTTCCAAGATCTATAAAGAACTTCTTAAACTCAACAGCAAAGAAACAAACAATCCAATCATGAAATGGGCAAAAGACATGAGCAGAAATCTCACAGAGGAAGACATAGACATGGCCAACATGCACTTGAGAAAATGCTCTGCATCACTTGCCATCAGGGAAATACAAATCAAAACCACAATGAGATACCACCTCACACCAGTGAGAATGGGGAAAATTAACAAGACAGGAAACCACAAATGTTGGAGAGGATGCAGAGAAAAGGGAACCCTCTTGCACTGTTGGTGGGAATGTGAAATGGTGCAGACACTCTGGAAAACTGTGTGGAGGGCAGTAGTCTTAATGGTAGCAGTTGGGCAGCCCGGTGGCTCAGCGGTTTAGCGCCGCCTTCGGCCCAGGGCGTGATCCTGGAGACCGGGGATTGAGTCCCACGTCGGGCTCCCTGCGTGGAGCCTGCTTCTCCCTCTGCCTGTGTCTCTGCCTCTCTCTCTCTGTGTTTCTCATAAATAAGTAAAATAAAAAAAAATTGTAGCAGTTACTACTAATTGAATTAGTCATCATGCTAGTGCTTACCATATATTGCTCATTTCTTTTCTTTTTAAAAATATTTATTTATTTGATAGGGAAAGAGAGAGAGAGAGCACAAGCAGGGGGAGCAGCAGAAGGAGAGGGAGAAGCAGGCTCCCTACTGAGCAGGGAACCTGGTGTGGGGCTCAATCCCAAGACCCTGGGATCGTGACCTGAGCCAAATCAGACGCTTAACCAATTGAGCCACCCAGGCAACACTGCTCATTTATTTCTGACAATAATCTTGTGAGATGAGTATTATTAGTTCCAGTTTATAGATGATGAAACAGATGCTAAGAGAGATTAAGCAAAATTATTCAAGATAGCACAACTAGCAAGCAGCAGAGCAGAGATTCAGACTCAAGACTCAATGAAGTCCTAGTGAAGGTCATGTTCTTCAAAGGGCAGCAGGGGGTGTCTCACTACTTCTCAGAAACCATATGAGGTGTCTGATCACTGAGCAGAGGGCAGTGACATGTTGTTTCTGCATGATACAGATAGTTCCCCAGGCCCAGATTGAAAGCCCAGGAGCACTGCTGAGTTATAGGAATTCAGGATGGCTAAGTGAGGCCTCCGGTGTTTTCTCCCCTTTCCTCTCTCTCCTCTCAGGTGGTGTAGACTGTTTAGCAGAAGCTCCCAGAGCTTCTAGCTTTGTTCCATACATAGCCTTGGCCAAGGAGAATCCCAGAAAAGCTAAGAGATGTCATCTCTTCTACTTTATTGTAGGCTGGGAAGAAAAGGTCCTAATACCTCTTGTCACCTGTAAACAGTTATCTTCATCAGTAGCAGCACCAGCAACTCCTACTATAGGTAAGTGTGGGGGTATTCAACTTTGTGGAGGGAGATAGCCAGGACTCAAGGTCAGTGAAGTGAGCACATAGGCCTAATAACACGACAGCGTGGGGATCCCTGGGTGGCGCAGCGGTTTAGCGCCTGCCTTTGGCCCAGGGCGCGATCCTGGAGACCCGGGATCGAATCCCACGTCGGGCTCTC
Organism: Canis aureus; assembly: GCF_053574225.1. Classification (NCBI taxonomy): domain Eukaryota; kingdom Metazoa; phylum Chordata; class Mammalia; order Carnivora; family Canidae; genus Canis; species Canis aureus. Next base: position 76,058,607 of record NC_135611.1, on the reverse strand, counting down.
GGTGCATGGAGCCTGCTTCTCCCTCTGCCTGTGTCTCTGCCTCTCTCTCTCTGTGACTATCATAAATAAATAAAAATTAAAAAAAAATAAAAATAAAAAACACGACAGCTTGGATAATGGGAATAAAGGCTTTGCATTTGTCAACGCCAGTACTTAGGTTAGCTCTGTATCTTGGAGAAAAAAGAGTAAGTTGACAGGAAATGCAAAACAGGGATACATTTTGCAGAATTCTGGGTTCAACATGACTGTATTTTAAGATTTTATGCCTCCAAAGGCATCAATTAGGCCTGATGAGTAGAAGAAGCAATAGACATGGTTCGATAGAAATGGGAGGAGGAGCTATAGCAGATTTCAGCAAGCAGTGGTGGAAGAGTTAGGGGATAGGTCTTTTCCAAAAATGTGATAGATTGGACCTTTTCATTCTGGTAATGTAAAGGAAGAAAGGAGGATTGTGTATATTAATATTATATTCCTGTGATATGAAGGGAGAAATGGGTTGCAGATTTCCATCATATCACCATGCTCACTAGGTCAGCATTAGAGGGACTTACATAAATGCTCAGAAATACTTTGTATGGATGAAGGCAGTAGAACAATAGAAGATGGGAGATTTTTAAAGAATAAAGTAAATAGAAGGCCTTGTTTCCTAGATGCCTTGGTGAGTTTTCTTTTAGCTTTGTGATTTTATAAGAAGATGTGGATATTCTTAACACATATCAGCCCCATGGTCAGAAGAAGATAGCTTTAACTCCTCTATTGGAGAATAATTTACCACTTTTCCTGCTTCAAAGTGAAATACGAGCTTTCAAAAATATCCTGCCCAGCAGTTGTTACAGCATTTTGATGTGCTTTTATATTTTAATAATTTTCAGTTTAGTATATTAATTTTGATTATAAATGTCCCCACACACATGCCCACTAGTGGTAATATTATGTTTACCTTCTCGTTTGTACAGTTTTTGGGCATAATGCATTCTGATAACTTATTAGGATACATGGCTGGAAAAATTCTCATTTTAAAGTAGAATAGTTGTTAAGCAACATTAAAATTTAATTAGAACTGTTCACTGCATTTCATTATGAGGTTAGTGTGTAATTACTAAGCAAGTCCTGGTGTTTACTAATACAGAAGTGACAGCACATAATGCTGCTAAATTATTGCCACATCGCTAGAGAAGACAATTGGAAAATGAGGAACAGATAAAGGCATTGTTTAAAGAGCCTCAGGAGAAAAAACACAACATTAGAACATAATCTTTATTTCCTTTAAACTGCCTTTTCCCTTGTCCATCTAGGGCAACATATGCATGTAGACCTCCTCTATCACAGATTAAGTAGCCTACCTATAATGCCTCTAGTTGCTATTTTCACATTTTGCACAAAACTCTTCTCTTGGAAGAGTAGGCATGAAGTGGGCCTTGGGAGATATAGTTCTAAACTGCTCAGATGCATTATGTATGGGGAGAAAATAAACCTTCAGGTAAATGACATAAACTGAGTTTTCTAAGAAACTTTATGCTTTTTAAATAATCATAACTTACTCCTCTCTAATTAAGACATAAATGTTACATTATGACAGAGTAATGATGTTAGAAAGCTCTATCAAATGTAGCTTGACCCTACACAACATGGCCAGTGATGTGTGGGTTGCAATTTTCATATATGGGCACATTGAAATGTATTTTTTGAATTTCCCTTTGTACAGACCTCATAATCTTGCTGTTAATTTGATTCCCTGCTCCATTTTCTCCTTATGCCCAAGACTGCCTCTATACATTCACAGCGAATTGGGGCAACTATTTCGATAATTTGGATGAAAATTAGTTTTAACAAAGACATTCAGATAATAGGTATGATCTGTGTGTGTGTGTGTGCGTGTGTGTGTGTGTGTGTGTGTTTAGTTGGTGTTGGAGTTGGTCTGGTGGGGAGCATTGAGGTGAGAGGGTAAGATAACATCTCTGGAATAGATTATTTTGATAAATCACTAAACTGTCCTTTTCATATGCTTTTGCTTTGTTTTTGATCTTGGAAAGGGATGGGGGAGCACTTAATCTTTCATCCTTAACAATGGTGTTAGCTATAGGTACCTGTATTATTTTGTAGGTCTTTTTTGGCCAGGGCTGTCATAACAAAGTACCACAGACTGTGTTGCTTAAACAACAAAAATTTATTTCTCACAGTTCTGGAAGCTGGAAGACAGAGATCAAGGCAAAAGTTGGTTTGGTTTCTTCTGAGGCCTCTCCTTTTGGCTTGCATGCAGAGACCTCTCCATGTCCTCACTTGCTCTTTCCTCTGTGTGCATATCCCTGGTGTCTCTCTGTGTGTCTAAATTTTCTCTTAAGGACACCATTGGGATTGGATTAGGGCCCATCCTTATGGCCTCATTTTAATATAATCACCTTTATAAAAAGACCCTATCTCCAAATACAGTCAAGGCTCAACATCCAAATTTGGAGGGAACAAAATTCAGACTATAACAGAACCTTTTATCAGGTTAAGGAAGTTCTATTTAAGGTTGTTGAGAATTTTTGTCATGAATGAGTATTGAATTTCATCAAGTGATTTTTTTTTTTGGCATAGATGAAAAGATAAGGTGGATTTTTTCTTTAGACTTTTTTCTTTAGATTACATTGATTTTTGCATATTGGATCAGTTATGCTGTATTTGTTTATATATAGCTGCATTTTATTTTGTAATGTTTTGTATTTTTGCAAAAATACTTACTAAGGTATATTGTTTTCTTTTCTTGTAATGTTTTTGTCCAGTTTCTTTTTTTTTTTTTTTTTTTTTTTTAGCTTTCTTTTTTTTTTTTTTTTTTTATTGGTGTTCAATTTACTAACATACAGAATAACACCCAGTGCCCGTCACCCATTCACTCCCACCCCCCGCCCTCCTCCCCTTCCACCACCCCTAGTTCGTTTCCCAGAGTTAGCAGTCTTTACGTTCTGTCTCCCTTTCTGATATTTCCCACACACTTCTTCTCCCTTCCCTTATTTTCCCTTTCACTATTATTTATATTCCCCAAATGAATGAGAACATATAATGTTTGTCCTTCTCCGACTGACTTACTTCACTCAGCATAATACCCTCCAGTTCCATCCACGTTGAAGCAAATGGTGGGTATTTGTCATTTCTAATAGCTGAGTAATATTCCATTGTATACATAAACCACATCTTCTTTATCCATTCATCTTTCGTTGGACACCGAGGCTCCTTCCACAGTTTGGCTATAGTGGCCATTGCTGCTAGAAACATCGGGGTGCAGGTATCCCGGCGTTTCATTGCATTTGTATCTTTGGGGTAAATCCCCAACAGTGCAATTGCTGGGTCGTAGGGCAGGTATATTTTTAACTGTTTGAGGAACCTCCACACAGTTTTCCAGAGTGGCTGCACCAGTTCACATTCCCACCAACAGTGTAGGAGGGATCCCTTTTCTCCGCATCCTCTCCAACATTTGTTGTTTCCTGCCTTGTTAATTTTCCCCATTCTCACTGGTGTGAGGTGGTATCTCATTGTAGTTTTCATTTGTATTTCCCTGATGGCAAGTGATGCAGAGCATTTTCTCATATGCATGTTGGCCATGTCTATGTCTTCCTCTGTGAGATTTCTGTTCATGTCTTTTGCCCATTTCATGATTGGATTGTTTGTTTCTTTGGTGTTGAGTTTAATAAGTTCTTTATAGATCTTGGAAACTAGCCCTTTATCTGATATGTCATTTGCAAATATCTTCTCCCATTCTGTAGGTTGTCTTTGAGTTTTGTTGACTGTATCCTTTGCTGTGCAAAAGCTTCTTATCTTGATGAAGTCCCAATAGTTCATTTTTGCTTTTGTTTCTTTTGCCTTTGTGGATGTATCTTGCAAGAAGTTACTATGGCCGAGTTCAAAAAGGGTGTTGCCTGTGTTCTTCTCTAGGATTTTGATGGAATCTTGTCTCACATTTAGATCTTTCATCCATTTTGAGTTTATCTTTGTGTATGGTGAAAGAGAGTGGTCTAGTTTCATTCTTCTGCATGTGGATGTCCAATTTTCCCAGCACCATTTATTGAAGAGACTGTCTTTCTTCCAATGGATAGTCTTTCCTCCTTTATCGAATATTAGTTGCCCATAAAATTCAGGGTCCACTTCTGGATTCTCTATTCTGTTCCACTGATCTATGTGTCTGTTTTTGTGCCAGTACCACACTGTCTTAATGTTTGTCCAGTTTCGATATCAGGATTATGCTTATTTCAGCAATAAGCTGAGAAATGTTTCCTCCTCTTTAATACAAAACATTGTGTAAAATTTGTGTTCTTTCGGGATGCTTGGGTTGCTCAGCGGTTGGGTGGCTGCCTTCAGCTCATGTCGTGATCCCAGAATCTGGGATCGAGTCCCATATGGGGCTCCTGCGAGGAGCTTGCTTCTCCCTCTGCCTGTGTCTCTGCCTCTCTCTCTCTCTGTGTCTCTCATGAATAAATAAATAAATCTTTTAAAAAAATTTGTGTTATTTCTTCTTTATTGCTTGATGGAATTCATTAGTGAAATACTTGGAGTCTGGAGATTTCTTTTTCAGAAGATTTTAAATTACTAATTCAATTTCTTTTAATAGTTATATTGGATTATTTAGTTTTACCTTGAGTGAGTTTTGATAGTTTGTGGTTTTTGCAAAAGTGCTCATTTCATTTACAATGTTGAATATATGTGTGTAGAGTTCTTTGTAGTCTCTTCCAATTTCTGCAGAGTTTGTAGTAAAATCCCCTTTTTCATTCCTGACATCAGTAATTTGTAAATTCTCTGCTTTTTTCTTTATTGCTCTTGCTAGAGATTTATCAAATTCTGCCCTTCTTTCCCAGCCTGCCTGCTACTATTGACTTTTCAGAGTCCTCAAATAGCTGCTCCATGCATCTCTCTAGGTTTTATATATTCATTCTGTGGCAGAGACAGAATGAAGTGGGTGTATTCCTTTTTATTTGGAACTGGAACTCTTATATGTAACTTTTCAGTTTGATCTACAAGATTCCAGGACAGGTAATTTACTACCACAGCAGTCTTTATGGTAAATATATGAAATACATTTGACCTACTGGTACTGTTCCAATGGTAATAGAAGCCTCAGCTGTTACAGAAACAATTCAGAAAGGAGACAACACTTACTCTCCCCCCACTAAATTTTACTTTGACAGTACCTGCCAATGATGCTTTTTGTGAGCAGTGTTATGGGTATTGGGGGACTAATAGATCCCAGGTAAACTTGGGAAGTTTGTCAAATATGCCATGAAGATCCCGGCCTCTCCTCTCCACAGCTTTTGCTAACCTCAGTGGCCCTGTGACTCATACTCTTCATGCAGAAGGGTTCCTGAATTTTTAAAATTTATGGAATGGGTGAATTAAGTTCAATCACAGGGGTCAACTCTTATAAGTATGCTATGTTGAGAGTGTTATGTCTAAGTTCAGAGGGAAATTGTGCTGGATTCTCTTAGTGATGTCTGTTACGGTTTGCGGAAGGGCAGTGGCAGCAGATGTTCTGTTGTGTTATTTGCTAACTTTCTTCTCCTTCTCACATAAAATCTCGCAAAAAGATGTGCTATTGTCAGATACATTTTTTGAATACATTTAAGATAGTTAACTTCCCTTACCTCACATCATTTCTATTATTATTACATTCTCTGATTGTGAACTAAAGTCCTGGTCATCTGTTAAAGGGTTTTCCAGGACCAGTGAGCAGTTGTAGGAAACTATTGGGGAGAGGAAATTAGTAGGTGCTGGTGGGAAGGCTCTCCTTGACTCCTATCATGATTCTTTGTATATCCAGGAAGTCCAGTCATGTCCGCCTGGGTGTAATAACATGGGAGCCTTCCCTGATTGGAAGAGGGGATAGATGGGCTCAAAGGGTGGGTCAGGCAAATGATGTGGTATTAGCTATATCTTAGCAGGGTCAGTGACTGCTGTTTCTTTCTTCTTCCAAAACTTACTCCATTGAAAAAGATCCATGGCTTACAAGTGCAGCTTGAGGAGTCTTGGCCTTTGTGCAGGCAGGGGAAAAGCATATGACTGGTAAGAGCCTAACTGACGTGGCTATATGAGCCAACTTTGAAGAGTGACTTGACCTATGGCCTTTGGAATAACACACATTTGACTTTGAGTCTGGGATTTACAATTTACTAATTGTGAGGCTGAGAGTAAGCTGCTACTTTTCTGAGCCTCAGTTTCCTTAATTGTAAAATAAGATAATAGTGTTTACCCACTTCCCTCTCTGGATGATTGTAGGGACCAACAATAAAATCTGAAGAAAAAAATGCCTGGCATAGGCAGTAAGTCCTCAGTAAATATTAGCTTTTTATTATTTTTAGATTGTATCATGGGCGTCACAGAGTCACTGCTCACCTTGGATCTTCTGTCTAATGGGGTGCAAGCAGGGACAAAATCATGGGCATGACCTTTCTTGGATAGGCAAAAGAGTCCTCATGTTTCTCATGTTGAAACTAAATCAGTCCCTTAAGTCAAATGTTACCAGAGCTAATAATGATCTACATTTTTAACAACTGCCATGACATTCAGAACAACTTTTAATTGTGTCTCTTTCTTCAAAACAAAAAATTCATATAAGCAAATGCTACTATTTCAAGAAAATCCTTCGAGGGACTTTAATTGACACATGTAAATGCTGTAGTTCAATTTGCATTTAAATAGGCATTCTTAATATTTCTTTTAAAATGGGTTTTATTTCTATCTTATAAAACTAAAAATTGATTTCTTCTTTTTAGCAAAATGAGTGCCTACTAGGGTTCATGGTTAAGAGATGTGGTGCAGCTGTTCTTTTATTTCTCCCACTCAGTGTGGAAATAGCCTTACCAGGCAAGGTAGAAATGAACAATAGAAATAATATTTTTAAAAAATATGCTTCTGCACAGGATTGATCAGTGGGTTAGCAAAGATTGACATCAGCGTGACATTCTTTCCGTAAATGCACAAGGCTGCACAGAAAAATCTTCCCTATTTACAAGTACAGTCAATCTTCCATCCTTTATTTCTCTTTGATACCACAGTTGACTCTCTTAAAATGCACTGCAGAGACGGTCTTTCTTGCCTTTCTTCCCTTTAAACTGGGATGGGGGTGTTCCCGGAAAAAGACTTTGGTAACGGTGTTTGGGAGGTAGAAGTCTCATCTGGAATATATTACTGAAGTAATTCTTGAACAGGTGTTTGGCACATGTTCCCAGGCTCCTAAGAATGGAAATCCAAGTGTGGAGTTTGGAATTTATTGAGGTCCCTTATTCAAGTCTGACTGTAGGTCTGCTAATGGTCTGTAGCAGGAAATACTAAGGGCTCACCCAAAACACATTTTCCTTTTCATTCTGGGCAAATAGTTAGACTATATTGCCCTGCCTGCCTTGTAGTTTGGTATGGTCACATTCCTAAGTTTTATCCAAAACCGATACATCCTACTTCTGGATTCGGTCCATATAAGCCTCCCACATAGTCTTTGCTCTTTTCTCCTTCTGATTAGAACTAGGTGATTAGAACTGGGTGACTCCCAGGGCAACCTTGGAAGCCGTGTGTTGAAGATGGCTGTGCCTCCATCAACTTGGGCTCCCTGAATGTTCTGCCAACCTGTTCACTTGCTCAGTGCTGTTTTGTGAGCAAAAGAAATAAACTTCTATTGAGATTGAACCATTATACATTTGGGGGTTTATTTGCTATAGCAGTTAACCTATCCTAACTATGACTTACTCTTTCTCTACAGTTTAAGCTACTATATATGTTTAAACAGGGCTATGAGTTCTGTTGACATGGAACCAGTACTCCTTCAAGCATCTGGTGGAACTATTAGTCCTCATATATATCCTTCCTTGGGAATGTGTGGTCTGGATTATTGTCCAGTAATGCTAAAGTAGTTCTTCCTCAGCATGTCTGGCATTCCCATCCCACCAAATCACTTTAAGGACTTTTCTTTTCTTGAAAATAGTCACAATTTATTCAACCACGCATTCATTTTACCACCTGATGAATAAATTGCCCATTTGTTTGATTATCTGTTCTCAAAAATGTTCCAGACAAGGAAGTCAGTTTACAAGATGAATAAAATGCAACAAAATGGCCTATGAAGACCAGGAGTGAAATAAAGGAAAATAAGGGTAGAATCAATAAACCTGAGTCAGGAATATAGCTAACATACTTTTATTTTTAAAGGGTTTTTGTTTATTCATGGAAACATAGAGAGAGGCAGAGACACAGACAGAGGGAGAAGCAGGCTCCCCTGCAGGGAGCCCGATCTGGGACTCGATCCCGGGACTCTGGGATCACACCCTGAGCCAAAGGCAGATGCTCAACCGCTGAGCCTTCCAGGCATCTTTAGCTGACAGACTTAACAAACATGAACATAGTTGATCTTGCTAGCTCCTGCCCTCTCTGACATCTTCCTCCTAAAGCTGCTCCTGGCCACTTTCTCTCACCTCCTTCCTAAATCCCAATTTTTTGGGAGAACCATTTCTTTAAACATTTCCTGGTGGCCCCACATTTCCATCTGTCTCTATAGGATCTTTGATGGCTTCTTATCCCCTTAAATTTCATTTAAGCAGTTGGACAATTTGATGTGGGAAGACTTAACCTGGGAAGTCATTTTTATTTTCTTTTTTAAGATTTACTTATTTATTTTAAAGAGAGAGCACGAGCAGGAAGGGTAGAGGGAGAGTGAGACAGAATCTCAAGCAGACTGCTCTGAGCATGGAGCCCAACATAGGGCTTGATCCCATGACCCTGAGATTATGACCTGAGCCCAAACCAAGATACTTAACCAACTGTACTGTTTAGGTGCCCCAGGAACGTCATTTTTCTTATCACTTGTGAGGCTGAGTATTTTTTCATATATTGTACTTACTTGCCATTTATGTTGCTTCCTTTGTGAGTTTTTATTTTTATTTATTTATTTATTTTTAAAGATTTTATTTATTTATTCATGAAAGACACACAGATTGAGAGAGAGAGAGGCAGAGACACAGGCAGAGGGAGAAGCAAGCTCCATGCAGGTAGCCCGACGTGGGACTCGATCCGGGGTCCCCAGGATCACACCCCGGGCTTCAGGCGGGGCTAAACTGCTGTGCCACCAGGGCTGCCCCCTTTGTTTTTAATAGTTTTTTAAATCTAATCTATTACTGATTTTTCTAGGGTTTTAAAAAAATTGATGTATAGGATTTGTATGTGTACAATATTAATCATATTTTTAATATTTATGTTACAAATATTGTTCCCAGTCTGCCTTTTATCTTGAACATGATGTATGCAAGTTATATATTTTGAATTTGTTCCCTTTTGTTTATATCTTTATTTTTTGAGCAGTTATAGGATAATTGAAAAATTGAGGAGAAGATACAGACATTTCCCATAACACCCTTGCTCCCATACATGCATTGTCTCCCCCTTTACCAAAGAGGTACATGTATTACATTGATGAACCTACATTGACACATCATTATCATCCCAAGTCCAGGGTTTATGTGAGGGTTCACTCTTGATGTTGTACATTCTGTGGATTTTAACAAATGTGTAATGACATTTATCTATCATTTTATCACCATACAACATGTTTTCACTGCCCTAAAAATCCTCTGTGCTCTGCCTATTCATCCCACTTCTCCCAACCTCTTGCAACCATTTATCTTTATACTGTTTTCATAGTTTTGACTTTTCTAGAATGTCATATGGTTGGAATCAGAGTATGTAGCCTTCTCAGATTAGCTTTTTTCACTTATGAATATGCATTCAAGTTTCTTCCATGTCTGTCCATGGCTTGATAGCTCATTTCTTTTGGTCCTGAGTAATACTCTGCTGTCTGGATGTACCAGTTTATTTACCCATTCACCTACTGAAGGACATCTTGGTTGCTTCCAAGTTTCGGCAATTATGAATAAAGCTACTATAAACATCCATGTGTTGATTTTTGTGTGAACATGTTTTCAGCTCTTTTGGGTAAACACCAAGGAGAATGATTGCTGGATCATATGGTAAAAGTATGTTTAGTTTTATAAGAAACTGCCAAACTGTTTTCCAAAGTGACTGTACCATTTTACATTTTCCAGCAATACATGAGAATTTCTGTATTCCAATCTTTGCCAGCATTTGGTGTTGTCAGTATTCTGGATTTTGGCCATTCTAATAGATATGTAGTTGTATCTTATTGTTTTTTAAGTTTGCATTTCCTTAATGTCATCTTTTCATATGCTTATTTATCATCTGTATATTTTCTTTGGTGAGATGTCTGTTGAAGTCTTTGGCCCATTTTTTAATTGGGTTGTTTATTTTATACTACTGAATTTGAAATGTTCTTTGTATATTTTGGGTACATCCTTTATCAGATGTATCTTTTGCAAATATTTTCTCTAGACTATAACTTGTCTTTTCATTTTCTTGACATTGTCTTTTACAGAACAGATGTTTTCAATTTTATTTTTTTATTATTATTTTTAATAATAAATTTATTTTTTATTGGTGTTCAATTTGCCAACATACAGAATAACACCCAGTGCTCATCCCATCAAGTGCCCACCTCAGTGCCTGCCACCCAGTCACCCCCACCCCCCTTCCACCACCCCTAGTTCGTTTCCCAGAGTTAGGAGTCTTCCATGTTCTGTCTCCCTTTCTGATATTTCCCACTTATTTTTCCTCCTTTCCCCTTTATTCCCTTTCACTATTATTTATATTCCCCAAATGAATGAGATCATATAATATTTGTCCTTCTCCGATTGACTTATTTCACTCAGCATAAAACCCTCCAGTTCCATCCACGTCTAAGCAAATGGTGGGTATTTGTCGTTTCTTTTTTTTTTAATAAATTAATTTTTTATTGGTGTTCAATTTACCAACATACAGAATAACACCCAGTGCTCATCCCGTCAAGTGACCCCCTCAGTGCCCGTCACCCAGTCACCCCCACCCCCCCGCCTTCCTCCCCTTCCACCACCCCTAGTTCGTTTCCCAGAGTTAGGAGTCTTTATGTTCTGTCTCCCTTTCTGATATTTCCCACACATTTCTTCTTCCTTCCCTTATATTCCCTTTCACTATTATTTATATTCCCCAAATGAATGAGAACATATAATGTTTGTCCTTCTCTGATTGACTTACTTCACTCAGCATAATACCCTCCAGCTCCATCCACGTTGAAGCAAATGGTGGGTATTTGTTGTTCCTAATGGCTGAGTAATATTCCATTGTATACATAAACGACATCTTCTTTATCCATTCATCTTTCGATGGACACCGAGGCTCCTTCCACAGTTTGCCTATTGTGAACATTGCTGCTATAAACATCAGGGTGCAGGTATCCCGGCATTTCACTGCATCTGTATCTTTGGGGTAGATCCCCAACAGTGCAATTGCTGGGTCGTAGGGCAGATCTATTTTTAACTCTTTGAGGAACCTCCACACAGTTTTCCAGAGTGGCTGCACCATTTCACATTCCCACCAACAGTGCAGGAGGGTTTCCCTTTCTCACATCCTCTCCAACATTTGTGGTTTCCTGTCTTGTTAATTTTCCTCATTCTCACTGGTGTAAGGTGGTATCTCATTGTGGTTTTGATTTGTATTTCCCTGATGGCAAGTGGTGCGGAGCATTTTCTCACATGCTTATTGGCCATGTCTATATCTTCCTCTGTGAGATTTCTGTTCATGTCTTTTGCCCATTTCATGATTGGATTGTTTGTTTCTTTGCTGTTGAGTTTCATAAGTTCTTTATAGATCTTGGAAACTGGGGATTCCTGGGTGGCGCAGCGGTTTGGGCCTGTCTTTGGCCCAGGGCGCGATCCTGGAGACCCGGGATCGAATCCCACATCGGACTCCCGGTGCATCGGAGCCTGCTTCTCCCTCTGCCTGTGTCTCTGCCTCTCTCTCTCTCTCTCTCTGTGACTATCATAAATAAAATAAAATAAAAAGAAATAGATCTTGGAAATTAGCCCTTTATCTGATAGGTCATTTACAAATATCTTCTCCCATTCTGTAGGTTGTCTTTTAGTTTTGTTGACTGTATCCTTTGCTGTGCAAAAGCTTCTTACATTGATGAAGTTCCAATAGTTCATTTTTGCTTTTGTTTCTTTTGCCTTTGTGGATGTATCTTGCAAGAAGTTACTGTGGCCAAGTTCAAAAAGGGTGTTGCCTGTGTTCTCCTGGAATCTGGTCTCACATTTAGATCTTTCATCCATTTTGAGTTTATCTTTGTGTATGGTGAAAGAGAGTGGTCTAGTTTCATTCTTCTGCATGTGGATGTCCAATTTTCCCAGCACCATTTATTGAAAAGACAGTCTTTCAATTTTAAAGAAGTCTAGCTTATCAGTTATTTCCTTCACACATTCTAAGAAGGCAGTGTTGTACCCAAGGTCATCTAGGCGCTCTCTTATGTTACCTTCTAGGAGTTTTATAGTTTTGCATTTTACATTTAGGTTTATGATCTGTTTTAAGTTATTTTTTAAAAAGATCTATTTATTTATTTTAGAGAGAGGGAGAGAAAGTGTGCAAGCTTGGGAAGGGGCAGAGGGAGAGGAAAAGAATCTCAGGTAGACTCCCTCCTGAGTGCAGAGCTTACCTAGGGCTCAATCTCACAGCCCTGAGATCATGACCTGAGCTGAACTCAAGAGTTTTTTCTTCTTCTTTTTTTCATTGATTGATTGATTGTATATTTTTTATTGGAGTTCGATTTGCCAACATATAGTATAACCCCCAGTGCTCATCCCGTCAAGTGCTCCCCTCAGTGCCCGTAAAATCAAGAGTTTGACACTTAACTGACTGAGCCACCCAGGAACCCAAGGTTAATTTATTTTTGCAAGTGGATATCCAATTTTTCCAGCACCATTTGTTGAAAAGCTTATCTTTACTTCATTGTATTGCCTTCTCTTTCTCAAAGATCAGTTGACTATATTTATAGGGGTTTATTTCTGGGCTCTCTATTCTGTTTCATTAATCAATTTGTCTATTTCTTTGCCAATACCACATTGTCTTGATTACTGTAGCTTTATAGTAAGTCTTGAAATTGGGTAGTGTCAGTTCTCTAGCTTTCCTCTTCTCTTTCTGTATTGATTTGGCTATTCTGGATCTTTTGCATCTCCATATAAACTTTGGAATTCCTATCTTTTGCTCACTATAGGAAGGATGTCTTTTTCTCCTCTGGCTTCTTTCAGGACTTTTTATTTAACTTTGATTTTCTGTAGTTTGATTTGGGCTAGAGTTCGGATATTTCCCTTTCCCCAGGGAAGAGGTGGTAATACTCCAGGCTACATTCTTGTTAAGTTTCTCCTGAGGACAGGCCTTGTTGAGAAGAGAGTACTCTGGCTTATTTCAAAAATGGTTCCTTCTCCCTCCCAGAAACACGAGGGGATTTCCCTTTGGTATTTACTGTAAGAATCTGGTCAAACTCCTGGAGGTAAATCTCACAAAACCATGAGGGTACCCCTTCTGACTGGGTCCCCTGGTGTTTTACTCTCAGACTTTGCACACTGAGCCTCCAGTAATTTGTCAATTACAGTTCAGATTTTCTTACTTTGGCACCATTTCCCGTGATGGTTTCCATTTGTGAGCCTTCTCTGTTAAGCCATGACTATTTGTGTTTACCTGTCTGTGTCTCCAATCTTGGGAACAGTGCATTACTCTGTGTCCTCACCTCTTTTAGGGATCTTATAAAAGTTATCATTTTTTCAGTTTGTTCTGCTTTTTATTTGTTGTTAGAATGGATTGGTGACTTCCAAACTTCTTACATGCAGAACCAGAAACCAGAAGTCAACTTATTATATATACTTCCTGAAAAATTCCATCACATTTCTTATTTGTACAGGTGATGCATTATATAGTCCTATAAAAATTAAAAGAATACAATTATATAAGGAAAATATTCCCTTTTAACCTTCCTTCCTGTGTTGTAATTTCACTTCCCTCTTGGGGGGAAAAATACTTATCTAATGGGTTAGTGTGTATCCTTTGAGTTATTTAATTTTCTACACACTTAAATTTAAATATTTGTATAGGAATTACATATGTATATATACAAAAAGAGAATCATGCTGTATGTATTATCCTGTTACTTACTTTTTCACTTAATGTATGTTTGGAGAACCTTCTATGTTGTATATCTAGATCTACCTAAAAAATTGCTGCATAGTATTCCTTTACATTGATGTATTAGGGTTTATTTAACCATCATTTTCTCTATTTTTACTTATATTGTTTCTAATTTTTTGTTATAATAAATGATACTAAAAAATATTCTTCATTCTACTTTGAACATTTTGGGAAGCATTTCTGTAAGGTAGATACCCAGAAGAGGAATTGCTGGGTATTTTAAACAATTAATTTTTTTTACAATTCTGATGGGTAAAAAAAAAGTACCTTTGTTATTTTAATGTACCTTTCATTGATTCCCAGTGAGACTGAGCATTTTTCATATATTTATTGGTCATTTGTAACTTCTGGATTCTGTAATATTGGTCTTTTGCTTTATATGTTATAAATATTTTCTTTCTGTTTCTTTGTTGATGATGTCTTTTATGGTTAGGTTTTCCTAATTTTATGAAATTAGGTCTGCCAGTTTTTCATTTCTTTTACTTTTGGCTTAAGAAAATCTTCCTTACCATAAGCCTACAAATATATCCTCCTAGTTTTCTTCTGAATAAAATTGTATAAGTGAGGCAGAAATGGCTAGCTGTTCAGCAAACTCTTTTTCTTTTCCTTCTGAACACAGCCAGACTTGAGATTGGGTGTGGCCATGCTATTGAGATGTAACAAATGGAATGTGGACAGAAACAAATTACTATCTTCTGGGACTTACCTTGTGTGATCTTTTGTGCTATAATGAATATAACCCTCAGGGAGAAATGGGGAGCTATGTATGGAAGGCTGTGGAACCACAATATGGAAGGTGACTGGATCTGAATCACTCCTTGAAGAAGAGCTACTTGATCAAAAACACTCATTGTGACTTTTACATGAATTTCAAGCTAATGAGATTTGGGGATTTATCTGTTACAGTCACTGATCTACCTTAACTAATAAATTTTGTATATATTTCTAATATTTATTTCCTTAATACACTTGATAAATAACTTATTGTTATATTTGGTATGAGATAAGGATCTGAGCTTCCCATTCCTCAAATGGATAGCCAATTTTGGGGGATTATTTGTCTTTTCTCTACTTATATGAAATGTTACCCTTATCATATATTTGACTGCACCATATACAATTGCCAATTTTCAGTTTTGACCTCTAAAATCAGCAGTTTCATGAGTCAGTTTAATATTTGATTGTCTTATACATATTAGACTTTCTATTCTTGCCCATCAATCTATATTTCTTTGCCAGTAGCATACTGTAGCTTTGTAGTGTATTTTACATCGGGTAAGGCAAGATGAACTTAAAATCTCAAGTCAAGTTTTATAAAAAATCCCATTGGGATTTTGAGTGGAATTACATTAAATTCACATAGATTAATTTTTTTGAGAATCAACATCTCTATAATATGGAGTTTGCTTCTTTGAGAGTGTGAACATAAATAGGCCAGAAAAACTTGATCACAGATAATTAGAAATGTGTAAGTCACAGCTCTAGGGAAGCCACAGGTTTAATGACTACTGTTTATATCTTTCTAAACTATGGGCATTAAGGGCGATTTGCCCACCAAAGGGCAAATCAGGCTGTACCTGATATCCCATGGTTTCAGTAGGGAGAGTGGGATGCTGAGATATATTTATTTATTAATTTTCTGTGTTTCTCCACTCTAGAGTGTAAGTACCATAAAATTAGACCTTTGCTTTCTTTATTCATTGCAGTATCTCCAGTGTATAGGACAGACCCTGACCTATCACAGACCCTTAATAAATATTTATCAAAAGAAGGAATGAATGACTGTGAGGGTTTGAGCCCTTAATGAAGGTGGTGGTTTACATCTAGCATGTGATCCATAAGACATACATTATAGCCTAAGAGTACTTATATTTTTCTGGCTCTTACTGTGTTTTCATAGCTGTGTCTACTGGTTCATGCTGATTTGTTATGGAAAAATAGTGTATACATGGCAGTGATGACTAAAACATTCACAAGCTGGGACACCTCAATGGCTCAGCGGTTGAGTGTCTGCCTTTGGCCCAGGGCATGATCCTGGAGTCCCGGGATCGAGTCCCACATCGGGCTTCCTGCACAAAGTCTGCTTCTCCCTCTGCCTCTCTCTCTGTATCTTATTTATTTAAAAAAAAAATAAAACATTCACAAGCATAGCCTTAGAATAAATATTGTAACAAACACACAAGGTTACTCATTGCAACATTGTTTGTAGTAGCAAAAGATGGGAAACAGCCTAAATGTGAGTCAATAGAAATAGTTAAAAAATCCAAACAACTATGGCATATTCATATAATGGAATACCATTCTGCTGTTAAAAAAAAAAAAAACACTAAAGACGAATTGATATGGAAAGGTTTCCAGGATAAATTGCATTGTTAAGTAAAAAAAAAAGTGCAGAGCAGACTGTATAATATACAAACTTTTGTGGAAAAAAGGGGAAGAAATAAAAATACATATTCATGTTTGCTTCCAGATGCATAAAGAAACTCTAAAAGGATTAAAAGAAATTAATAAAAGGAATTACCAGTTGGAGTGGTGATAAGAACTAGGGTGAGTGTGACACTTTTCACTGTCTATTTTATATATTATTTGATTCCTGAGCTGTGTGGATATATGGCCACTTAAAAATGAAATAAAGTATCAAATATAAAAAATAAATGAAAGAGGTACCTGGGTGGCTCAGTTGATTGGGTGTCTGCCTTCTGCTCAGGTTATGATCTCAAGGTTCTGGGATTGAGCCCCTAGTTGGGCTCCCTGCTCAGTGGGGGTTTGCCTTCTGCCCCTCCTCCCTGCTTGTGTTCTCTCACTCTCTCAAACAAGTAAATAAAATCTTTAAAAAAATAAATGATGAAGATAATGATCATATTTAATCTAAGAAATTCTGTTTGTTGGTACAACAAAGAAATGAAAGTTATTTTGAACTTGTATGTTGAGGAATTGTACTTAGAGGAATTGGTGTCTTTGGTATAGCTGTTAAGTGCAGTAATAATGCAGAAGGCCATGGTGGCAGTGGACTTGTATGTAGAGGAATCGTACTTAGAGGACTTGTATATAGAGGAATTGTACTTAGAGGAATTAATGTCTTTGGTATAGCTGTCAAGTGCAGTAATAACGCAGAAGGTCACGGTGGTGGTGGTGGAGGCCACAGCAGACAGATCAGATGTAGATTTGCCTCCTTGGGCCCTTTTCATTTGGGAAGTTTTTCTCTATCAGGCAGTTTGGGTCAAAGTTGCTTTTGTTCTTTGTTTTAGACCACAAGGCGCAGTGCACATCAAATGATTTTATCAAAGCTTCTGTTTTGATGCAAAATGTTTCAGTTTTCTCCTCTTGGTCTATGTTGGATCAACGAAATATTTCTTAATAATTTCAAGGCAGGGGATCCCTGGGTGGCGCAGCGGTTTGGCGCCTGCCTTTGGCCCAGGGTGCGATCCTGGAGACCCAGGATCGAATCCCACGTCGGGCTCCCGGTGCTTGGAGCCTGCTTCTCCCTCTGCCTATGTCTCTGCCTCTTTCTCTCTCTCTCTCTCTCTCTCTCTCTCTGTGACTATCATAAATAAATAAAAAATTAAAAAAAAAAATTTCAAGGCAAATTGGTTCCAGAGAACTAATGAGTTACTTGCCCACAGCTCACTTATTCACCAAAATAATTAAATTTGTTAACAAATATATGGAATTGCAAATATTGAATGGTCTCACTGCTTTGGCCTGGTTCAGTCATCTTCCTTGTCAATATTAACCATCGTTTCTATGTGGTTGTAAGTCACTGTCTTTTAAATTAATTTGTGAATGGAATTGATAATTTGCTTACTTAAAAAATCCCAGCTTCCTCATTCTATATAAAAAAAGACATCATTAATGGAAAGTACTATTATTCATCATGAACTGTACCAAGATAATTTATATAAATTCAACTAATATCTTCTAAATCACAGTGAAAGATTTAATTTAAAAATCGAAGCTATAATGCAGATTCAATAATAATTGTGAAAGTTCTTTGTGAAGTGCATCATACAAATGAATGGTATTGTTATTTTTTTGGCATGCATTGTGATATAAAAAATATTTTAAAAAGGTAGAAAATGACATAGAAGATGAATGGGCAATTCAGGTTGGGGAAGATTGATGAAAGTAGTTCTAATAAACATAATCAGCTTTCAGCTAGGTAGAAAGGCCCCACAAATATTCAGGTTATTAACTGATAGTCACCAACCACTTGATAATCATGCTTCTAATGAGAGTGAGCACTAATGGCTCAAGGAACTGTGAGTCAAATTATGAAGTTTTATTAAAATGTTTTCCCCATTTGTCTTCAATTATTTAGATCCAATCTAATTTTTCTTCAAAATTAAAGTCTGGGGCTCAAGCTAATTTTTGTGACTGAATATTTAAAAATAGATGTCCTCTCTACCCATAAGTAACATCACAGAGAAAAAGTACAGTGCGTTTCCACAGCACTCTTGTTGAAACACAACCATTTCTTTCCCCCAAACTTATTAAAATAATGTGCAATGGAACAAGCATAACCAAAGCTTTGTCCCTGAACACCAAAATTTAGAGAGGCTCCAAATGACTCACCTGCTACTACTCTAATTACTTCTTAGTAGCTGTAGCTACTTTTCACTTTTGCCCTAACCCTTTGGCTGTTGAACACAGATAAAGCCAAGAACCAAGGTCAGAGTCTAAGCGAATGAGGCATTCAGGGTCCAGAGAAACAACACATATTCAACATTTTGGATAATTGTTACAGAACTGTCTCTCAGCCTGGAATCTCAGGGGCTATTCAAGAAATAACCCCTTCCTGGGATCTGGGCATCGAGGATTCATTTTATTTTGATGTGCAGCCCCTGGATATCATTCAACATTGTTCAGGAGCCTGGTATGGCTACTTGTAAAAGGATTTGTGGTGAATGGCTTGCTATCTTTCCTGGTTGGAGTGCCCAACCACCAGCCAGTCTTCCTCACCTTCTCCTTCATCTTCTACCATTCCTTTTCTCTATGCCTTTGATCTTTTCCTCTCTGTCTTTATTTTTCCATACAAAATTTACCTTTCCTTTAAAGCCTCAGTTGTATATCATCTTACTCATAGGAAAAAAAACCCCATTCTGATATAACTGGTACTTATGAATTTAATAACTTATTAATGGGAGTGCCCCATGTTAAAGCAGTTATGAGTTTGTCAGGTGGAGTGACTTTTTCCTCAAGGGTAGGTATTTGGTTGGACGAAATACATCTTTAAATTCCTAAATGTCTATGCTGCTACAGTATGCAGTGATTTCTCAATTACCTGTGTAAGAGTATTGACCTAATGAATAATTTGAAAATATTTGGCATTGGAATGCATGGTACAATTTTTTTTTCTCCCAGAAGCTTATTACTAATTATTTAGTAATTATTTAACCTATTATTACTAATTTGGTTTGAACTTGTATTAAAATAAATACTTCTCTAGAGTACATACCAAACTAGAAATAGTTGGGACATAGGCAGAAGCCAAAGGGAAATGAAAAATGTTCAGAATCAGAAGACTCAACATTCAATTATTTAATATACTTTGCTATATTTCAAAAAAGATTTTGAGGGGGTAATAGTAACTGTGCCTCATACTGGAAGCAATATGCCTTTTGAGGCCCAAATGCAAGAGCCAGCTCTTTGTCTAGTGTAGCATTCTGTTGTCTGATAATAACAACAGTAATCATTCCAGAGTAGCCTACAGTGTCAAGTACTCTGCTGAATACTTGATATGGTTTCTCTTAATTAATCTTCAGATTATTTGCTGCATCATTTTACAGATGAGGCTCAGAGAAGTTAATTACCTTGCCCAAAGTCATATAGCTAGTACCAGGCAGAAGCATCACTTGGAACCCAGATTGTGTGGCTCTAACGTTAGTGTTCCTAACACCTTCACCCACTGTTTCTGTTGATGAATATAGCTGTACAGCTATGACTGCTTTTTGTTTGTTTTTTATTTTTTAAAATATTTTATTTATTTGAGAGAGAGAGAAAGAGCACGCATGCAAGAGAGCACAAGTGGGGTGAGGAGCAGAGGAAGAAGCAGGCTTCCCTGCCAAGCAGGGAGCCCCAGGTGGGGCTTGATCCCAGGACTCCAGGATCATGACCTGAGCCAAAGGCAGATGCTTAACCAACTGAGCCACCCAGGCACCCTGTGACTGCTTTATAGAAAAAAACAAAAACCCATAAAAACAACTGAGTATTTTTAAAGTGGGTCTCAGAGCTTGAAGTACTGTCTACACTGAATGTAAAGGCTTTGTTAACAACAAATTATCCTCTCTGAGAAAGGGATTGTGTTCATCTTACCAGGACAGTTCTGAGAAACAAGTGGAACCCCAAACCTTTAGATTGCCCAGACTCACTAGTTCCAGACTAGTGTAAAGTCTTGAGATCCTATTATATCCACATGGTCCTGGCTTGACCAAAGGACCTGGCTGTGGAACTCTTTGTCCAGAGTTACACCTTCCTGTTTGCCATTACATTTCTTGCCTTGTATTATCCCCTGCCAAATTATTTCCCTCAAATATAGGTCTTTAATCAGCTATGGGCTGTGCCCTAGCCTTAGGATGGGAAGTACCACTTGTGGATCTTAAAACTCACCCTCTTCCTAGGCTCAGCTGTCCTGATGACAGAGGACATTGTCATTGTCCTCTGACCTCAATGTCCTGGATCTCCCTGCTACTCATCCTCCCCAGTTACAGCTGCTGGGAACTCAATGATGATTGAGCCCATCTCTGGTCTTTGGCACAATTTCAACCTATGTGTACCCTCCCAGAAGAAGACTCCTTTGTGCCAGTTGTTTACCTACACCTCTCTTTCCTGTCCTGCTGCCTACCCTCCACCACTCTCCTGTATCTTACTATAGTCAGAATCAAAGATCAATGAATATTAAATTTCAGCTTTTAGCAGCTAGTATCAATACTTCCTATAGTGGTGAGGTCCTTGGTAATTACTCAAAACGGTTAGATTCAATTATATGCAGTTTTGTTTTTTAATAGAGGAGGAAAAACAACAAACCCAGACCTATAGTAACATGAATCTTCCTGAGCACGCACTCACCCGCCTTGTGGAAATTACTTTGCAGAAACAATGCACAGTATCTAAGTCATGTCAGTGCAAATCATTACTTTGTCAAAAAGCAGGGACTTATTGCTTGTGTTATTTTAAAATTGTTTTCAGCCTGAGATTGGCATACCTAATTGCTTTTTAAATACACTTGTTAAAGCATCAAGGATATTGCTGATGGTATTTAAACGCCTTTGGGTGGGCTGCTGTCATTAAGAAGCAAGGTTGGCATTTTCTTCTCTAACCTCGAACTTGATGGTTTTAATATCTAGGCTATTAAATTTACACCATGAAGAACTCAGGCAGATAAATCTTTTACCAAAGCAATTTAAGTAAACCAAACCAAACCAAACCAAACAAAACAAAACAAAAAAAAGGAAGGGGTAAAGCATTTAACTTTCAGATTACATATTCTCCAGGGATTGTCCTCTATTTTTGTGGCACTGCACAGACTCATTTGAGCCCACAGAAGATGCCACATTGGAGCTTGACTTTTTGTGGAATCAGCTTCTGAATTCAACCTTGAAGTACATGTTTTGGCTTCAAGTGTGGTGTTAATGAATTACTGAAGAAATTTCAGTGGGAGGTAAAAATCCTAAATTCTCTTTCATTATTTTATTTTATGTTTTGGAGTTCAAAAGTTAGCTCTTTTGGGGAAAAAAGAAAACAAAATAAAACTGATTTACTTTGCTTCATTTAAAAAATATTGCTTTGGTCTTCTCCCACCCCCTAAATCCGAGGGCCCTTCATTTAGCAGGTAATTGTGGACCTTCCACTACATTCCCTGTACCACGAAGTATAGTGGCTATATCCCAGGAAGCCACATCTCTGGGAGATTCTCTGTACCAGTCTGATGATAACTTAACCTGGAGAAACTCAGGGCTGAGACTAACATGCCTTAGGAGAGTTGTGAAAAATAAAAGCATAGAACTTTTTTTTTCCTGATATGCATTTCTATATGGATTCTATTGGTAGATGCTTTTTCATTTCTTTCTGGTAAGATATACAACAAAGGAGCTCAGGCTGTTTTTTAGAGAATTTGCCTGTTTTCTGCTGTTAAAAAAAAAGTCTTATGTGAAGTAAAAGCACTCTGCAAGGCTAGGACTATTGGTGACAAATGCTGTGTTATTTGTGATAGAGGAAATATGCTATTTTCCCCTCCTCTGGTATGATGTGCATTTATTAGAGCATGTATCAAATAATTTGGTTTTCCAATACATTATCAGGAATTAGTGAGATTGGTTATGGACTTAATTATGCTTTTCTCAAAAATGTTTTTAGTCTGCTCTCAAACATTTTGAAGTGGACCTTTATTATAGTTACCAAATTGTATGAAAGTGCATTGCCCTCATCACATAAGGGTCACAGGTGGAACATAGCAGAGCTGAAATGAAGGGTAATGGAAAAATCCAGTACTTATGTTTGCTACTTAAATGTCATGGCTGGGTAAATGGATTTCTGTACTTCCTAGGACTCAGCTTCTACTACATTAGGCTGGCAAATTAGAGAGGAGAGGTTGCTCTGCAAATTGGCTTGGCGAACCATGTAGTTCATCTTTTTATTGTGCAAAACAGAAAAAATTGCTTCTAATCAATCCACTTCAACTTTTAGTCTCAAAATTATTTACCATCCCATCAGCTGAAAGTACCTATGAAATGGCCTATTTGAATTAACTGAAGGGAAGAGGTATTTGTATCAATAAGCTGATTACAATTTATGGGGGCACAGTCTTACTATAGAAGCAATAAAGAGACTGCATTATTATTGAGGTGTCCTTGCCAAATTGATTAATGCTTTTAGGAGAATTAATCTACATTTCAAATATAATTGGACTCTTATTAACTAAATCAGAAATGTACCACTTCATGATTATGATGCTCAAAAGAGATAGGTTTTCCTTCCAAATAAAACATGATTAATTTTGAACTTTTTGTAATCTTTGTGTTTGATTCACATGATTGATCAATCTCTCTGCTTTGTAACTGCCCTAGGATGCAGCATTTGGGGGTGCTTACGTGAAAGTTTATTATTCTTAATTTTTGCAAAACATAAACTAACAGAACTGATGTGAGGTACAAGGAAGTTTCCATTTTACCAATTATCACACTCAATGACTTTAAAAAGTGAATGAATGAATTACACTTCTAAATGAAGTATAATAATGAATTTGGGATAGTGAAAAATTATAAGAGTAACTCTTCAAGCTGTACCTTAACACAGCTGGCTTCATTGGAAAACACTAAGGACCAGAAGACAGGGTTGCCCACAAGGAAAGACAGGAAAGGGTGAGCAGAGGAGCAGAGGAGCAGTCTGACAGCAGGGCATTTGTGATATTAAAACAGTCTGTGCTGGGAGCTGGAAGTTTGTAGCCTGAGAAATACTGGCCTCTTTTGAGAAGGAACTTCACTCACAGTTCAGGTAAATATTGTTTGGCTTCTTGAAAGTCAAGGATTTCTTACACAGCGAGAGTCCAAATTTCTGAACAAAAAAAATCGTAGCAGAGAAGAACAAAAAGTGTTGAAACAAAAAAATTTTTTTGATGAGTTCTAATTCTTCTGGATTGGCTAGGGTTGGCTAAAATCATTTAAAATCATCTAAATTAAATGAATTTTTTTGAGGAGTTGATTCTTTGAAGAGAAAACTCGCTTCTTCGAGATGAATGTTAATTACACAATCCCTGAATTAGGTAATATCTACAGATAATGTCATGTCTTATTTTGGGTAGAGATTTAAATTCTAGCCTCCTGTTTGAAAAGAATCTCTTTAACCTTTGTTAAAAAAAACCAAAACACTCCATTGGAGAAGCCTCCCCTTTTGTGTTCTCTCCCTGACATCCCCGCCTGCCTCCAAACAGGCGCTGCTTCTGTGCTGGTTTATGCGGAAGGAGAGAGAGGAAGGGGCAGCTGGCTTTTGCTTTGATTTGAGCTCCCCTCTCATTACTGGGGCCACATATGTTATTAACACTCAAATAAAGCTTCCTACCTCTTGCAAGTGAGAAGGGCTTAGCTGAAGTGGACTTTGTACATTTGGTGCATATGGGGCTCCCTGAGGGCCAAACCCTATTGCTTGAGGCCTCCACTCACTCCCCAAATGAGCCTCATTAGAAAACTGAAGGGCCAGTGTTCTGAGGAGGAGGGACATCCCAATGCAGTGCTTCATGCCCAGGACCTAGAGCTCTTGGGTTATCTGGTTTCTGCGAAAGAGGGTTGCTTAGAGGATTTTTTTTTTTAAGATTTAATTTATTTATTTGAGAGAGAGTGAGAGAGAGCACGTGCACGAGTAGGGAGAGGGGCAGAAGGAGAGGCAGACTCTTCGCTGAATAGGGAGCCCTAATGCAGAGCTCGGATCCCAGGATCCCGGGATCATGACCTGAGACAAAGGCAGATACTCAACCCACAGAGCCACCCAGGCACCCCGTGCTTAGAGGATTTTGACATGGAGATCCTGCTACTTGCTGGTTAGACCTGAATGTAGGCTTCCAGGCTTTACATGTCAAGAGCTGTTTATATCTTTTGAATTTAGTTCCACCTGAGAACCTTTCAGGCCTCTGTTTCCTAATTGCAAAGATGAGAAGGCTGACTTGATGGATGACTTCTTAGATTCCTTCTAGTGCCAACACTTAATGAAATAATCTTGCAAATACTGCCCCCCATGTGTTAAACATATTCAAGAAAACATATAATCAAGAATAAAGAGGTCTTAAATTCATATATAATGGAATACTACATTTTTTCTTTAACATCCTCTAAGCCTGTGTACATGCTGAATTAAAATTTTATTTGCATCCAATTCAGTCCTGCCCAAAGATCTAGTTATCTCTTACCCAACATTTCAGACTCAAGCAACACCCAGGGCAAGGATTTACTGAGCATGTTCATGAATAAACTGGTTTCCCACATTAAGAAATGACTATTCATTCTCATATCCCTGCTCAAGTGTTTTGTTTACTGACAAGTGGGTGATGGGGTGGGAGGGTGGTGATAGTGGTATGTAAAATTTCATGGGAAAATGCCTAAAATCGTGCCCCATGGGCACATACATGTTTTGGGGTGCCTGGGTGGCTCAGCAGTTGGGCGTCTGCCTTTGGCTTGGGGTGTGGTCCTGGAGTCCCTGAGTGGAGCCCGCTTCTCATCTGCCTATGTCTCTACCTCTCTCTGTATCTCTCATGAATAAATAAATAAGATCTTAAAAAAAAAAAAGAAAATGCCTAAAAATATAAGACAAAGTTTTTTTGTGCTATTCATCTTCTAAGAGACACTACAGCTAACTTTGTTTTGTTGTGTGAGTTCCTTCCTTCCTTTTTTTCCAGAAAAAAATCTTTGGCAGCAAATGGGTAGGCACCTGTGGAGGTTAGAACCTTGGTGCAGATCATTGAAAAACGGGCCCCATAATATTTGGCTTGAGGATTAACTACCCCTCCCATCCCAAGGTTTATCTTACTTTAGACTTATCCTGGGTTAATTAAAAAATTAGAATAGGTAGCAAAATTATTGTTTAGCTCCTTCTCCCATGCTCACCCCATCAGGAGTGAGCTAGGTGGTGGGGAGGGCAGTTGATTTGACCTTTAACGGTTGGCCACAGAGCACAGAAACTTCGCGAGGCAAATTCGAAGTGTGTCTTGGCTGGTGAGATTTGTAAACCTTTGACTAGACAGGAAGCGCTGCGCGCCCGGACTGACAGCTTGCTTCCCCGAGCGCCTGCAGCCCGCAGCCCTGTAAAGCCTCCTGGGGAGGGCAGTGTTCTGTGAGCTTGGAAACCCATGCCCCCTGCGTACCGCTGGGATTGTGCCCGCAGTTTCGGGTTCCTGGGGGGCAAAACAACGTCTCGCTGCAGTCGTCCAGTTAGAGAGCTGTTTTCCTGCCCTTTCTGAGCCCAGGTCAACGTGCCAGCTGGGCCCGCGCACGATGCAGGTTACTCTGGGCGGACCACACACCGACACTTTCCACCGCCTCCGGACGCCTACCCAGGTTTTTTCATAGGTTAAAAAATAATGCTTTTGTTTAGCGACCGAAGACAGGGTGTGGGGTTGGGTTTGCAGGCAGGCGAGGAAGGGGAGAGAGCTTCTTTAGGAAGCTATGACAACCTGAAATTTACGGAGCGGTTTTTTTTTTGTTTGTTTTTTTGTATATTTTTTATTGGAGTTCGATTTGCCAACATACAGCATAACGCCCAGTGCTCACCCCGTCAGGGGCCCCCTCAGTGCCCGCCCCCAGTCCCCCGGCCCCCCGCCCACCTCCCCTCACTACCCCTTGTTCATTTCCCGGAGCGGTTTTTGCGCGTCTTTTTGGAAAGCCGGTTTGGAGCCCTCCTCCCCTTTTTGTTCCGTTGACAAGATTTTAGATGTTTTGTGTGTGGTTTTAGAAAAGGAACAAAGCCACGACAAAATCCACGTATGAAGTATAAGCAAATAAATCACACGGCGTATTTAATTTAATTAAAAACCGGATAACATATTTCAAGTTTCACGATGGCAGCACTTGCAGGATTTTAACCTAATATTTATCCTAACAAAATGCTGTGATGCTGATTGAGGGTGATTTCGCTTTTGAAAAAAAAAAAATCCTTTTTCCATTTGATAGGAAATTTCTCAGTGTTTATGAATAAGCTTAAAGCTGAGGATGGAAAATTTTGGTGAGTTTTAATAATACACCATTTTATCATACATTTGGAACCAATTAAAATTTATAGTGTATATATATCTAAATGTGCATCTATCTATATAAATCAATAAAATCTTAGACTTCTAGAATATTAGGACTAACAGTGGCTTTTGTTCCTAAAGAGCAGCCCAACTCACTCACTTGACAGATGGGCTGATCTCACAAATTCTTTGTCTTCTTTTGGGGAAGTAGTGCATTTCTGGTTTTTCTTTTTCTTTTTTTTTCAATGGAGTGTTTTCTAAGAATTATTTCATGTCAAATTACTTTGATGACATGTCAGCAGCATGTAATGTTAAGGTGACTTCAATTCATGATTTTGGGGCATTTAGAATTGATTTTAACCTCCACATTTCTGTATTCCAAAGAAACACACACACACCCCAAGCACAATCCTGGGTTCAGAGTTTGCTTACAGGCAGTATTAACTAAACAGGTGCAATGAACTTTCTAATTTAAGAGTTCTTTTATTCCTGTTCTTACCCTGTATCTCAAGACACTGGAGTTGGACGGGCTGCAGGCTCATTTCAAACATCTATGAGGCATTTTAGAATGTATGGGTTTGCGGTGGTGGTGGTGGGAAGGGGCTATTTACTGAGAGGAGATCCACAGTGAATGGAAAGACTTTCTGAGGTTTCTCATTTCCCTGCAATTGCTGAGCAAGCACCCGCTTCCATTTCTGCCTTACACCCTGGGGACCTCACGTGAAGGGCTTTTTTGGGAAGAGAATCTTTAGTGCATGCACTCATCATCTTTCTCCAGGTATTATAAAGATATGATAATGCTGAGATTTATACACATGTCAGAGAAGATGGTGAGCACTCAGAATTCCTAAATATGATTAAATTTAAAACATACCATTCAGCTCCTCTTTTTTTTAAAATGCTTTTATGCCAATGGATAAAGCTGTGGTGTTGTCAGATACCCCTCGCTTTCCTGTGCAACCCCCGTAACTGTCAACATTACTAGGAATAATAATGGTACAACTTACTGAGCATATGGTCTGTTCCAAACACAGTACTAGGTACTTTATGTGCATTATTACATTCCATATATACATCAATCCTATAAGGCAGGGTTTTTTTTTAAAGATTTTATTTACTTATTCATGAGAGAGACAGAGAGAGAGAGAGGCAGAGACAAGGCAGAGGGAGAAGCAGGATCTCTGTGGAGAGCCTGATGTGGGACTTGACCCCAGAACTCCAGGATTACGACCTGGGCCAAAGGCAGATGCTCAACCACTGAGCCACTCAGGCGTCCAAGGCAGGTTTATTCTTTATTTTTTATTTACAAATGAGCAAGTGGAGATTCAGCAAGGTGAAAAAGTTGCCCCAGATCCCACAGCATTAAGAACCAGAACTGGGAATCAAACTTCAGTGTTTCTGACTCCAGAAATCAAGTTCTCAGTCTTCGTTAAATCATTCAATTCCAGCTTTCATTTACTTGGTCAAATTAGAGCAATGGCTTTTAGTTCTCAATTGTGTTCTAACACAATTTCTTCTTATTTTGAGGTAGCTCCAACATTTGAAGAAAAACAACTTATTTTCATAATAACAGACATCTCCTTAGTACTTAGTTTCCAAAAGCCCTGTTCCACACTCTTTTTCACTAATTCTGATGTTTGTCCTGTGAGGCACTGAGTAAAAAAGATGATCTCTGGACTACTAGCATCAGATTTAGAATTTAGAAGTTGAGTTCTAGTTTAAAATGCAGATTTCTGTATTCCTTATGGACTGGGATAAGAATCTGGGCAGTGGAATGAGATTCGGGAATAAGCTTCTCAAGTATATGAGTGATTAAAAAGAGGAACATGAATTTTGGAATCAAACCTTGATTTCAGCTTGGTTTTAGCTTGTTTTAATTGTATGACTTTAGGCAAGCTGTTTATAGGGCTGTAGTGAAGATTTAATTAGATAGTGTGTGTCAAAACAGTAATGTGTAAGAGTGCTAATAGTGATGAAAGCTAATGCTTTTTGAGCACTTTTTATGTGCCACATGCTGTGCTGAAAACTTTGCACATATCAATTCACTGATGGTCCACAGCACTCACATAAAGGAGGGCTGTCATTATTCCTAATTTACAGAAGGGGAGGCAGAAAGCGCAGAGATTAAGCTGAGTCAGGATTTGGTGGCAGAGAGTGTGGCCCTAGAGCTTTGCCCTTAACCTCTGTATCTGTTGTCTCTCATAGTAGGTATTTATTGATTATTACTTTCCTTTGGACCATCTTGTAAAAACAACAGCAACAAAAGCTGGTAAAAAATAATGGATAGGAAAAAATAAGAGCTTTTCTTCTTTTGACTCAGAATATGTAAGCACTACATGATACATTGCTCTTTAAGATTATTCCAACCATGGGATCCCTGGGTGGCGCAGCGGTTTGGCGCCTGCCTTTGGCCCAGGGCACGATCCTGGAGACCCGGGATGGAATCCCACGTCGGGCTCCCGGTGCATGGAGCCTGCTTCTCCCTCTGCCTGTGTCTCTGCCTCTCTCTCTCTCTCTCTCTCCGTGTGACTATCATAAATAATAAATAAAATTAAAAAAAAAAGATTATTCCAACCAGAACGTGGTCTGGGCAGGGCATTGATGGAGCACATGCAAAGCACTCTTGATGGAGCTGAGATGGGGCAAGGACCTTGCCATCAAGGTGAAACCTGAGTAGGGCCTTGAAAGATAAGGAGCCATCCCCTAGACAGAGATATTTAATGGAAGCTTACTGAAAAATTTGGACCATCTTCATTTAAGGGTAGAATAACAATAGTTATGAGGACTTGGCAATCAAACCAAGATCTAGTGGAGGAACTATTTATTAATGACTATATATAGCACTGCATAGTGTATATGGAATCTAGATGCAAGGGATATTTCAGAATGTTAGAGGACAAGTACCTAACTTACATCAAGTGGTCAGTTATGTCAAATCAATGAAGACTTCCTGGAGGAGGAAGGTAGATACCCAGAGCTGAATCTGAAATGATGGGTATAAATTACATAGAAAAAAAGATTTTTCCAGAGAGAAAGTATAGCTGAGTCAACTGGCATTGCTTCCCAACTTTTAGCAAGTGGTGACTCTTGAGAAAGTGGTAACATTTGCAAGGTACCCTGGGGTAGTGCAACACATGGGTGGCACACAGGTTGGTACTCTCTGGTTTAAGGAGTGTAAGCTGTTCACAATAAACAGAATGCTTAGGACAAGGCTGAGAGATGTTTAGAGAGCTGAGAGTGGGAGAGGTGGCAAACATCATCTCGTCAGGAGTTATTTTAATGTATAAAACAAGATCAATCACCACTTTAAAGGAAATTTAAAAAAGTTTTTTTAGCCAATATTTTTTTGCAAAGCATTGGGAGACATCTGGCCTCTCCTCCATAGGTAAGTCCTGGAAAAACTACTCTTGCCTCTCCTGGTGTGTTTTCACCTCCATTCTGGGTCTAGGTGGCTGTGTGTTGTTGTAATCAGAAGGTAAGAGTCCAGAGGCATGCGTGCTGGTGTGGTTTTCATAGATGAAGACGGCTCTGCTATTCATTTTCTCTGTGGAGGATGAGAAATGTCAGACCTTGCTCCACTGATTTTTGATTTTGATCAAAAATACCTTTGATCAAACCCACTTGGGCTTTTTTTCATTTTAAGAGCCACACATACTGAGAAGTAGAACTGATACAGATTTAAATATAAATCTCATCTAAAAGCTATTTCAGGAGAACTATGTAACAAATATTTCTATTTATTTCCCTATATGCATCTCTTCTCTTAGCATCAGAACTTTCAGCTAGGTTTATAGGGATGCTCCATGTGCCCAAAAATGAACACTGAAGCCTTGGTCACCGGATCATTTCCTCTGCCTCCCTTTTCCTGCTGGAGATTTATTTTATAAATCTGAGTGATGAGAGCAGAGGCAGCAGGAGAGGCTATGAGATTTATATTAGAAAAGCTTTAAAAAGACGTGTTTGTTTGGGATTTGAGAACTGCCATTTATGGGGAAGGATATGAAAGGAATGAGGAGAACAGATATTAAAGATGTTTTACAATGCATAAGAATTTACTCTTCTGCATTCCTGGGACCTTTAGTCTTTTGGATAAAAACCATCAAGATTTTAATCCCCCCCCCTTTTTTTTAAAAATGAACTGTGTTTCTGAGAATGTGTCTCTATGAAGCACTGAATTACAGAAGCCAGAGTGTCCTTCAGTTGTACCAGCATAATTTTACTTCAGCTTCAAAAAGGCTGCATTTATCAGCCTTTTAGAATTCAATAAGGTCACTGATGAAGTTTAAAAGAGGTGGTTGTGCAAAAGAGAAGGGGAAAGGAATAATCCAGAAGCTTGTAGTAAAGAATGATCCAGGGGATAGAGTTTCATGATAGTGGTGAAGGCAGTGAGGGGGGAAGCTTCTAGAATAACTTTCACTTCTTGCCATTAAGTTAGTCTATAAAATGGTAAGTTGTATTCTACTTTGTCCTGCTTTAACTAGAAGTTGGTATCAGAGTAGATATCTTCTGAGGAATTCAGGACAAAATCTTCACGTGTGAGGTCACACATGGGTGAGAAGAGAATGAGAAGACTGAATAGAGAGAAACTAAAAAGAAAATTGTGGTAAAATATACATAACATGAAATTTACTATCTTAACCATTTTAAGCCTACAATTCAGTAGTGTTAAGTATATTCACATTATTGTGTAACTAATCTCCAGAACTCTTACTATCTTGCAAAACTGAAATTCTATACCGATTACCAACTCCCCATTGCTCCCTCCTTCCAGCCACTAGTAGCCACCCTTCCATTTTCTGTCTCTATGGATTTGATTATGTAACTTATGTAAGTGGAATTATATAGTCATTGTCTTTTTGTGATTGGCTTGTTTCACTTAATGTCCTCAAGTTCATCCATATTGTAACATTTACCAGAATTTCCTTCCTTTTTTTGAGGCTCAATAATATTCCATTGTATGTACACCCCATTTTGTTTATATACTCATCTGTCATTGGACACTTTTGGGTTGCCAACTTTTGGCTATTGTGAAAAATGCTGCTACAAGCGAGGATGTACAAATATTTCTTCTAAACCCTGCTTTCAGTTCTTTTAGGTGCATACCCAGATGTGGAATTGGTAGACCATATGGTAACTCTATTTTTAATATTTTGAAGAACTGCCATATTATTTTCCACAGTGGCCATACCAGTTTATATTCCCACCAGTAATGCACAAAATTTATCCACATCTTTGCCAACACTCGTTATTTTCTTTCTTTCTTTCTTTCTTTCTTTCTTTCTTTCTTTCTTTCTTTCTTTCTTCTTTCTTTCTTTCTTCTTTCTTTCTTTCTTTCTTTCTTTCTTTCTTTCTTTCTTTCTTTCTTTCTTTCTTTCTTCTTTCTTTCTTTCTTTCTTTCTTTCTTTCTTTCTTTCTTTCTTTCTCCTTCCTTCCTTCCTTCCTTCCTTCCTTCCTTCCTTCCTTCCTTCCTTCCTTCCTTCCTTCCTTCTCTTTTTAAAAATAGTAGACATTCTAATATATGTGAAGCTGTATTAGTAAGCTGTAGCTGTGAAACACAATTTAGTGGATTAAAATAGCTATCATGTATCATTGTTCATGAATCTGCAGGGTGACAGCTTGGATTATGATCAGCTGAGTGGTTCTCTGGTCTTGGCTGGGCTCACTCACACATCTTGGCCAACAAACAGCTGGATTGACTGGGGCCTGGCTACTTGAAGGAGGGCCCATTTGTATGGCTTATCCAAATCTTCTAGCAGATGTGCTTGGGCTTGTTTACATGGTAGTAGCAGAGTTCAGATAGTGACAATGGAAACATCAAGAATTCTTGAGGCCATGGCTCAGAAATTGCTCATCGCTTATATCGTATTCGTTGGAAGACTAAAGATCCCAGCCTAGATTCACAGGGTAGAGCAAAAGATTTTTGATGGTAGGAGCTGCTATGTCACCCTGTCAAGAGCTGTGGAAACAGGGAAGAGTAAAGAATCGTGGCCATTTTTGCAGTCTACCACAGGATTTTAGAATTTTGGTGGGAGTAAAGGTGAGAAATTTGCCAGAGGATCATTAAGATTCTTATAATAAATGGTTGGTTTTGTCTGTCTAGTACAAATATTCCAGAATTCTTTAAAATATTGAAGGTGAGGGGGTGGTGCTTGAGTGGTCAGTGGTTGAGCGTCTGCCTTTGGCTCAGGTCGTGATCCCGGGGTCCTGGGATTGGGTCCTGCATCAGGCTCCCTGCAGGGAGCCTGCTTCTCCCTCTGCCTGTGGCTCCCATAAATAAATAAATAAATAAATAAATAAATAAATAAATAAATAAATAAATCTTTAAAAAAATATTAAAGGTAAGAGCTGGGAAGCTAGAAATGAATTTGGAATTTTTTCAAATAATCTTGGGATATAACCACAAAAGTGCCATATATTAATTTTTAAAAATAAACTTACAAAAAATAAACTTATAATTTTGGAATAATTTTAGATTTATAGTAAAGTTCCAAGGATAGTACAGAGAGTTCCCAAATATCCTTTACTCAGCCTCTTATACTGTTAACATCTTATTACCATGGTACATATGTCAAAACTAAGAAACCAACATTGGTACATTACTATTAACTAAACTCCAGACTTTATTTGGATTTTACCAGGGTTTTTTTTTTTTAATTCATGTTCTTTTTCTGTCCCAGGATACAATCTAGGAAACCACATTTCATTTAGACAGTTATTACTTAAAAAAAGAGCCTTTATTTTTAGAGCACTTTTTTAGGTTCACAGCAAAATTGAGGTGAAGGTACAGAGATTTCTCATACATCCCTGCATCCACACACACATAGCCTTCCCTAGTATCGGCATCCCCCACAAGAATAGTACATTTTTTTTTTACAGTTGACGAAACCAATTGACACACCATAATAGCCCAAATGCATGGTTTACATTAGGGTTCACTTTTGGTGATGTACATTCTATGGGTTGGGACAAACTTATAATGACATTGTGTCCATCATTATAGAATCGTACCGAAAATTTCATTGTGCTAAAAATGAAAAATCCTAAAAATCCTCTGCGCTCCCCTATTGATTCCTCCCTCCCACTCCCCAACCCCTGGCAAACACTGATCTTTTAACTATCTCTATAGTTTTGCCTTTTCCAGAATGTCATATAGTTGGAATCATTCAGCATGTAACCTTTTCCAATTGGCTTGTCACTTAGTAATAGGCATTAAGTTTCCTCCATGTCTTTTCGTGGCTTGATAGGTCATTTCCTTTTAATGCTGAATAATATTCCATTGTCTGAATGTACCATGGTTTATTTATAAATTCACTTACTGAAGGACATCTTGGTTCCTTCCACGTTTGGGCAATTGTAAATAAAGCTGCTATAACATCCATGTGCACGTTTTTGTATGGAGATAAGTTTCAACTCCTTTTGGTAAGTATCAGGGAGCATGATTACTAGATCATATGTTAAGAGTATGTTTAGTTTTTTAAGAAACTGCCAAACTCTTCCAAAAGTGACTTACTGTTTTGCACTTCCACTAGCAGTGAATCAGAGTTTCGATTGCTCCACATTCTCACCAGCACTTGGTGGTGTCAGTGTTCTGGATTTTGGCCATTGTAATAGCTGTGCAGTGCTATCTCATTGTTGTTTTAATTTGCAGTTTCCTAATGACATGTGATGTTGGACATCTTTTCATGTTTATTTGCTATCTGTATGTCTTCTTTGTTGAGGTGTCTGTTAAGGTTATTGGCCCATTTTTTAAAAAAGATTATTTGAGAGAGAAAAAAAGAGAGTATGAGGGGAGAGGCCAAAGGAGGGGGAAAGAAAATCTTAAGCAGACTCCTCGATGAGTATGGAGCCCAATGCTGGGCTTGATCTCATGACCCAGGGAGACCTGGGCCAAAACCAAGAGTTGGATGCTTAACAGACTGAGTCACCTAGGCACCTATCATTGGCCCATACTTTAATCAGATTGTTTGTTTTCTTATTGATGTATTTTAAGAGCTCTTTGTATATTTTGGATAACAGTCCTTCATTAGATGTGTATTTTGCAAATATTTTCTCCCAGTCTGTGTCTTGTTTTCTTGTTCTCTTGGCTTTATCTTTTATAGAGCAAAATTTTAAAATTTCAACCAACTTTAATTGTAGCTGGTAAAAAAATTCTCAAACAGAATGGACACATCATAATGAAGCTTTTTTTTTAAAAGATTTTATTTATTTATTTATTCATGAGAGACACACAGAGAGAGGCAGAGACATAGGCAGGGGAAAAGTGGGCTCCCTTCACTTGATCCCTGGATCACTGGATCACACCCTGAGTTGAAGGCAGATGCTCAACCACTGAACCACACAGGCATCCCATGAAGCTGTTCAGCCTCATGGGTTCTTGATGGTTGTTCTATGGGCAATCCTCTTCTTGAAGTGGTACATCCTTTCAGATCCTAGCTAAGTAACTGGCCATATCCTATGTTAGCCCAAACTCTACCTCTTGGCTTCCCAGTGTATTATAGCACTGAATTTTTCCTCCTTTCCAAGCTTCAGGAAGCCTCCCTCTTTCTTGAGCCTCTTTCAGACTCTGAGCTTCTGTCTCTCAGGTGTCCTTAGGCTGTTTTCTCACAGCCTGAGAGCCATTTTTCAGCCCACACAATCCCTTTCTCAAGCGTCTCTTAAATGCAGAGAATTAAATATATGTGGTGGTTGGAGCCAGACTTCACTGGCTGCACGGGTTCTTCAGGAAAAGTTTGAGACTGACAGCTGTCAGTCTTTGTGGTGAGGTGGGGCTGCAGGGACAAGGTGTTTTCACATGCTATTTGTCTTCTCTGCTCACTTTAGCACTATTGTTATTGATGTGAATATGACATATCTTTTGTTAGGTCCAAAACAAACAAACAAACAAACAAACCTGGGGCACCTGGGTGGCTCAGTTGGGTTATGCGATCAGCTCTTGATTTCTGCCTAGGTCGTGATCTCAGGGTCCTGGGATTGAGCCCGTGCTTCCCCCTTGTTGCCAGGTGCCATGCTCAGTGGGAAGTCTGCTTGAGGAATCTCTCTCTCTCTCTCTCTCTCTCTCCCTCTCCCTCTGCCCCTTCCCCCACTCATCGTGCTTTCTCTCTAAAATATATGCGTAAATCTTAAAAAAAGAAAAAACAAAAAAACCTCCAAAAAACAAACAAACCAAGCCAACTAACCGAACAAAATGGTCATTTAGGGAGGGTTGATTACATAATTATCCTTTATATCTTTTTACAAATATAATAAAGTTGTTCTAGAGACAGAGATACCTGGATCCTTATTATACCCTTAGTTTGTTCTATTTTTTTTTCCTGCAGGTCAGTTGGAGACTTTCCCCCTATGTTGAATTCAGTGCCTTCCCTAGAGCAATAACTTTGTCAGGGCTGTGCTGTGCATGCCAGACATGAGCTTGGGGAAAGGAGCCAACAGAGTGCTGGTCCCAAAGGCCCTGCAACTTGTTTTCTTGACCAGTGCCTGATGTCAACCAGCCTCGTGGTCATTTGCTGCCTCCTCAGAAGGTAGAGTGAGGCACGCACAGCTGCCCGACCCCTGGGTGGGATAATGTGCCTGCCTCTCTAGTGAACTAATCAACAAAGCAAAGGCAGAAGCAGTTTTTTCCCCCCTGAGTGATTTTTTTTGCCTCCAGAAAGTTATTATCTACCTGGGTGTACTCAGTGACTCATGACTTGTCAGCACCATTCAAAACATTATTATTTCTGTCCACATGACACAGTGCATGTGCTCTTACAGTTCATATTTTCATTGCACGCACACCTAATACTACACAGTCAGTGGCCAGTCCCTATGTGTGTACCCACACTAGAGGTGTGCAAGTTGGGAAAGCATGCCTGGAATTACATATTTCTGTAATAGGCAACACAGTGTTCTCTGGGGTCATTAAAAGATCTCAAATGAAAGCAAATTATTGCTTTGCTCAAAACACAACATGGAATTACAAAGCAGCTGAAAGAAACCTTTAGAACTTACTATCGAGGTCTCCAGGTAATTAACTTGGGTGGAAAATTAAGTAGGTATGCCAA
This sequence comes from Canis aureus, assembly GCF_053574225.1. Taxonomy (NCBI): domain Eukaryota; kingdom Metazoa; phylum Chordata; class Mammalia; order Carnivora; family Canidae; genus Canis; species Canis aureus. Next base: position 76,021,782 of record NC_135611.1, on the reverse strand, counting down.
TTCCCACCCCCCAGATTGGTAAAGTTTTCAAGCCTGGAGGATTAGGTGTGTCCCAGCCCATTTTCCTCTTTTTGTCTGGATTAAATTTTCTTCCTAAATATTTTATGTTGTCCTCTGTGTTCTGCAAGCCCAGTTGTCTGCTTTCTCTCTGTGTTAATTTGTGCAGTTAACCAGTTTGCAAGGTCTTCTTTTTCAAGTACCTCAATGTCAAGCTGCTTCTATTATTCCTAAGACTTGTTTGTCCTTGCTCCCATACCTTAGGAGCTCATTTTCTTTCTTTTCTGTTTGGTTTTTCTCCATTTTCTGTTCAACTGAGTTATTCAACTCAGCGTGGCCAGCACAGAGGCATAAAACAAGCTGCCCATAAATTTTGCTGAAAAAAATGCATTGAATGAATGCTCTCATACTTATTATCTCTCTGCTCTTTTTCTAGTTTCTCTTCTTCTTCAGTGGAAGTCAGGTTACTAGACTATTTAAACAAAAATACCAGATCCTCTTGATAAAAATCCCCCCCCCCGCCCTGATGCAAGACATTAGAAGTTTATAGATGACAATGTCTGTCACATTTTTCTATTATGTCAGGTCGTGCGACTTTGTATTTTTACTTTGTTTTGTTTTTCAAACATTGCCTTTTGCTTTTGAGCAATTGTGAGCCTTGTTATTTAACACACAAACACACCCAGTTCAATTCCACAGCGTGTGCATACCCAGTGGCCTTTAATGTTTTAGAAGTATATGCTCAATTTAATCAGTGAAAGATTATAAATCTTATTAGAAGTGAGGCCATTCACCCTACATGGAGCCTGCTTCTTCCTCTGCCTGTGTCTCTGCGTGTGTCTCTGCCTCTCTCTCTATGTCTCTCATAAATAAATAAAAACTAAAAAAAAAAAAAAAAAAGAAGTGAGGCCATTATGTTAGATGAGGTCAGATAAAGTTGACCTCAGCATGGCTCCCCTTGGGCCCCAAAGTCCCCAATTGGGTGGGTCACTTGAGGGAAGTACCTGGAGGTCAGGCATAGGGCTCCTGTGACGTGAGATCCTTACCAAGCCTGAGACGCTTGATTCTTATTTTGCCACTGCCCTTTTATCTTCATAAAATATCTCCTAATATTTTATGTATTATCTTCTTTTTATCCTGTACTTCCAATCAGTGTGCTTCTGTTTTCATTATGTTTACAGACATCAACTTCTTCTAGTTCTTAATCCAATGCAGAAACTAGAACCCATATCCTTACCTAAGGATGGAAAGCAAATGGAAAGCTTCTGTAAAAGGTTTCAACTCCAGGATCTAACATTATGGGAAATGCATTTGCTTGAGACTTTTTGCTTATTTGACCATCTCTTATGATAAAAAATCTTATCAGTTTTTTGTGATAATCACAAATTCTCTCTGCAGTAGCTTTTGACAAAGGGATTAAGACAGTGTATAAGTTTGTTAGAGCTGCCATAAGAAAATATTAGATACTAGGTGGCTTCAACAATAGAAATGTATTTTCTCACAGTTTTGGATGCTGGAAGTCCAAGATCAAGGTGTTGGCAGGTATAGTTTCTCCTGAGGCCTCTCTCTTTGGCTCACAGACAGACACCTTCTCTCTTGTCCTCACGTGGTCTTCCCTCTGTGTGCACCTCCCTGGTGTCTCTGCTTCTTTTTGTAAGGGCACTACTCCTACTGGATTAGGGCCTCATTCTCATAACTTCATTTAACCTTAATTACCTCTTTAAAGGCCTTTTCAAAAAAAAAAATAAAGGCCTTTTCTCCAAATACAGTCACATTGCAGGGTGAGGGTCTCAACATATGAATTTGGGGGAACATCATTGAGCCCATTACAGATAGAATATTGGACAACTGTTAACCAATTTGGAGTAGCAGATTCTCTGCTAAAAAACATTTCTACTTATCTGTTATAAAGCTTGGGCTTTGTACCCAAGTGCTTGGGCTTTGTACCCTGTCTTTGCAGCTGTAGAATGAGGACTCAAAAGTATCTAGCTTATCAGGTTGTTATGAAGATAAAATGAATTAAAACAAATAAAGTGCTTATTAAGATTGATAGCATATAAGAATTGCTCAAGGAATGAGCAAAAATTCTATCTCTTTTTCTTTATTTTTGGATTAAAACTTAGCTGGATCCCTTTGCTCTTATCCCATCTATGACACCATCCTTCATTAAATTATTTTTTCTACTCAAGGTTTGAGCAAATATGAATCAACATTCTCTTGTTTCTTTTTTATTTTTTTTTTTCAAATTTTAATTTAAATTCTAGTCAGTTAACATATAGTGTGATATTGGTTTCAGGAGTACAATTTAGTGATTCTTCACTTACATATAATACCCAGTGCTCAGCACAAGTGCCCTCCTGAATACCCATCATCCATTTAGTCCATCCCCCCACCTACCTCCCTCTATCAACCCTCAGTTTGTTCTCTGTAGTTAAAAGTCTCTTATAGTTTGCTTCCCTTTCTCTTTTTCTCTCCCTTCCCCTATGTTCATTTGTTTTGTTTTTTAAATTTCATATATGAGTTGAATCATATGATATTTGTCATTTGATATTTGTCTTTCTCTGTTAGCTATTTTTATTATCAAGAAATGTTATGTCTGGGGGTCCCTGCGTGGCTCAGTTGGTTTTGGCTCAGGTCATGATCTCGGGGTCATGGGATCAAGCCCTGCATCAGGCTCTGTGCTCAGCATGGAGTCTGCTGAAGATTCTTCCCTCTCCTTCTCCCTCCCATCCTCCTCTCTCAAATACATGAAAAGAAAAAGAAAAAGAAAAAGAAAAAGGTAAAGAAAAAGAAAAAGAAATGTTCCTTCTTATTATGGATTGAATTGTGTCCCTCCAAAATTAGTAGTTGAAGCCCAATCCTCAGTACCTCAGAAAGTAAAGGGTTTGGAGATAAGGCCTTTAAAGAAGTGACTAAGTTAAATGAGACTGTTAGGGTGGACCCTAATCAATCATGATAGATGATAGATAGATCATGATAGATGTTCTTATAAGAAGAGGAAAAGACACCAGGGACCTGTGTGCACAGAGGGACACCTGTGGGAAGAGGTACAAGGAGATAGCCTTCTGCAAGTCAAGGAAAGAAGGCTCAGAATAACCCAACTCTGCCAGTAGCTTGATCTTGGATTTCTAGTCTCTAGAACTGTGAGAAAATAACTTTGTTGTTTAAGCCACCCAGCCTCTGATATCTTATGGCCACCCAAACAGACTAGTACACTCCCTAAAAAGAATGAGCCTAATATCCAACCTATTTCCTTCTAATTTAAGAGAATGAGGAAGGTGCTTTTTTTTTTTTTTTTGCTGGGATGACAGAAACCAAATTAGAGTCACTGCATCAATAGGAGTGATCTCATGAACACTCAGAGAATGGTACTGTGGGTATTAAAAGGGAAGCAACTACTCTTATTGAGGATACTTCTGTCATATATTTTTGCTCTTAGGAAGAGTGTGTTGGATTACTTGCTCAGTAATCCTTCTAAGATGTGATGTAACTGTGGTAATGTCTACCTTATCACACATCCTCAATATTTTTCAGAACTGAAAACATTTCTTTTGGTTTTGTTTTAAGTCAGCTGACTTAAAATTTTGTTGTTGTTGAACATTTCTTATCTTTAGAAGGGTGCTTCTAGTTCAAGAAAGATTGAAGGTAAGCAAAGGACACATTGCCTTGAATAGCACAGCTATGGAGTGAGTGCTCCCTGGCTGGTCAGTGGGGACAAAATAACAGTAGCCAGGCCTCCAGGTCTCAAGCTGTTCTTGATTTCATAGCAGTGACCAAGTCAGGCTTGTGTTCCTGAAATGACACTGTCTAGAGAACGGGTAAGGATATGTGTGTACACATCATACCATCCCACACTGATGAGCCTTACTTATGGAGGATTTATGTCTGATAGTTTTCCTATTTCTTGAGCATACCAATGACTGAACTCTTAACAGACAACTCTAAGTGACAGACATGTTTACATTTGAGAAACCTCTATCATTATGAGAAGAAAAATACTGTTTTTGGCAGTGTAACCAGGGAGACAGACTCCTCCACTCAGAGAATAAGACAAACCTTTGCTTTATTGTGCTCCCTTTTTGGGTCTCATTGAATTTAGTGCTGCAAACTGGTAGCCCACAGGCCAAATTTGGTTCACAGATGGGTTCTGTTTGACCTGCAAGGTATTTGCGCAGGTTTTAAATTTGAGCATGTTTAGACAAAGCATGCACTTTCCAATTTGGCACAATGGCTACCATTGCCTGTTGTCTTACACACCACATGCTGGTTCCCACTCATTTATGTGACTGGCCTGGCTCCTAAATGCATTTAGCTTGTGGCCCTTGTTAAATTGTTCCCTGGCCACACTCAGAGATGTTGCCTTAACAGAAAAAGATTATTTTTTAAGTTTTTATTGCTTACTACATATGGATCAGAGAATACTTACATCTGCATCTAAGATAGTTGAAGGATTTGAAATACTGCTACCAAGGCAAATCTTACTGTAGTTAGCAGGAAGTAGACTCCCAACTTCTCAGTTTCTTTTAAAACCTCAGAAATGAGTTGGAGTATTATATTTCACACATGAGTTATTCTTAATTCTGAGACAAGACCTGAACTATCCAATATAGTAACTGCTAGCCCCATGTGGATACTGAGCACCTGGAATGTGGCTGGTCTGATTTGAGATGTGCTGTGGGTACAAAATACACACTGGGTTTCAAACATAATGTGAAATAATAGCTCATTAACAGCTTTTTATAGTAATATAAATAATAATATTTTTGAGGGTGCCTGGGTGGTTGGTTAAGTGTCTGCCTTCACTCAGGTCATAGTCCCAGGGTCTTGGGATCGAGTCCTACATCAGGCTCCCTGCTCAGCAGGGAGTCTGCTTCTCCCTCTTCCTCTGCCCTTCCCCACTGCTTGTGCTCTTTCTCTCTCAAATAAATAAATAAAATTCTTTAAGAAATAACATTTTTGAGATACTGGGTTAAAAGTTAATTTCATCTGTTTCTTTTTTCTTTTATCTTTTTAAATGTGGTTACTAGAAAATTTAAACTTACATATGTGGCTCATATTGTATTTTTATTGCACAGCACTAAACTAAAAGCTAACCAAAATGAATTTTTAACTACATCATGTTTATTAACTTGACAGCACCATATGCTGAGTTTATTTGTAACAACCCTTCTATAAAACCATAATGAATGACTATTTTCAGTTTCCAGAAGAAAAGCCCTTTCTGAGTTGTGTGGTATATAAAGATAAAAGGCCTTGCTAGGGAGATTTTGCATTCAGGCATCAAATGAACACAACAGAAGAGTTTGGGCTGAACATTTGTTATTGCTTTGACGTGCAACAGGATTTGTCAACTTTGTTACTCATATTTTTCTGTCAGGCAGCTGCTGGGCTTTTACAAATGTATTTGCTCACACACACATGTGCATGCACACGCGTATGTGTATACACACACACACACATACACACAAACACACAGCTGTAGCCAGGAGCCTCTCTTAGGGGTTCTCTTGGCATCTAATTAAAATTCCTTACCAGTGGGATGTAACCTTGGAATTCTTTTAAACCCTAGTGGCTGTTAGAAATCATTCATGGACTCTTTTTTCCTTGGTACAAAAATTAAGGAGGCAAGAAAGTACTGAAATTAATATTGGATAGTGTATGAGGAGCCAGGAGGCAGATGGTACACTGGAAAGGGACTAGAAGCTGGCGGAGGGAGACAGAGGACTTTGAGGGCTGGTTCTGCCACTCCCCAGCTTGTACCCTCCTGGGGCTGCTTCTACTGTAAAGGATGGTGCCGGTGATAAGTCACGGACAGTCACTGTGCAGACCTAAGCAGGGAGCAAACATGAGTGCTTTTTAAACTCTTAAGATTCCCAAGCTAATATTTTTATTAGGGAATGTAAGTATTTATTCCATAATCATGATTGTCAACAAACATTTGAGTCACTAAATGCAAGTTACTGTCCCAAGAGCAGTGCTCTGATTTGGAACTGGCTAAACCAAAAGCTATGTTCATTGCTAAAATTGATCTTATATCTCCCGTGGCTTCTGCTGTGGCAGAGAAGGAATCTACTGTTACATATAGATTTCATTTTACTAGACTGTTAACCCACAGTTTACAGTTTAGAAATTTAATGCTGAGATTGGTCATTTTAACCTTGATCCTATTTGTTGTGCTCAACAAATTATTTAAAAGTTGCTCTGCTATCCTTTTTACTCAAGATAATGACAGTTGTGTACTTTTTATTGAAGCTCTAGAGTGGACATCTCTCAAGGACTGAGCATATGTCATTGAGGACTTCAGAGCTGATTAATTTGCTTAGGGCTTTAAGCACTTGGGTTTGCTCCCCTGTACTCTTTTGCATTGTAAGTTCTTCTTTATGCTCTTTTAAAAAATACTTTATTTATTTGAGAGAGAGAGAGCACAAGCAGGGGGAGCAGCAGAACGAAATGGAGAAGCAGACAACCCACTGAGCAGGGAGCCTGATGCAGGGCTTGATCCGAGGACCCTGGGACCATGACCTGAGCCAAAGGTAGATGTTTAACTGGCTGAGCCACCAGGGGCCTTTATGCTCTTTTTATTTTTTTTTTTAAAGATTTTATTTATTTACTCATGAGCCACACACACACACACACACACACACACACAAACACACACACGGAGAAGGAGAGGCAGAGACACAAGACAGAGGGAGAAGCAGGCTCAATGCCAGGAGCCCGATGTGGGGCTCATTCCGGAGTCTCCAGGATCCACCCTGGGCTGAAGGCGGCGCTAAACCGCTGAGCCACCAGGACTGCCCTTTATGCTCTTTTTAAAAATAAATACCTTTTAGCTCTTTTGATGCTCTGTGCCATCAGAGTAACTTCTCATTATTTCAAAGATCACATTTCTAAAAAATGTAAAAGAAATAACTTCAGGTGGAGGACAAATGCAGGGTAGGATATAAACTGCCTTTTCCAATTACTGCTGTTTCTTTAACTTCTGTTTTAATCGGCCAACTCTATTTCTGTCTCATTTGTCTGTGAGCAGAAACATAAATCTTGGTGAGAGGAAAGAAGATGGGTAAAAGAGACGAGGTAGAAAATAAGCCTTACTAGGAAAGAGGGAATGTCACTGTGGATAAGGAGATGAAAAGGCATAGTAAAATGTTAATGTGGTGAGCTGACCAAGAATCTCTCCTTGATCTAACTCCAGCTGGCTCCTCTGAGCCCTCTTCTCAACTAGGCCTCAACCTTGGCTAATACAAACCACAGAGTCTCAACACAAATGATTTTGTCCACCCCACTGTCCCTCTTCTGATAGCTTAAGAGCACATCCCCAGGTGACCTTCATGCTGCTAACGTGCCTGCCTGAGAAAGTTCAAGGTGCCAAGAGAATTTATTGTTTGTTCTAGCCAACACTTGCTATTAGGCCCCTCACTATTCTCTTCTTAGGGCATTTACTAAAAAGGACTTATAATTGTGAATCCTTCCTCTGTCTCTTTGAGATGTATACATATATCCTACAATGCAGGAGTGTCCTTCTCAAGGACCTGAACACCTCACAGTCATTTAAATGTAATCCTTTAAACAGAATCACCAGGAACGATAGGACCTCTGTCTCCCCATCTCTGTGGCAGGACAGAATCCTAACTTTAGTACTTAGCAGCTAATAGATACAGCTGGCCTAATTGCATCTACAATGACCATCCTTTATAATTTTTCATGTCTCCAACTCTGCTGAGTCCCAGCTTGTCTACCTTTTTTGCTTCCTCATTCTCCCTTTGAAACTGCCAGTCAACTCTGTTCAAATTGAAGTGGAGTTCAGTTTATGCTGGGTCTTCTTTCCTATTGCAAAAGCATATTATTAATTAAAAATCTGTCCTAACCACTTTATCATTTGGTTTTGTTTATCTTGAACAGAATGTATCCTAAAGTGAGCTCCCAGTGAGTCCCGCCTTGTATAGTTCTCTCCGCTTGAGTGTATGGGATGATGATTTGCCTCTAATCAATGGAATATGACAAGGTGATCCAACTGTCACTCCCTTGATTAGGTTGCATTATATAATACTCCATCTTAGGAGATGACAGAGAGAGATCCTCCTGACGGCCTTGAAGAAGCAAGTGTCCAGCCATTTTGTAAACTACCTATGGAGAATACCATGTGGGAGGAAACAGTGCAGGGTCTTTAGGAGCTGAGAATGGCCTCTGGCAACTAGCTGGGTGAAGCTAGTAATAAGCCAGGGTGCTCAGGCATATAGCCACAAGGAGACGAAAGTCTCATTATGACTCTATTATATTATCATATATTTTATCATCCTATGATAGGATGTGAATATTTCAATTGGAAAATGGGAAAAAGTTATAAATATTCAGTTCACAAAATAAAATAATATAAATGGTTAGTTAAGAGATGAGGAAATAGTTAACATTCTAATATCCAAATACAAATTTAAATGAAATACTATTTTAGCTTACTTTCTTGTTCAATAATAAAACCAGCACTAATACCTAGTGTTGGGGAGGGCATAATGTTTACTTATGGTGGTAGAACTGAAAGTACACAATCTTTGTAGAGAACAATTTGGCAATATGTATTAAAAACCTTAAAATACATGTATCCTTATAGTTTGAAGTCTGATTCAAGGAATTTATCCTAGATTAGGACACAAAACTGCATGTATATATATGTTTATTTCAGCTTTTATTATAATGTCAACAACATAAAACATAAAAATCCAATAGTAGGTTACTGGTTATATAAATAATATATCCAAATATTGGAATACTATTAGAAATAGTATTAATAGAAAGGTACTAGAAAGTACCTTTTCTATTTATAGCTGCAGAAAGGGATAAAGGTTTCATCTATTTTGGAGACTATGCTAGATAGTGATTATGTATGTTATTTGTTTCGAAGGTCAAAATGCACCCCTCACTCCCCTGCCCCTACTCATGATAGCAGTAGGCAAAATTCCACTTTGCTTTCTCATGCAGAAGAAAGTGTGGAAGAATATATATATCACAAGGTAAATATAATTATCTCTGAGAGGTAGGATTACAGATCATTTTTATTTACATTTTTGTCTTTTGTTTTTTACTGTATTTTCTATTTTTTGTCATAATATTATTACTTATGCTAAAACATTCTTATTATAAAAGCAATACATTCTTTATATATATGAGTTAATTAACATTGAAAAGTGTAGGGAATAACAGTTGAAATTGTCTCTAACCACCCAGAAATATCACTTTGGTGTATTTGGTACATTTGCTATATTTTCTTCCAGTAATTTTTTTATTTGAATCTATAATCTGCTTTTTTCCTCTTAGCAAATAAAGTACATGTAAATTCCATTGTTATTACTTTTTTCCCATAAAATTTTAATGGCTTCATGAAATTCTACCATATATATACATATTACATTTATTTACCTATTATTGGACGTTTGGGTTACTTCCAAGTTGGGGCTTTGAAATAATTTTAGTTCATAATGAACATCTTTATTACATAAATCATTGTATGCATTTTAGATTATTTCCTTAGCTCCTTGGAAATAGAATTTCAATGTAAAAGGTGGGAATACTTTTAAGTCTATACATGTTGTCAGACTGGCTTCTAGAAAGGTCAAGAAACAAAACCATTGACCCCTCCACAGTCTGGACACTTAGAACTGAAATTAATGTCTATATTAATGTGGCTTTGCTATTTCCACTGTCTTTATTAACATGTTACTATTCCAAGAGACTCTTGCCCAGAAAGACTCATCCACCAAAAGGCTTGTCAACTCATCAGCAGAAAGCATCTCTGAGATTCTTTGAATCTTTACTTCAGAATACCTCACTTTGCTGTTCCCACCAATTCTGGATTGTTGTATTGTGATCCTCACTCAGTTCTAATCACACCCCAGGTCACTCAAAGCTTTAAACTTACACTTATTAGTAAATTCCAACTTGGCCATCTTGTATCCTAGACACAAAGTAGTGCAGAGCTGGTGTTCTCCCTTATCTCATCAGGCAATTAATTCAGCTTTGTCTTAATGTGATTGAGTCTGAGCTCTTTCCACTCACTGCACAACAGGCCATTAAGTCAAGGGGCAAGATATTGGGGTAGGGAAGTGACTTTATTTGGAAAGCCAGTAAACCAAGGGGATGGTGAACTATTGTCCCAAAGAACTGTCTCCCCTCAGTGTGAACTTTGAGCTTCTGTGTTAGGAAGAGGGGGAGTCAAAAGGGGATTGGAGTCAAAAGCTGCTCACATCTGTGGATCCGAAGAAGATCATGTACCTGTTTGTCCTTTGTCAGTTGATCTTTGCATACAGGAATCTGGTCATGTCGTTCCGGTAAATCTTAAACATAGCGCCGTCCTTTCTGTACATACTTCATTATCTCCTTGGGTGTGGTAGGCTTCAGGTTAAAACAGGTTTTGTAAATCTTAGCTGTAATTGGCAGGCTAAGCAAAAGTTTCTAAGCTATAGGTCATAGCAGCAAGGAAAAGAGAAGCAATATGGAATCAGACATGCTAAGTTTCTTTCCGTTACATTAGCAGTTTATGTTGATGACAGTATATACATTTTGCAGGGTATAAAAGCCCATTTGGGAAATCGGTTTTGCATCAACAGATCCAAAAGGGTGATACAATCAGATGTTAACCTAATCAAGCAGCCAGTCCCATCAGTGACAACCTTATAGATGTATTTTATAAAGTGTACAGAAGCATTACTGGTAAGATTACCATACATCCTTTTTACCAGAGATCTCTGGTTTATACCTGTTGTCCTGGTAAAATTATTAATAGCACCTCTTTCATTCTTAGATTGTCCTGGTTTAGGGTATGCATTCTGAGGAGTTCTTTCTTATCAGGTAGGGACTATTCATCAGACTTCATTATGACTCTATTAATCTAGTCCTCCATAATATTACCAATTACTTTTTATTATCAATAAAAATATAGCACTTAGTTACTAACTAATTGCCTGTAGGGCCAGGCCCTGACTACAGTCTTCCTGTGCATTTTTATCTCATGTAATTCTCACAAGCGTCCTCTGAGTTAAGACTATCATTATCCCCATTGTATAGACCTATTCAGACTCCAAATCCCCAGATAGTATCAGAACTCTGTACTTTCTGAAAGCTACTGGGTAATTCCAATGCATCTGTCTCTGGTTGGGAATTCTAGAACCATTGTGCCTGTTGATTTGGGAGAGGTGATGATGTGTATGACACAGACATCCTGCCTAATAGGGGTTTGGAGCTGGCAAAGCCATTAGGCAAGTGTGTATATGCCCAATGAAGTGTATACATGCCCAATGTCCAGTAAAGTGTATACATGCCCAATAGTGAATGATAAAACTAAAACGATTTAGTAACAAGTTTGACGTCCTTTATTCAAGGGAAAAAATTCATGGATCAGGGAAGAGCAATGCCTCATGAGCAGTGCAACAGTCTTCCCAAGGGACTTTGGGTAAGAGCAAGTTTTATAGTGTTGGGTAGCAAGTCCGACATGAGGTCTGATTGACTTTTGATCAAAGAGTTTTCTTATAAGGCTAGTGGGTCCTGTTTTCCAGGGTAAGGGGTGCTAGCTAGAGCTGAGTGGGAGAGTTGTGATTGGTGTGTGCGACTTCTTTTGCTGGTGTTTTCTGTAAGTGCGAGCTGACTTAGGTTTAGATTTGTGACTTGGGCTGGGCCAGTAGGGTGGCCTCCATTTTGTGGGTCCTGATATCAGAATTAACTTTCTCAGATATAAACTGCTATGAAATCAACTTTTGAAGAACAGCCATGTGTAGTTTCTAAGAGTTGTATTATTTGTATGGAAATGAAAGGCAGGAATGTCTGCTGCTTGAGATGGAGAAAAATTTAGTTATAAACCTTTTGGCTCGATTTTTAAAACTTCTTTTACATCATAGGCCTTAACAGAAGAATTGTAGATAAAGGAAAGTATTTTAAAATATTCAAACCCAGAACCTCTTTGATTTGAATCTCTTCTGGTGGAGCAAGGTTTTCACATGTTCTTGGGAGGAAAGAATTTAAAAATAGGATCTTAATGGAGCTGGGTGTATGGAGAGAGGAGAAAGGGGGTACAATGAATGAACTGTTTGTGTAGGTAAGGATGAAGTATTTAAAGTATTACCTATAGGAACATGTTGTTTGTATGCACTCTTCCATAATTCCACAATTTACTTGGTACTTGAAAGGAAAAAACGTCGTCATGGCAACATTATAACAAACAAGGTAGAATTGCATACAGATGAATCACGACTTCACATGCAAGATAGAGAAGCAAATGGTCTATTAGGGCTGGCTCTATAAGCGTAAAAATCAGAGCAAACATTTTAACGAGACTTTCTTATTGTTTCTCATTAAAAAAATGAGGGAAGTACCCAGGAGGGTAGAAGCTATGGATTATATTTATTTCCATAGTATTACTGCATTGAGGCACAGATCTGTTGCCTCAGTCCAACCTGCGGGCATCCCAGCCTTTTTGACAGAACTGATGGGGGCTAAGATTGGTCTCATACATGTAGCCAAGGAGTTCACACATACGCACATATAGACCAGGTGAATAATGACAAGATGCTGTCGTCTTACCGGGTTGAAAGAGCCAGGTATATAAATTATTCCCTTCAGATTGTGAGGCAGAGTGAAATGCCTGTTCATGTGGGTCCCAGGGCACAGTGGTGATCCCTCCTAATGAGCAGGAAAGCTTGAGAGTTGTCTTGCATAAGGGTGCAAATTTGAGTGTGCTTGTGATTCTTTAGAATCTTCTCTTTTGAGTTTCATGAAGAGTCACCATATGCAGGCCCCACAATTGTGTATAAATATACTCTAATTTCATTGGTTTGGGTCATGATTAGATGTCATCCCTTGCTTCAAGTAGGCTGTGTCCTGGGGCTAAGGAATCATTGTGTTGTGGCTTATTATTATTTTTTGGATAAAATGCTATTCTTTACTACAAAGCTCTGAGTATTGATAGGCTGCCCTTGGCTGTGAGTCTAAACCTTAGTACCTTAGTGATTCTCATACCTGAGCCTGCTTCAGAATTGCCTGGAGGGCTTGCCAAAATACAGACATCTGGGCCTACTCCTATAATATTTGAATTTGCATTTCTGATAAGATTCCAAGTGATGCTGATGGTGTTGGTGTAGGGCCTACCCTTTGAGAACCACTGCTTTACCACAACATCACCTGATACAGAGTATGGAGTTATTGGTTTTATAGTTTCTTTCTCCCTTCCCACTACTGTTGGGCAGTAATCCTGGAGGTCTTCAGTGGAGAAGAAAGCTGAAGCTGTGACTTCATTGTTTGAGGTAGTTTTGACCAAGAGATTAAGAAAATGACTCTCTTTAATGGGTTCCTAGGCAGTACAAGAGGGACTATTTTCTGTATTTTTCTGTAGTGGAGGAATGTGCTACTTAGAGAATAGTTCTTGACCAGCAACACTGACGTCAAAGGAAAGCCTATTAGAAATGCAAAATTTTAGATTCTACCTCAGACCAGAATTAGCAGAATCATAATTAGCATTTAACAAGCTCCCCAGGTGATTTATATGCATATGAATTTGAGAAGCACCGGTGTGAGAGACAGACTACCAACTCTAGGGTCAAGATGCCTGACTTTTAGCCCAAGTTCTGCCTCTACCTAGCTCTATAGCCCTTAATGGGCTTCAGTGGGTGGGCTAGGGGTGGGTTAGTGACCTACAAGTTTCCTGCCAGCTCTGGAATACTATAATTATTCATCACAATCTGACAGGTCTGGACTTACTCTGCCATTTAAGAAGGCTTCTGAGAAGTATGGACTCCAGGGCCTCTGAGGTCACAGTGCTCTTTCCTTCTTCTGCACCCCCTGTGAGCTGGTGTGAACCTCAGTAGGAGGACAGCACTGTCATATGCCAAGGACATGACCTCATTGTATGTACCTGAACTCCTGGGAGCCCATTGTGTAATCTCTTATTATGAATTAAACTGCAAGCAGTCTGGGGAAAGTGCCTCCAGTCCAACAGCACTATCTAATAAGAAAGCCCTTGTCCTGAATAGCTTTTAGGAAAGTAGACGTGTGGGCCTCTATGCCTTGGCTACTCACTCATTAGATCACATCTCAATACTTAGCTTTCACACAGAAAACATCCCCAAACTAGTAAAATGCTGTCTTTAAGGAATTTGAAGGTTTCTGCTGTATCTAAGTGTTAAAATAAAACCACATGCATTTTCAGATTTGAAATATGAACAGGAAGGATGTCTGAGGTCCAAATTAAGAAGCAAGATTTCATATGGGAGTATTTCATTTGTTCGATAGGATAAACTGTTTTTTAAGACCTCAGGCATGTCGGTTTTCATATAAAACATATTTTCTTAAGGCCAGCTCTGTGGATGGTGCACTTACTCTATTTCAGGGCTCCCAAGGGTTGCATTTTATATTCCCTAAATAGTCCATCAACCTGACTTTTTATTAATTTAAGCCCATTTTCTCCCAAATCTGCTTCAATGAATTAAACATTTTTGGTTGTGAGATGTTCCTATTTGCTATTGGAGGAGTTTGATTTTTAGATGAGGTTTCTTTTGGTCATTGTTGAGAAAAACTTTTGGTCTCTTTTCTGACTTGGCCAAATATTGGTGACAGGCTATTTGACCATATATGACCCAAACCTTTCACTTCCTTTCAAGAGCAGGCATTTTTTCCTGTTCTTTTGTCCTTTGCCAGTTTGGTTTCCTACAGTCAAAAGATCTTTGCTTACAATTCTTTATTTGCATCCCTTGGCAGGCAGGTGTGAGGTATATCAGATCAGTTTGCTGGGAGAAATGCTGGCCTGGAATAGGAGGCAGAGCTTTGGTATTTGTTGAGGGAGGAAATGCCACAAAAACAATGGAGTTGGGTTTTCTGTGGACTGGCTTAGGGTCAGAAGTAAAGGGAAAACATATCCTTGATTGAAGTTCTCTTATCCTGGAGCCCCAGTGGTTTGTCCACATAGCCATCTTTTGGGATGGGAACTGGAATTATGAAAGGGAGCCAGCTCTGCCCCCAGTATCCTGACGACATTATTTTCATTCTGTCAGAGGAGCAGCTACTTCTGTTAAAACAATATCTATTTTTTTTTTACAATATCTAATTTGTAGGGGTAGAGAAAAATTTCTTTCTGCATTCCAAGATTCTTCCAGTTGGTTTAGGCATTAAATTGACATGAGACAGATTAATAGGAGCAACCCCCCCGCCAAAGTTTATTACTTGCACAAAGAGGCCCAAAAATGAAATTAAGACCCAAAGAAATGACCAAGGCAGGCAGTTTTTATACATTTTAGACAAAGAGACAATTTGTGAGGAATTAACAGGATAAAGAAAACAAATGTTTGGGAGCTTTAATTAATATGACATTCTAAGTGGAATTTGAGCTGAAGTAGTGGATTAGTAAAAAGTGACAAGGTTTGTTTCCATGGATTTCTGGGTGTTAGAGTCTCTATCTCTGAGGAAATGGTATCTTTTTACTTCTTAGTACAGGGAAGATACCTCTCACATGGGAGGTTTATATCCTGCTTTCAGGGGGAGAAGGGAGCACCGAACATCCTTGCACCAGCTGTTTCCTAAGTAATTCAATTAAAAATAATCAATATGCCATTGGCATACTTTTGGGTAGCCCGCCCTACAGATTCTAAGAGTGATTTTGTATGTTGGAAGGGAGATTTTTGTTGTTGTCTGCTCTTTTTATGTCAGCACTGTGTATAAGTCTTTCTTGTAAAGAAAACTAGGATAGTCTTGCATAAAAGATTGGAGGCTATGAAAAATTTATTGCAGTTTTTTTTGAAATAGCAGGACCCTGGAAAACCTCAAATACCTGGCAATATGGAATTGTTTAGATAAGTTATGGCATATCTATACCAGGAAATATAAAACCTTAAAAATATATTGGATAAACAAAACAGAATGCAGGGCATATCTCTCTGTATTGATATATCTCCAAAATACAAAGAGTGAAAAAGTAAGAACCATGAGATGGTAAGAGTAGACTGTATAGTAAACATTTGGAGGGAAGGGGCAATATGTGCTTGATTACCTGAATATATGTATATACACAGGTATATAGACATACAAATCTCTGGAAGGATGCAAAAGAAACTGATAGTACAGGTTGCTTCTATGGGAAAGATAAGCTTGGGAAACAGATTCTATTTCCACTTTTTTTTTTTTTTTATCTTTGAAATGTTTTACTTTGTGCATTACGGATTTAAATAAACAACCAAATAGCCAAATTCAGAGATAAGCAAATAACCACACAGAGGAAGAGCAGTGTGCAGCATGGCTGTAGCATGCACCTGGGGACTTTGAGAAGAAGGTGTGCCCCAGCTGGCCCTGCCTCAGCTCCAGCTGGCTGTATACCCACAAAGGCACTGGGTCCCACCCTTGAACACCGTGCACCTCGCTCTCCAGGCTGGCTGGCCCCATGAGGACCAGAGCTTAAATTCTCACCAATGGCCATGTCTTGCAGGTTGCTAATTGACTAAGGTTTTGGGGGTGGGGTGACGAAAGCCTTGCAAAAGCGTGCTCTGCCAAATGTCTTCTTCCATTCTGCTCGATTGCGGCCCTCAAGCCATTCATTTTCCATTTATGAAAACGCTGGGGTGGATTTAGCTTTTCCTTTGGGAAACACAAAACCACACAAAGAGTGTGTGTGTGTATCTTCTTTCAAAATAGTGGGGCATTTGAAACCAGTGCTGCAGCTGCTCGGACTGTTTCAATCTCAAGCATTTGGTTTTCTGAAAGCGCTTTAAAAAGATGCTAAAGAGAAATCTCTGAGCACTTTTGGAAATGGAGGACTTTGAAAGCCTGTATTTATCTACCCTTTGCAAAAAATTGATTCCTTTTGGGCAGAACTTCCCGACCTTTTTGCCTCATGGCACATAGAAAATGACATTATTTAAAGAGCATTTGGGCTAAAACTGGAGGGAGTTCAAGAGCATCTCTATGAGGCTTATTTAAAAAATTAGTGCTTTTTTAATGTCATAGAATTAAGGTAAGAATATATACATAAAATATTAGAAATATTTATATATTTTTAAAACTTCCAAATAAAATCTGTTCAAAAATTTAAATGAAAAAAATTAAGCTCGTTTCAATGAATATAACTGTTTTCTTTATTTTTTTTTAAGATTTTACTTTATTTATTCATGAAAGACACACACACACACACACACACAGAGACAGAGACACAGGCAGAGGGAGAAGCAGGCTTCACACAGGGAGCCCGATGTGGGACTTGATCCTGGGATTCCAGGATCACGCCCTGAGCCGAAGGCAGGCGCCAGACCGCTGAGCCACCCAGGGATCCCCCTGTTTTCTTTTTTTTAAAAAAAGGATTTTATTTATTTATTCATGAGAGACACAGAGAAAGAGACAGAGGCAGAGGGAGAAGCAGGCTCCCTGTGGGGAGCTGGATGCAGGACTCAATCCCAGGACCCCGGAATCATGACCTAAGCCAAAGGCAGATGCTCAACCACTGAGCTGTCCAGGTGCCTTTAATTTTTTTTTTTAAGATTTTATTTGTTTATTTGAGAGAGAGAGAGAGAGAGGGAGAGAGATCACATGAATGGGGGGAAGGAGCAGAAGGAGAGGGAGAAACAAGAATCCCCAGTGAACAGGGAGCTGGATTTGGGGCTCCATCCCAGGACCCCTGAGCTGAAGGCAGACACTCAACTGACTGACTCACTCAGAATCTCATAATTTTTCCTTAATTATGGAAGATTTTCAGACGTTTACAAATAAAGAGAATAGTATATCCCCTCCATCACATATCCAGGACCTAGGCTAAGCATGGATATTTTGCTTTTCAGTTTTCATCCACTCCATCCCCCCTTCTTTTTGAAAGCACTCTATAGGCATCATTTTATTTCATCTGAAAATACTTCAATACAAATCTCTAACAGATAGGACTTAAAATAATAACCATGATACCATAATCACTTCCAATAAGTTAAAAACAATTTTTCAGTGTTATCTGGTACCCAGTTCATGTTCATTTTTCTTCATTTGTTTCAAAAATGTCTTTTTATTTTTGGTCTGGTTGAGTCAAGATCAGAACAAAGTTTGCAATTGATTAATATGCCTTTTAGATATCCTTGCATCTGTAACACAAACATTGCTTTTTGGTATATACTAAATTTTATTTATTCACAAATTACAACCTCTCTATTTTCAAAAATACTTTCATTGAGATATTTCAGATGATGTGGTAGGCTGAAAAATGACCC
This sequence comes from Canis aureus, assembly GCF_053574225.1. Classification (NCBI taxonomy): domain Eukaryota; kingdom Metazoa; phylum Chordata; class Mammalia; order Carnivora; family Canidae; genus Canis; species Canis aureus. Next base: position 76,003,573 of record NC_135611.1, on the reverse strand, counting down.
CTCCTCCCCCCACCAAAGTATTAGGTCCTAATTCCTGGAACCTGTAACTGTTACTTTACATGGAAACAGGTTTTTACAGATGTAATGAAATTAATGTTCTTGAGATGGAGAGATTACCCCGGATTTATCAGAGTGGGAGCTGAATGCAGTCACATGTACCTTTATAAAGTGGAGGCAGAGGGAGATTTGACACATACTGATGTTTATGTGAAGATGGCTCAGAGGAAGAGTTGAAGATGGTGTTTTGGAGCGATGCAGACACTAGCTAAGGAAAGCCAGAAGCTAGAAGCCCCCAGAAGCTGAAAGAGGAAGTGAATAGATTCTTCCTAGATCCTCCAAAAGGAGCCCAGCCCTACTGATACCTTGATTGTGGCCCAGTGATACGGACTTTGGATTTCTGGCCTCCAGAATGATGAGAGAATAAATTTTTGTTGTTTGAAGCCACTAAGTTTGTGGTAATTTGTTTCAACAGTCACAGGGAACGAATACACATGCTAAACAATTTACCCATTTGAAATATACAATTCAATAGTTTTTAGCATACGCACAGAGTTGTATACCCATCATTACAATCAACTCTGGAACATTTCACCACCCCTCAAAGAAATTCTCTACCCATTGGCTGTCACCCCTATTCTCTCCTTTTCTCCTAGCTCTAGGCAGCTATTTATTTACCTTTTGTCCTATAGATTTGCCTATTCTGGACATTTCATATAAATGAAATCATACAATAGATGGTCTTTTGTGTCTGGATTCTTTCACTTAGCTTAATGTTTTCAAGGTTCATCCATGTTGTAGCATGTAGCAGTACTTCATTACTTTTTTTAAAAAAGTTATTTATTTTAGAGAGAGAGAGAGAGAGAGTGTGTAAGTGCACATGAATGGGGGGAGGGGCAAAGGGAGAGGGAGAGAATCTCAAGCCGATTCCCCACTGAGTGCTGAACCTGGGAGGTTCTCTATCTTACAACCCTGAGATCATGGTCTGAGCTGGAACCAAAAATTAGATGCTCAACAGACAGCATCTTCATTCTTTTTTATTGCTGAATAAAAACATAACTTTGTAATATCAATATATAAGCTTAAAATATCTGTGAGAAAATCCTGATACTTTAAAAAAAATGGTAATCTTTTGAAAAATATCAGTAGTCACTACTGAAACTTTGTATAAGCCAATGATTAGTAATGTTTAATCTATGTTTATAGCCATTCTAAAATTTACCATGGTTGAAATTCTATTCAAAGAATGTAACATTCTTTCCTCCCATTGACAAATGTGGTGTTGGAATTTCTTGTGATAATGTGAGTGGATTTCAAGTCCAATAGAAGTTTTTCATAGTAAGTGTTTCAAGATCATGATGAAGCTGCTACTGCTTGGACACCACTAAAAGGGAATAATGGCCTTGCATGGATCTAAGTACAGGATAGACGTGAAGACAAACATGAGGGCCACACCTGAAGCTGGTGTACCAGCAGCCTCAGTTAAGCTTTCTAAGACCTGTTGCATGTATGCTCTACTTCCCTAGCAGCTACAATAGCCCCTCATCATGGCAGAGGTGGGCTGCAGTGGGCCACTGAAATACCAGATGGATATCTCCTTAGTCTCTCTCATCCTGTCATGATGGAACAAGTCTAGATATTCCTTGTGCCCTCTCATTGTCCTTATTCTATCAGAACCCACTCCCCTGGGGCTGCTCTTTAAGGACCTAGACTAGATTGCTCCAAGTCAGAGGTGTCCAGCACCATACTGTGACCCATTCATGGTTTACACTTCAGCACACCCGTTGTAAAGTGTGGCCATAAGCATTTGAGGCCTGTATGTGATGGGAAATGACAGGAGAACACATAGAGTCACCCCTGGTTTTTCAGTCTTGGTGAATTTGTACAGACCAGTAACTGCTATGATCCTTTCATTTCTCTTCTTTTTGAACATTAGTGTCTATTATGGTTATCTTATCTTTACATCAATATTGTATGTTGGGCATTTGGGAAACAGTAACTTAGCACATTAGATCACAGATCTTCTGATCAAGAGGAATCATATCCAAGGTGCCCATCTTCATCAGGGTTCAGGTGATGAGGACATGGACTTGAGACTGATGCTATAATGAGATGAGATTCTGGAGGTCTTGGAAGGTGGTGAGTGTATTTGTGTTCTGCCAAGATATAAATTATTGTGGCTAGATGGTGGAATGTCTCAAAAAATAGTTGACATCAATTCCTTTCTTCCTTTTGTGCTCATGTGACTCCTCCTTTAATAAATGGGTTTGGGGCAGCCCCGGTGGCGCAGCGGTTTAGTGCTGTCTGCAGCCTGGGGTGTGATCCTGGAGACCGGGATGGAGTCCCACATCAGGCTCCCTTCATGGAGCCTGCTTCTCCCTCTGCCTGTGTCTTTGCCTCTTTCTCTCTCTGTGTGTCTCTCATGAATAAATAAATAAAATATTAAAAAAATAAATGGGTTTTTTTCCTCTCCCTTAAAAGTGAGATGGCGCTTTAACTGTGTTGACCAATAGAAGCAGAAGTGATATTCTGAAATTTATGTAGAAATACGAAGACCTGGAATATTCAAAACAATCTTGAAAAATAAAATAAAAAAAAATATTGGAGGACCCATATGACCTGACTTCAAAGTATACTCTAACTTTGTAATTAATTAACACTTAATTAGTGCTTCATGATGATCTTGAAACACTTGCTGTGAAACACTTCTATTGGACTTGAAACCCACTCACATTATCACAAGAAATTCCAACATTGTATTTGTCAATGAGATCAAAGGATCTCATTGAGATCCTAATTGACACCTCATTGATTGATCTCAATTGATCTCATTGACACCTAATTCATACTGGTATAAGAACAGACATGTGGACCAGAACAGGGAGTTTAGACCACATATGGACCCATGAATATGTGGCTAATTGATTCTTACAAAGGTACTAAGGTAATTCAGTGGAGAAAGAATAATCTTTTCAACAAATCATGTTGGAACAACTGGAAAAGTTTGTAAGAAAAAGGAATCTCAATCCCTATCTCATACCGCAGGTACAAAATTAACTAAAGATGGATTATAGACTTAATGTAAAAGCTACAACTACAAAGTTTTTATAAGAAAACACAGGAGAGGGGCTCCTGGGTGGCTCAGTTAGTTAGGCCTCTGCCTTCCACTCTGATTGTGATCCCAAGATTCTGGGATCAAGCCCGGAGTTGGGCTCTCTGCTCCCTCCCTTCTCCTTCTTCCTCTGCCCTCACCTGCTCATTTTCTTGCTTTCCTTCTCTCTCTCTCTCTCTCTCTCTCTCTCTGTTTCTCATAAATAAATAAAATCTTAAAAAAATAGGAGAAAATATTCTCAAACTTGGGTATTTTAATATTTTTTAGAAAAGACACAAAAAGCACCAAAAATTTGATGTATTGGACATCATCAACATTTTTAAAAATTTTCTTATAAAAGGTACCATTAAAAAAATGAAAGACAATACACGGATGGTGGAATTTAGGGTGGAGATATATCTGAGTAAGGACTTATATCCAGATATATAGAAAGTTCCTACAAATCCACAACAAAATAAAAACTATGCGATAAAAATGGCCAAAAGACTTGAACAGACATTTCATAAAAGAATTTATAAAAATGGCTGTTAAGCACATGAAAGTTGTATCATCAATCATCAGGAAATGCAAATTAAAATCACATTGAGATACAACATAATTATTAGAATGTCTAAAATTAAGATGTGACTTGGGGCGCCTGCATGGCTCCGTTGGTTCAGTGCCTGACTCTGGATTTCAGCTCAGGTCATGATTTCAGAGTCCTGGGATCAAGCCCTGGGTCCTTGTGCAGTGCAAAGTTTGCTTCTCTCCCTGTCTCTTTCCCTCTGCCCCACTCTCCACTCCCTACTTCCCGCTCTTGCGATTTAAATATTTAAATCTTTAAAAAAGTTAAATTAACTCTGACAGCACAAATGTTGGCAGGTATGTGGAGCAACTGGAATTCTCATAGTCTGCAGTTGAATTATGAATGAAAAATAATAAATTCTCATAATTTTGTTTCTTAAAGTGTCAAACATGCACCTATGTACATGATTCAGCAATTCTACTCTTAAATATTTACCCAGGAGAAATAAAACTATGTGTCTACAACAAGACTATGAGAATATTTGTACCAGAATATTTGTAGTAGTTTTATTCATAGTAGCCCAAACCTGAAAACAACCTAAATGTCTGTGAACAGGAGACCGGATTAACAAATTGTGCTGAAGTTATACAATGGAATACTGCTCAGCAATAAAAAAGAGGAAACTACTTATATATATGATTACATAGATGGATCTCAGATACATTATATTGATGAAAGAATCTAGAGCCAAAGAGTGCATACTGCGTGATTCCATTTATACAAAGTTGAAGAACTGGCAAAACAAATCTATGATAATGGAAATCAGAATAGAGGCTGCCTCAGAGGGTAGGGTGGGAATTGACTGGGTTGCACAAGAACTTTCTGGGGTAATGGAGATATGTGATGATTACACAGAGTGTGTATGTTAACAAAACTCCTTAAGTTATAAACTTAAGATAAGTGCATTTTATTCTATACACATTTTGCCTCAAAACATTGCAAATGTAGAAAAAGTATGTGGATTAGTGTTTCCTATGCCTCATCGTTTAGGTCTTATTTCAGATATTAACTCCTCAGAGAGGGTTGCCCTGACTGACTATGGTTGCCCTTGCCCTCAGGCTATATCGTGTAACCCACTTTTCCACTTTCATTTTCTTCCTTGTATCTAAAACCACATTTAAAATGTGGAGGCTTAAAAAAAATGTGGAGGCTCTGGCATTTCCCACTACAGTGTAATCTCTATGAAAATAAGGACTATGTCTGTTTTGTTTTATCCTTGGGGCTTGGCGTGTTGGATTTGCCCAATGTATATTTGTTGTTATTCAATGAATAATGGCTACAAGGGCAAAAAAATCAAACTAATATAGATTCTAATTGTAGAACATGAGATGAGTTGCACACAAGGAGTTTAGGATCATCAAAGTTACCGATTACCAACCATTCAGTTCTTCTATTCCTTCTGTAAACATTTGTTAGGTGCCTACTGTGTGTTAATGCTGAACTAAAGCCTTGCATACCAAGATAAATAAAACCAGATTATTAGTAGGATTGAGACAGGCTGGGTACTGGAAGTGGGGCAGGCTCCTTGAATCCCTACATACTTTGGAACATCTATCTTTAGGTCTATTTTACAGATGAGTAAAATGGATCTTTCTTTCAAAAGTAGTAACTTCCAAAAAAAAAAAAAAAAAAGTAGTAACTTCCTATTAAAGCTTTAGAGCCAAAGAAAAGACAACCAAAATCAGGGCTTCCCAGAGACTAGTTTGGACCTCCGATCATGGGGAAATTGGGATTTGTGCAATGGGAAGGAAGAAGAAATGATGTATGAGAGAGAGACTTCACCCACAATAGTAGCTTTTATTGTGTTTTCTATAAGGGAAGTCAGACCATGGCTGCTAAGTTCTTTTTTTTCTTAAGAGACATTCTTAAAAAATTGTTTTGTGAGATTTATGGGATCACCATGCAACTTGTGCTTGTGGAAGAATTTTAGGCGGATGTTTTCAGATGTTATTCATTGATTGATTAATTGCTTTCAGAAGAATCTGTTGAATAGACCATTATCTGGAAAACACCTTCCTTAGCCCTCACAACCACCGTCTCCCAGAAACCAGAACCTATCCCTTTTAGCTGATTATTAGTCACTAGCCTTCTCCCCAAGCACTTCCTGATCAATGACAGTTCACACATTTCCTTCCCAGGAGACCTTTGGGACATAAATAGACACAACCCAGCTTGGGTGACATTTTGAACAACCCTTTCAGGAAGTAAACAAACAGCTGGTCTCTGAGTCCATGAAGCAAGAGTAAGAGGAAAAGCAGATTTATATTTCAACAGGGACAACAGAGGCTTGACATAAATGACAACTGTCTCATTCTAGATTTCCTTAATTGGGCCTAAAAAGAGCAGTAGACTAGGCAACTATGTGTGGAATGATTGAGATTTATGACTTCTTTATTTTTTTAAGTTTGTTTTTGAATTATGAAAGTGATACTTGTTCATTGTTTCAAATGCAGACATTATAGAGTGACATATAGAGGATAAGTATTTTTCATAATCCGACTACCCTATGAGTGGGTCATAGCCACTGTTAACAGTTTGATATATTTTATTGCAGTCATACACACACACACACACACACACACACGCACACACACATACATAGTGTATATATACAAATTTTGCATCTTAAGTTCTTTCATTTAGCATCTTCCCACATTATTAAATATCCCCCCAAAGCCCATTTTTAATGGCTGTATAATAACTTGTAAGTCTATATCATAATTCCTCTCACCATTTCCTTATTTGTGTTTTTGTGTTAATTTAGATTGTTTACAAGTTGTCAACATTATAAATAGGAGCTGAGATCAAAGCTTCACATGTAAATCTTTCTCTACATTTCTGATGGCTGTCTTGCAATAGATCCCTCTAGAGCAGTTCTTCTTGTGATGTGACACCCTAACCCCTTCATCAGAATCATATAATTGCAAGTGAGGGGTTCCACCCTGGACCTGTAGACTCTGAATCTCTGACATTAGAGTGCAGGAATCTGCCTTTTAGAATAACTCCTGATTCTTTTAGATCACAGTAAAGATTGAGACCCATAGCTCTAAGAGGGATCACTGTATAGAAGACTATGTATATTTATTTATTTATTTATTTATTTATTTATTTATTTATTTATTTATTTTTAATTTTTATTTATTTATGATAGTCACAGAGAGAGAGAGAGAGGCAGAGACACAGGCAGAGGGAGAAGCAGGCTCCATGCACCGGGAGCCCGACGTGGGATTCGATCCCGGGTCTCCAGGATCGCGCCCTGGGCCAAAGGCAGGCGCCAAACCGCTGCGCCACCCAGGGATCCCAAGACTATGTATATTTAAATTTCAGTTTCTTGACATACATGTCAAATTGCTTTCCTAAAGCCTTGAGCATTTGACATACCCATCAGCAGCTAGCTTATGAGGGTGCTCAGCCTGCCACTCTTGAAAAACAATTTGGCTAATTTGATAGGCACAAATTGTGGCTTCATGAGTTTTTTTTAATGGATGTGTTAATTATTTTTGTTCAGTTAATTTGTTTCCCCACAGTTGTTCTAAAGTTATTTCCACTTATAATTTTATCTTTTATTTTTTAAAAAAGATTCCTTCCTTCCTTCCTTCCTTCCTTCCTTCCTTCCTTCCTTCCTTCCTTCCTTCTTTCCTTCCTTCCTTCCTTCCTTCCTTCCTTCCTTCCTTCCTTCCTTCCTTCCTTCCTTCCTTCCTTCATGAGAAACACACAGAGAGAGGCAGAGACACAGGCAGAGAGAGAAGCAGGCTCCCTGTGGGGAGCCCAATGTAGGACTCGATCCTGGGACACTGGGATCATGCCCTGAGCCAAAGGCAGACACCCAACCACTAAGCCACCCAGGAGTCCCTCCACTTCTAATTTTAGAACTAGTTCCATGAATTTCCTTCATGGTGTTTTGTTCTTTGAATCCATCAATATATTTGTATTTCTCAAATCTTAAGTGCATTTCTCACATTTTTTTTTCATACAAATATAAGTTCCATGAACACATGTATTTTTTTGGTCTGATTTATTCCTGGCTGTATAATAGTGCTAGACATAAAGGTTCACAAGAAATATTTTTCAAATGAATAAATAGGTGACAACTATATATGTTTCCTTTTTAGCATTAATACACATGCACACAGATGCACCAGCAAGGCCAGGTTCTACTCCATAATCTTACTTAATAATTTCTTAAACTTTTTTAGAAATTATTTTTTATTTTAAAATTTTAATTCTAGTATAAACATACACTGTTAATTAGTTTCGGGTATACAATTTAGTGATTCAACAATTCTATATATTATTCAGTGTTCATGATGATAGTAAACTCTTAATCCCCATCACCTATTTCACCTATTCCTCCACCCATCTCCCCTCTGGTAACCATCAGCTTGTTTTTAGGAGTTAAGAGTCTATTTTTTGATTTGTCTCTTTCTTTGTTCATTTGTTTTGTTTCTTAAATTCCACAGATAAGTGAAATCATATGGTATTTGTCTTTCTCTGACTGACTTATTTCACTTATATACTCTTTAGAGCCATCTGCTTTGTTGCAAATGGTAAGATTTCATTCTTTTTTTTAAGGCTGAGTAATATTCCATTATATATAAATACCCCACTTTCTTAATCAATTCATCCACTGATGGATACTTGGGTGGCTTCAATAATTTGGCTAACCTCTTTCTGCTGGTTCATTATTAGTGTATAGAAATGTAATGTATAGAAATGTAATGGGTTTCTGCGTGTTGGTTTTGTTTCCTGCAACTTTTTGGAATTCATTTATCAGTTCTAATAGGTTTTTGGACAAGTCTTTAGGGTTTTCTACATATAGTATCATGTTATCTGCAAATAGGGAACGTTTTACTTTTTCCTTACCAATTTTGATGCTTTTTATTTCTTATTCCTGTCTGATTACTGTGGCTAAGACTTTCAGTACTATGTTGAGTAAAAGTAGTGAGAGAGGACATCCTTATCTTGTTTCTGATTTTAGGGGCAAAGCTTTCAGTTTTTCACCATTGAGTATGATATTAGGTGTGGGTTTTTCATATAGGCCTTTATTATGTTCAGGTATGTTCTCTCTAAACTTACTTTGTTGAGGTTTTTTATCATGAATGAATGTTGTACATTGTCAAATGCTTTTTCTGCAAAATGATCATATGATTTTTATCCTTTCTCTTGTTGATATGATGTATCACATTGATTTGTGAATATTGAACCACCTTTGTATCCAGGAATAAATTCCACTTGATGGTGGTGAATGATTTTTTTTAAGGTACTGTTGGATTTGGTTTGCTAATATTCTGTTGAGGATTTTTGCATCTATGTTAATCAGAGATATTGGCCTGTAGTTCTCTTTTTGTATTATCTTTATCTGATTTTGGTACCCTCATAGAGTGCTGGTTGATGGTTAGTACTGGCTTCATAGAATGAGTTTGGAAGCTTTCCTTAGTCTTCTATTTTTTTGGGAATAGTTTGAGAAAAATAGGTATTAATTCTTCTTTAAATGGTAGAATTCACCTGTGAAGACTTCTGGTCCTGGACTTTTTGTGGGGAGAGGGGAAGTTTTTTGATTTCTGATTCAATTTCATTGCTGGTAATCAGTCTGTTCAAATTTTCTATTTCTTCCTGATACTGTTTTGGGAAGTTATATGTTTCTAGGAATTTATCCTTTCCAAATTGGTTGTTCAATTTGTTGGCATATAATTTTTCATAATTCGTTGTATTTCTGTGGTGTCAATTGTTATTTCTCCTCTTTTGCTTCTGATTTTGAGTGTTTGAGTCTCCCTCCCCTCTCTTTTTTGATGAATCTGGCTAAAGTTTTATCAATTTTGGTAATCATTTCAAAGAACCAGCTTCTAGTTTCATTGATCTATTCTTTTTTTTTTTTTTTTATTAAAAAACGATTTTATTTATTTCAGAGAAAGAGAACATGAGCAGGGGGAGGGACAGGGGGAAAGGAAGAAGCAGGCTCTCCTGCTGAGCCCCAATGTGGGGCTCAATCCCAAGACCCTGGGATCATGACCTGAATCAAAGGCAGGCACTTAACCCACTGAGCCACCCAGGTACCCTCATTGATCTGTTCTTCTTTTCTTTTTCTTTTTTTTTTTTTTTAGTTTTTATTTTTAAATTTCTGCTCTAATCTTTATTATTTCCTTTTATTAGCTTGGGATTTTGTTTGCTTATATTTTTCTGGCTCTTTTGGGTGTAAGGCCAAAGGGTGTAGGTTGTTTATTTGAGATTTTTCTTGCTTCTTGAGGTAGCCCTGAATTGCTATAAACTTCTCTCTTAGAACCACTTTTGCTGCATTCCAGAGATTTTGGACGATTGTGTTTTCATTTGAATTTTTTCTTCATGTATTTTTTGATTTCCTATTTGATTTCATGGTTGACTCATTCATTGTTTAGTAGCATATTATTTAACCTCCATGTATTTATGTTCTTTCCAGCTTTTTTTCTTATGGTTGCCTTCTTGTTTCATAGCATTTTGTTCAGAAAAGATGCACTGTATGACTTCATCCTTTCTGAATTTGTTGAGGTTTGTTTTGTGGCTTAACATGTGATCTGTTCTGGAGAACTTTCCATGTACACTGGAAAAGAAGTGTACTCTGCTGTTTTAGGGTGGAATGTTCTGAATATATCTGTTAGTTCCATATGGTCCAATGTGTCATTCAAAGCCATTGTTTCCTTGTTGATTTTCTGTTTGGATGATCTATCCATTGATGTAAGTGGGGTGTTCCCTACTATTATTGTATTACTATCAATTAGTTCCTTTATATTTGTTATTAGCTGCTTTATGTATTCTGGTGTTTCCATATTGGGTGCATAAATATTTACAATGGTTATATCTTCTTGTTAGATTGTTCCCTTTATGATAATATAGTACCCTTCTTTGTCTCTTGTTACAGTCTTTGTTTTAAAGTTTATTTTGTCTGATATAAGTATCACTACCCAGGCTTTGTTTTCACTTTCATTTGCATGATAATTGTTTTCTCATCCCTTCACTTTCAATCTGCATGTATTTTTAGGTTGGAAATGGATGTTTTGTAGGCAGCATATAGATAGGTCTCACTTTTTTATTCATTCCATCACTGTGTCTTTGATTGGAACATTTTAGTCCATTTACATTCAAAGGAAGTATTGATAGGTCTGTACTAGTTATATTGCCATTTTGTTACTTGTTTTATAGATAGATTTGAAAATTTTCTCTGTTCCTTTCTTCTCTTGCTCTCTTCTCTCGTGGTTTGCTGGCTTCCATTAGTAAAAGACTTGTATTCCTTTCTCTTTGTTTTTGCATAAATGTTACTGATTTTTGATTTGTGGTTGCCATTACGTTTGTATGTAACATCTGCATATAGCAGTCTGGCTTAAGTTCATTGTCACTTAAGTTTGAACCTATTGTTTACTCCACTTCCTCCCATGTTTTAGGTATATAATGTCATACTTTACATCCTTTTATTTTGCGAAATCCCTGGCTTATTTTTATAGATATATTTAATTTTACTACTTTTATGCTTCCTACTTTTTGTACTCCTACATATGGCCTTTCCTTTCCCCTCAAAGAGTCCCCTTTAACTTTTATTTATTTATTTATTTTTGTAGGTCTGGATTAGTGGTCATGAATTCCTTTAACTTTTATTTGTCTGGGAAACTCTTTCTCTCCTTTTATTCTGAATTATAGCCTTGCTGGATAGAGATAGTAGTTTTTGTTTTTTTTTTAATTTTTTCTTTCAGCACTTGGAATATATCATGCTACTTGTTTTCTGGCCAGCAAAGTTTCTGCTGAAAAATTTGCTGATACCCTATGGGGTTTCCCCTTGTATATAAACTATTTTCTGCTTTAAAAATTCTTTGTCATTACTTTTTTGCCATTTTAATTACTATGTATCTTGTTGTGGACTTCCTTGTGGTGATTTTTTGGGGGGCGTCTGTGCCTCCTAGATGTAGATTTCTGTTTCTTTCCAGATTCTAGAAGCTTTCAGCTATTATTTCTTCAAATACATTTTTCTGCCCACTTCTCCCTCTTTTCTTCTGACATCCCTATAATGTGAATGTTGTTATATTTGATGGTGTTACTAAGTTTTATTATTATTATTATTATTATTATTATTATTTCCTCTCTCTCTTATTCAGCATGATTGTTTTCCATTACTCTGTCCTCCAAGTCACCAATCTGTTCTTCTACTTCCTCTAGTCTACTATGTATTCTATCTAGTGTATTTTTAATTTGAGTTATTGACTTCTTTATCTCTGATTGGTTCTTTTTTATGCTTTCTCTTTGTTAAGGGTTTCTTTGAGATCCTTCACTCTTCTTCAGTCCAGTGAGTATTTTTATAACCATTACTTTAAATTTTTTGTCAGGCATATCACTTATCTCTGTTTTGTTTAGCTCTCTTGCTGTGATTTTTTTCCCTATTCTTTCATTTAGGACACATTCCTCTGGATCCTCATTTTGTCTAACTCTCTGTGTCTATTTCTCTGTGTTAGGAAAGTCATTATGTCTCCTGATCTTGAAAGTAGTGGCCTTATGAAGAAGAAGTCCTATAGGGCCTTGTAGTGCCATGTCTCCTCTTCACCAGAATTTGGTGCTTCAAGAATGTTTCCTATGTGTGTGTATATGATCTACTATTGTGGCTGAGCTGCTTTTGCCTTCAGTTCAGTCATTTACAATGGCTCTCTTTGCCTGTTGCAGGCAGGGTTGGGTCCCTGTGTCATTATTAGTGGGCCAGTCTATGGCTGCCTGGACTTCAGTTGGGTCAGGCTAAGTATTTGCCAGAGATGCAAAAACACCAAACTACAGGAATCATTCCCTATGTTGTCCCCTGAGAAGCTTTTGTTGGTAGGTGGAGCCTGTGGTCAGACCAAATGTCATCCCCCAGGCCACTGAGGCCACAGTCAGACTGGTGTGTATGGTTATCTTACCCTTTCCTGGGGCAGGAGTCACTTTAGAGTGCTGCTAGCCTCTATTGGGGCTGCTTTCAAACTGTCAGGCTCGTAGCATTGCTTTGAGGGGGTTCCCACCAAAGGTCTATCAGAGAGGACGAGTCTGTAGAGAAGCACGGGTGTGAGGTATATGATGTTAGCAAGGTTTGCATGAATCCACTGTGGGGGCCTTGAGGCTGAGGCCTGACTTTGGGGGGCATGTCTACAGGAGAATGTGGGGGTGGGGTGTGCTGTTTGCAAGCTAGGTAAAGTGTTGGCACCCTGCTGGTTTTGACAGGTGTCCGTGTCTAGTCTAGGGAATGGGGGAGGAAAATGGCACCCTCTAGCTCTTTTGTTCCTGGAGAAGTCTCCCAAGATCCCTGCCCCTCCAGCACATGCTCTGAGATTAATAGACAAATCTCTCATGGTACACCCCAGGCACTTTTCAAACTGTTTCTTCTATGCTGTATCTCCACAGGGTCTTTGTTGTGCTGTCTTTAAAAGGGCAGAGATTCAGTTTTCTCTCACCCTCTTGGCTCTCCCAGAGCCTGGCTGCTGATTTTTAAAGTACCAAGTATTAAGGCCCACTGGTTATAAGAACCCACAAAATTATGCCCCCCTAATTTTCAAAGCCAAATGTTATGGTGATTCGTCCTCCCTATGTGGGTTCCTAGTGCCTAGGATGCTAGTCTAAGAGTCTGTTTCTTTCCTCTCTCTGTGCCTGTGGCATCCCTCCCTTCTGTGGACAGCCCTACAGGTCACCCCTTCCCACTTTCTTCAGTGTGGCCTATTCTCTATATTGAGCTGTGGAGAGTCTATTCTGCCAGTCTTTGTGTTGTTTTCCGGGTTATTTACATGGTTGTGGTGTTATCTAGTTTCATCCATGGGATGAAGTAAGCTTAGGTTCCTCCTATTCAGCCATCTTCCTCAGAAGTATCTTTCATGATTTCTTAAGATCGCTTTCTGACCTGAGGTTGCATGAGTTGCTTCTCTTATTGGTGACTCTATTCCAAGAGATCCCAGCAGCCATGGAACAGAGGCAGGAGGTCCTTGTTTGGTGAATGGAAAAAAAAAAAAAAAAAAAAAAAAAAAAGGTGGGTAAAATCAGTCTGATGATCAGAATTCTTTTCATCTTATCTCAGCTGCCATGGATAAGCCCCTTTCCAAAGGGCCCTTGCCCTAGTCCAGCCTGAGAATAAAGAAGTGTGAGATTTAATTCTCAATGCTTTGATTTTGGGCAATCTGATTTCAGTTTATAAGGCATCATTTTTGGCCAAGGATTTCTGTGAGAACTGTTAAAGAATTGCAAGCCAAAAATTAAAACAAAGCTGACCTCTGTGATGTTGACAAAGTGGTCATTCTTGAGGAATGTACTTGAAAATGGTGGATTATCATTTGCCATTTTACCTTAAGAAGGTTACATTCTTCCTCACTCATATTTTCATACTGCTCAAGGGTCCCTCTAGATGGTGGAACAAAAGAATGGCATTTGAGAAGGTCTTGGTTTCATGATGTCAGCATGATTTGACCTTTGGGGGTATACCCAGAACATTGCATTTATGTGCTTCCTCTTACCTGCTAGGACTTTTGAAAAATAATAACAGGATCAAAATTTAATGGTGTGGAATATATAATCTTTGACCTTGTCTGACTAAGTCACCCACATTTATATAAATTGAGTAAATCTCCAGGTGCCAACTTGAGCTTTGGTGAAAACTTTTCTTCTTTAACTGATCATAAAATTGAAGTACCTTGAGCACTTGTTAGAAAAGAAACTATCCATTTTTGTCTTTTGTTGTCTTATCTTGTTTTTTTGTTTGTTTGTTTGCTTGCTTTTTTTTTTTTTTTTTTGGTACTGGAAAGAAACAGAGAAAAATGTGAGCAAGGTTTGAAGGTTTTCTGGGGAGGGAGCTGTAATGGCTGCATAGCCATTTTCATATCAGCCACTGGGTACAATTGGTCAGTATTAACTGTTTCTGGTTGAGAACCTGTGAACTCAATATGCTATTTTCAGATTTTAATCTTGATTATCTTTCTGAATTCCAGTTTGCTCTTTGGTGAGTTTGGCTGGCACAAGCCATTTTTTCCAGACTGCTGAGTGCCCCAGTTCAAGTTGATTTTAGAAGCTTTAAACTGGCAAAATTGTACATTAAATCTCTGAGACCATGTATCCCATTACCCTGTGATCCCTCTCTCTCATCCTACCAGCTTTCTCCTCAACTTCTGAAGTTGTGAAGTTATAGAAAATCTACCTAGGGCTGTCTAGAAAATGGAGGTTCTCTGTCCCCTTGACTTAAAACTTGCCTATGAACTACTGCCGGAAAAAAATCTTTACTGAAGCGTTTCATACAATAGAATGATCAAAAATTAACTAAGATCATGCAAAGATAAAATAACTCTAAAATATATTTGCCACCAAAGACAGGCAGCCCTCTTGCTTAAAGTGAGTTTACTACTAGAAATGAAGATTTGTAAAGTCAGAAAAGAGCTAGACTAATTGGAAGTCCATGGGGGGGGTGAGGACTAAGCAAAATGCAATGGATTTTCCTTTTATATGGGTTCAAAGATGATAATGCTGCATTTCTTTATTTATTTTTTTAATTTATTTTTTATTGGTGTTCAATTTACTAACATACAGAATAACCCCCAGTGCCCGTCACCCATTCACTCCCACCGCCCGCCCTCTTCCCCTTCTACCACCCCTAGTTCGTTTCCCAGAGTTAGCAGTCTTTACGTTCTGTCTCCCTTTCTGATATTTCTTTTTTTTTTTCCTTTCTGATATTTCCCACACATTTCTTCTCCCTTCCCTTATATTCCCTTTCACTATTATTTATATTCCCCAAATGAATGAGAACATATAATGTTTGTCCTTCTCCGACTGACTTACTTCACTCAGCATAATACCCTCCAGTTCCATCCATGTTGAAGCAAATGGTGGGTATTTGTCATTTCTAATGGCTGAGTAATATTCCATTGTATACATAAACCACATCTTCTTTATCCATTCATCTTTCATTGGACACCGAGGCTCCTTCCACAGTTTGGCTATCGTGGCCATTGCTGCTATAAACATCGGGGTGCAGGTGTCCCGGCGTTTCATTGCATCTGTATCTTTGGGGTAAATCCCCAACAGTGCAATTGCTGGGTCGTAGGGCAGATCTATTTTTAACTCTTTGAGGAACCTCCACACAGTTTTCCAGAGTGGCTGCACCAGTTCACATTCCCACCAACAGTGTAAGAGGGTTCCCTTTTCTCTGCATCTTCTCCAACATTTGTTGTTTCCTGTCTTGTTAATTTGCCCCATTCTCACTGGTGTGAGGTGGTATCTCATTGTGGTTTTGATTTGTATTTCCCTGATGGCAAGTGATGCAGAGCATTTTCTCATGTGCTTGTTGGCCATGTCTATGTCTTCCTCTGTGAGATTTCTGTTCATGTCTTTTGCCCATTTCATGATTGGATTGTTTGTTTCTTTGCTGTTGAGTTTAATAAGTTCTTTATAGATCTTGGAAACTAGCCCTTTATCTGATATGTCATTTGCAAATACCTTCTCCCATTCTGTAGGTTGTCTTTTAGTTTTGTTGACTGTATCCTTTGCTGTGCAAAAGCTTCTTATCTTGATGAAGTCCCAATAGTTCATTTTTGCTTTTGTTTCTTTTGCCTTTGTGGATGTATCTTGCAAGAAGTTACTGTGGCCGAGTTCAAAAAGGGTGTTGCCTGTGTTCTTCTCTAGGATTTTGATGGAATCTTGTCTCACATTTGGATCTTTCATCCATTTTGAGTTTATCTTTGTGTATGGTGAAAGAGAGTGGTCTAGTTTTATTCTTCTGCATGTGGATGTCCAATTTTCCCAGCACCATTTATTGAAGAGACTGTCTTTCTTCCAATGGATAGTCTTTCCTCCTTTATCGAATATTAGTTGACCTCCAAACCAGCTCTGCAAGCAATTTTAAGGGGGACTCTTAAAATTCCCCTTTAAGAAGAAGTTCAGTGGAACATTCTACAAAAACAAGGACTGAATAGATATCATGATGACACTAAACTCATATCTCTCAATAGTAACTCTGAATGTGAACGGGCTTAATGACCCCATCAAAAGGCGCAGGGTTTCAGACTGGATAAAATAGCAGGACCCATCTATTTGCTGTCTACAAGAGACTCATTTTAGACAGAAGGACACCTACAGCCTGAAAATAAAAGGTTGGAGAACCATTTACCATTCAAATGGTCCTCAAAAGAAAGCAGGGGTAGCCATCCTTATATCAGATAAACTAAAATTTACCCCGAAGACTGTAGTGAGAGATGAAGAGGGACACTATATCATACTTAAAGGATCTATTCAACAAGAGGACTTAACAATCCTCAATATATATGCCCCGAATGTGGGAGCTGCCAAATATATAAATCAATTATTAACCAAAGTGAAGAAATACTTAGATAATAATACACTTATACTTGGTGACTTCAATCTAACTCTTTCTATACTCGATAGGTCTTCTAAGCACAACATCTCCAAAGAAACGAGAGCTTTAAATGATACACTGGACCAGATGGATTTCACAGATATCTAGAGAACTTTACATCCAAACTCAACTGAATACACATTCTTCTCAAGTGCACATGGAACTTTCTCCAGAATAGACCACATATTGGGTCACAAATTGGGTCTGAACCGATACCAAAAGATTGGGATCGTCCCCTGCATATTCTCAGACCATAAAGCCTTGAAATTAGAACTAAATCACAACAAGAAGTTTGGAAGGACCTCAAACACGTGGAGGTTAAGGACCATCCTGCTAAAAGATGAAAGGGTCAACCAGGAAATTAAGGAAGAATTAAAAAGATTCATGGAAACTAATGAGAATGAAGATACAGCCGTTCAAAATCTTTGGGATGCAGCAAAAGCAGTCCTAAGGGGGAAATACATCGCAATACAAGCATCCATTCAAAAACTGGAAAGAACTCAAATACAAATGCATTTCTTTATTCTTTGAACTCCTCATATCTTGTTAATCTGGAACCATATCAGGCTTTAGGAGCTGATGGGGACCTTCTTGGCCTGTAAGTCCTTCTTAATATGAAAGGACAGTGTTTGAAAGGCCATCTCTCTCAAAGCCATCTCTAACATTTGCAGGATTGCTGCCAATATCTGTTCCTTGCAAACAGCAAGGAGACATAAAAATAGCAACATCACCTCTCTTTACAACTTCCTTCTTTTAATAAAAGGAAATTGGTGTGCTATAGTGTGTCCGAGTTTGGGGCCTATGTAGATATGGATGGGAGGTAGAGTGGCTGGCTGCCACTCTGCCAGGTGTTCTCTAATTGTAAAACTGAATAATGGATAATAACCATCTCAGTGTGTTTATCAATTCAGTTAGCTCTCTACGATGCAGAAGAGGTCACTGGAGACAATGTGCAGGCCTCTCATAACCCCTATTCATTAACAAGGCACTGCTGGCTGAAATTCAGTCTCCATTACCTACATGCAATAATGGCAGGGACCTTGCATCAAGTTGTAATTAGGCTTGATCAGGGCTGGGGTACGGTTGCTATAATCAGAATCACTCAGAATTAATTTTATACTTGTGAAAGGACATGAAATGAGATTGATTTAATGGTAACCAAAGCAACCCCCTTTTCTGTAAGTTTAAAAGAGAGAGAGGGAGAGAGAGAAAAAGGGGAGGAGAGAAAGAGAGAAAGAAAGAAAGAAAGAAAGAGAAGGGTAGGTACAAAAGGAGGGCAATAGAATACAGAAAGATGACCATTTTAGTCACATTAATTTTATTACAACTAATTAGGAGAAAATGTGCTTCACTGAGAGCAAATATATTCTAGCCAGGTGGTTGCTGGCTGGGTTCTAAAAACCTTTGCAGGTCTCACTATGTGCCTAAAACAGATTCTGTGACACTTAATTTCCACTTCTTTTTTGTCCATTTCATATGTGATTGGAAACAGCTTGATCAGGGCAAGAATTTCAATTTATAGAAAAAGGAGGAGGAAATTCAAGCTGAGCAATATTTCCTTTGTCTGGTAAGAATCAGTTCTTCAGCCTTTTACTCTGGAACTATATATATGTATTGCAGACACAGTGACAGTATGCTGGCTTGTATGAGAATAAAGAGAAAGTTCAGGAGACCTGTTTGTGAAATGGTTAAAGGAGTTCCAGAGCTGTGGGAGGTGTGGTAAGGGGACCATATCTAATTCCTGACTATTGAATGTTCATTCAGTTTTTTTCTGAGGTTAGCAAGATGCTGCTCCGGGGATAGAATCTGACCTTTAAGACTTGAGTAATTGACGAGACGTGTGCACATATGCATACATTTTCATTTCTGCACACACACACACAGGGAGATATTGGCATATGTGATTTGCACCATTCATACATGTTTGATCTCTATTATTTAGATGCTGTAAATTAGATATTTGCTCTTTTTTGTTTTATATCCGTTGGCAGATTCATGAATCTCCCATACTGCATAACTTCAAGAGTAGAAATATCACAGTCATTATGAGGCTAGGATACTGTTAAAATACATAGAGAATGGTGTAAAGGAAGGATTTTATTTCTTGAATATGTATCAGGTTATTGTTTCTCAGATGAGAAAATGGCATGGAAATATTTTGAGTCATTTAAGTACTGTAAGAAGTGTTGTAACAAAGTATGTATTACTTTCAGACTTAGAAAAATTTTCTTTCTCTCTTTGATACAATACCTTAGCTATTCAAATAATAAAACAATAATAAACTTCTGAAAAATCATTGAAGTGACATTGGTGCATATTTTTGCCTAACTATGTGCATGTTTCATAGGTAGGTTTAGTTTTTACATGACATGTTAATTATGATTTTTGTGGTTTGAAGGAAGCACCAAATTTAGCTAAAATTTATTTCAACTCCTCTGGAGCTGGAGATTTTACAAAATGTTAAAAATATGCTTCAAATATATTGCTTTTATTGTTATTATTTGACTTTGGTAGCATACCCATTCCTCAATATTACCAAGAATCTTGGAGCTTACTATTTTTGTGCATGTGTATGTCTTTTTTTTGTTATGGTAATTTTTCTTCTAAGTTTCTTCTCTATGTCTTTCCTTTTCTAAAGGGTCTTAGAGTAAGATCAACAGGAAGTAGGTAAGATATGAAAAGGTTTTATTCTCTACTAGTAAGAGGGTTGTCTAAATATGAGAAAATCCCTGCATTTTGACAGTAGCAGAACAGCTTTTGTCTGCTCTTAAGTACAGATACTTGCCTTCAGTGCTTATAAATGCTGCGGGATTAAGGTTTATGGTCAAGTGAAAGAACACATGACATGATCTGAAGCATCAAGTTTTCATGGCCAACACAGTGTTTAAGTTGGATCTGCTGAGCCTTCCAAAGTGGAAGGTTCAATTATTTTCTGTTTGCTTATTTTTTTGGCCCTCTTCCTCATGTCAGCGATGAGGGCTACAGGACAAGCTAGAGAGTTGTTTGTCATTCTCTGGCATTTACTGCAAAGTAGGCCCTTCTTTGCTCTGGATCTCATATACATAATTCCTGGTTTGGACTTGGAATTTGTTGTTGCTAAGCTTTTTAGTTACCTGTTCAACTGACCTGTTCATTTGCTTCTGGGAGAACCCTCTGAGTAGGAATCTCATTACTGGATTTTGTTTGTTTGTTGAGTAAATTGAGAGATGTGGGTTCAAATCAATACGTAAATAGTAGCTTCCCTATCATGGACTCACCCTGGTCCCCTGTCCTTCCATTCACTCAACAGTCTTTACAATCCAGAGTGAAAAGTGAAGAACTGGAAAAAAGCATTTTCCAGTTAGTCAAAACTGGAGAATTGGAAATTTGTTTTAAAACATTCCTATGGGGGCACCTGAGTGGCTCAGTGGTTGAGCATCTGCCTTGCTCAGGTCATGATCCCGAGATCTCAGGATGGAGTTCCGCATCAGGATCCCTTGCAGGGAGCCTGCTTCTCTCTCTGCCTATGTCTATGCCTCAATCTGTATCTCTCATGAATAAATGAATAAAGTCTTAAAAAAAATTCCCATGGCCCAAAAGACTTCGGTTTGTTTTTATGTCATTTTGAAAATCTATCCAGGATTTTATCAGTTCTCACTGATATCCTGGAGTTGAGATGCCCTACTGATTCCTATGTCTGGATTCAACTAGAAGTGGAACCCTTGCATCCAGATAGCTTCTGTGTAAGATCTCAGATTATGATGCCCTTGCCTGATGATAGTGATGTACATAGCCCTGGGAGCACTGTGCCTCAGGTACAGACAGTAAGGGAGCACATAGTCTGTAGAAAATTTAAAAGCAATAAAAATGGACTAGAATTTGGTCTGCTTTTTATTATCACCATTTGCTGGCAATCCTAAACAATGTCAAAGATAAAACGCTTCACCCCTCCCATCTGCCACAAAGTTTGTTGTACTAAGTTCTAAACAATTGCTGTAGTCAATGTTGGGTGAGGTAGCCATATGCTTATCTGTGTAGTAGTTACAGCTTTAACTACTTTGAAGAAAAAGTGTCTGTGTAGGAAAAGGCCCTATACAGGTGGGGAATCTTGTTTCCCACCTTCAAACACAGAAGACTTATATTCCTATTAAAATGTAGGCTGAGGCATCCTTTGCAGAAATTCATTTCACACATCATAGAGTGTTTGTATTTACAATTTAAACAGTGAAATAGAGTGGTGAAGTGTGAGGTATAATGTTTTTGTTTGGTAAATGCAAATTTTATTTCATACATGAAATATTGAATGGAATTTGAATAATATCTTTAAAATGAGAATGTATTTTTAAAATTAAAACTAAACAACCAAACCAGAAAAATAGCGATTATTACAGGAAAGTGATTTTATATAGAGGAAGGGACTGAAAAAAGGATCCAACTGGGTGTCACGTTTAAAAGATATGCCACTGTAGTTTCCTTCAATATTTTAGTGGCCAGCCTTCTAACTCATGGAGGATAAGGCTCTTTTATAATTGCCTACAGGTTTCTCTATTTTCTGCCCTTCCTGTATGAGATATTTTTGTACCACGTTATGAGAGAAACAGAACTGAATTATTTTGCAGGGCTTTTATTTAATCCTGCTTCTGAGTGAATGAAAATTGCTGCAGAACACCCACCACAGCAATTTACATGTTTTCCCAAGCTTATTAGTCACTCATTTATGGGCCTAGGCAGAAACAATATCATGGCAGGAAAAGAGCCCTTTCAAATCTTTCCATCCAGTTTTGGTTGAAACTAAGACCAGAACTGAACTTGGAATATTTCTGCTGAACTTGTAAATTCAGTTTAGAAGCCAAGCCAAACAAAGGATGTCCTTTCCAAATGCAAAGTGATGGTGAGACCCTGCCAGGGGGAGAGATTAATCTGGGAATAGAGTGCAGTAGGCTATACCACTGGACATGCATCCCTCCCTTCCTGTAGCTCATATGTGTTTAGAGAAAGTCCAAGGGCTAAAGGAACACTACCATTTCTGCCCTGGGACAGGCTTTGGAGCAGGCCTTAGGGACAGCAGGGCACACTGCCATTGCTAAAATGGGACCTGTGCAAAAAATAGGAGAGCAGGTATGCTTTCAGGACTGTCAACCAACCAAAGGATAAATTCCACCAAGAGGACAAAAAGATCTCTCAGCAGATGGCCAGATGAGTTAAACTCTATTCTATGCCTGAAAGATGCAGACATTTATTAGTATCATTGTGCACTTTGAATGTTAAAGATCAATGGGGGCATTTATTCCCAGTGTTTTAAAATAAACATAGTGGAAGCTGTCTTCTCTGAGTCACTGGGACCAATAGGTGATAGGATAATTGAAAAAAACTGATCAGATGGACAGTGATAGAATGCTATATACATGCCTTAAATTTTTAACTTAAAATATGTACATATACAGTAATTTACCAGGCTTTTGATGTAAGACCAAGGCCTTTGATTTGAATTTGGATCTGTGGATTGGAATTTCCCCTGCATTTTCAATTATTTACTGTTTTTGTTTATTTAAAATGGAGAGTTTAAAGACATTTGAAAACATTGCAAAATATCTGGATTGTTTGAGTTCTTTTTAAAAAATCCAACAACAATTTCTACAAACCAATTTGCTTAATTTTTTTCAAGGCATTCAATTAACTTTATTTTTTTAATTTTAATTTTTTATTATTATTTTTAATAATAAATTTATTTTTTATTAGTGTTCAATTTGCCAACATACAGAATAACACCCAGTGCTCATCCCGTCAAGTGCCCCCCTCAGTGCCCGTCACCCATTCACCCCCACCCCCCCGCCCTCCTCCCCGTCCACCACCCCTAGTTCGTTTCCCAGAGTTAGGAGTCTTTATGTTCTGTCTCCCTTTCTGATATTTCCTACCCATTTCTTCTCCCTTCCCTTCTATTCCCTTTCACTATTATTTATATTCCCCAAATGAATGAGACCATATAAAGTTTGTCCTTCTCCGATTGACTTACTTCACTCAGCATAATACCCTCCAGTTCCATCCACATTGAAGCAAATGGTGGATATTTGTCATTTCTAATGGCTGAGTGATATTCCATTGTATACATAAACCACATCTTCTTTATCCATTCATCTTTTGATGGACACCGAGGCTCCTCCCACAGTTTGGCTATCGTGGACATTGCTGCTAGAAACATCAGGGTGCAGGTGTCCCGGCGTTTCATTATATCTGTATCTTTGGGGTAAATCCCCAACAGTGCAATTGCTGGGTCGTAGGGCAGATCTATTTTTAACTCTTTGAGGAACCTCCACACAGTTTTCCAGAGTGGCTGCACCAGTTCACATTCCCACCAACAGTGCAAGAGGGTTCCCTTTTCTCTGCATCCTCTCCAACATTTGTGGTTTCCTGCCTTGTTAATTTTCGCCATTCTCACTGGTGTGAGGTGGTATCTCATTGTGGTTTTGATTTGTATTTCCCTGATGGCAAGTGATGCAGAGCATTTTCTCATGTGCTTGTTGGCCATGTCTATATCTTCCTCTGTGAGATTTCTGTTCATGTCTTTTGCCCATTTCATGATTGGATTGTTTGTTTCTTTGGTGTTGAGTTTCATAAGCTCTTTATAGATCTTGGAAACTACCCCTTTATCTGATACGTCATTTGCGAATATCTTCTCCCATTCTGTAGGTTGTCTTTGAGTTTTGTTGACTGTATCCTTTGCTGTGCAAAAGCTTCTTATCTTGATGAAGTCCCAATAGTTCATTTCTGCTTTTGTTTCTTTTGTTTTCATGGATGTATCTTGCAAGAAGTTACTATGGCCGAGTTCAAAAAGGGTGTTGCCTGTGTTCTCCTCTAGGATTTTGATGGAATCTTGTCTCACATTTAGATCTTTCATCCATTTTGAGTTTATCTTTGTGTATGGTGAAAGAGAGTGGTCTAGTTTCATTCTTATGCACGTGGCTGTCTAATTTTCCCAGCACCATTTATTGAAGAGACTGTCTTTCTTCCAATGGATAGTCTTTCCTCCTTTATCGAATATTAGTTGACCATAAAGTTGAGGGTCCACTTCTGGATTCTCTATTCTGTTCCATTGATCTATGTGTCTGTTTTTGTGCCAGTACCACAGTGTTTTGATGACCACAGCTTTGTAGTACAACCTGAAATCTGGCATTGTGATGCCCCCAGCTATGGTTTTCTTTTTTTAAATTCCCCTAGCTATTCGGGGTCTTTTCTGATTCCACACAAATCTTAAAATAATTTGTTCTAACTCTCTGAAGAAAGTCCATGGTATTTTGATAGGGATTGCATTAAACATGTAAATTGCCCTGGGTAACATTGACATTTTCACAATGTTAATTCTGCCAATCCATGAGCATGGAATATTTTTCCATCTCTTTGTGTCTTCTTCAATTTCTTTCAGAAGTGTTCTATACTTTTTAGGGTATAGATCCTTTACCTCTTTGGTTAGGTTTATGCCTAGGTATCTTATGCTTTTGAGTGCAATTGTAAATGGGATTGACTCCTTAATTTCTCTTTCTTCAGTCTCATTGTTAGTGTA
This sequence comes from Canis aureus, assembly GCF_053574225.1. Lineage (NCBI taxonomy): Eukaryota > Metazoa > Chordata > Mammalia > Carnivora > Canidae > Canis > Canis aureus. The sequence goes on along the minus strand of NC_135611.1, from coordinate 75,978,996 downwards.
TAGAAATGCCACTGACTTCTGGGCATTGATTTTGTATCCTGCCACACTGCCAAATTGCTGTATGAGTTCTAGCAATTTTGGGGTGGAGGCTTTTGGGTTTTCTATGTAGAGTATCATGTCATCGGCAAAGAGGGAGAGTTTGACCTCTCTTTGTCAATTTGAAAAGGCATTCAATTAACTTTAGATGAGAAATCTTTCTTTTGCACTCATTTTTAAAAACCAGTTTACATATTTAAAAAATTTAATTGCATAATTATAATAGTATAAGAATAAAATAGGCCCAAACAATGGATCTGGGGTAAACATAGAATTCAACTGGTTGGTGCTATGTGGATTCAGTGTGTTGTGGGCACCAGTCAAGATGTTATAGTAAGAAAGTGGAGAGCCTCCTTTTTTCAGAGATTTGGAGCTACATTAAAAGAACTTCTGCTATAAAAGGTGAAGGTCTTAGTCCATTTCGATTGCTTAACCAGAATACTGCTATAGACTGGATGGGGTTGTTTATAGAAACAGAAATTTATTTCTTGCAGCTCTGGAGGCTGGGAAGTCCAAGATCTAGGTATCAGCCGATCTTCTGGTGAGAGCTTCCTGGTTCAGAGATGGCCATCTTCTCTCTCCTCACAGGGTGCAAGGGGCAAGAGAGCTCTCTGGGGTCTCTTTTATGAAGGTACCAATCCCATTTATGAAGACTCTGCCTCATGACCTAATCACGTCCCAAGGGCCCCACCTCCAAATACCATCAGATTGGGGTTAAGTTTCAACATATGAATTTTGAGGGGACACATTCAGTCTATAGTAGTGAAATTATAAAATTACTATAGTTATCAAGATGGATTGGAGAACAATGGGTCTCAGAAAAGTGAATTTTCTAGATAATTGAAGACTTAGGGTTATTCCAAACTGTTAAAAGAAAGCTTTTTACGATATATTACGTCTTAGAAAAAAACAGTAAAATAAACAAAGCACTCAATAAGCTAATGAGCTGACATTCTAGCAAGCAATAATATGGCAGGATAATAATTATGAACACTACTGGGAATGCTTGATGGACCCTGGGCCCTTTCAGTGGATGTCCCCCACTGCCTTGCTGGTCTAATTTGTGTTTCCCTTCTCCCTCATGGATTTCTCCACCTGCCCAAACACTCTGGCCCTTCCCCAAGAGTCTTCTCAACTACCATTCTCTTCAGTTCAAGTTGCCATTTCTGGGCCCTGCCTCTTTCATGTAGCTGACTTTTATTTTTTCTTGTTTCCTGACTTTCCCTGCCACTACTAGAGTTTTCAGTGTTTGGATAAACAGGGCTATTATTATTATTTTTTTCATTTTCTTTTACCAGGTCAGCCAAGTTGCATCTTGACATCTAATCTTGGACTCTCCCCTTCCCTTTTATGCTGCTCCCTTGGGATCAGGTGGCTGAGGTTGGCTGGACAGTTGATCACACATGAGTATATGGGAGTTTTGGAGGGAATGGGAATCAAAGCCCTCAAGATACAAGTGAGGGAAGAAGGTTGTGCTCAGTCTCTCAGCCTTTTAATATACATGTTTATTTCTGTAAATTGCTTTTCCCCTTTGGCTGAATGATGAACTGTAATGTCCAGAGTAAAAAGCTACCAGGAAGGAGTTCAGTTCAAAATTACAGAGGTTTACATTAGAGTCTCAGGGAGTTCACTTGAGAGTTCTCAGAATAATGCTGACATATCTTTAAAATGGGGTAACAGAAGAGCATGCAGAGTAGTTGCTGCTTTTTTGATGCTGAAATTGGTTTAGATATAACAAAACTGTCCTTCTTAAGATTACAAAAAGGCCAACAAAACAACAACCCACTCAAATCCCAGGTGAGCTAAAGCTACAAATCACATCCATTTGTAGAATACAGTTGAGAGATGATTCTTGGATAATGAAGGTTCACAAGCCTGGGCTGTACTTAGCATAAGATGTAAACAGGGCCTTCTTGTTTTCACTCTGTTGGAAGCTCTAAATCATTTCTAATTACTATCTCCTGGAAAAACACTGTGTTGTTACTTTTTAAATTTCTTCCTCCTTCAGAGAAAACACATATTTTAGGTCATTAAGAAAAACCTTGTCTTGATTTGGATGGTGTTTTTGTTCAACAAAGCAGAATTATTATTTTGTTTCAGGCACAATTTGTATGGTAGGAAGAAGAGGCTGCATACATTTTAATCTGGCAATGAATTAACAATAATCAGGAGAATGTGGCTTTTCCACACTTACATAGTTCAGATCAACATGTTTATTCAAGCCAGAGAAAAAAACATCCTTGCTATTTGGATTTCCAAAGTGAATCAGTGAGGAAGAAAAAATGTTGGCATGTGAGATACTAAAACCTTATCTTAATTTTCAACTCAATATTGCATTTTGCAATTTAAAAAATCCATGACGAAAAATTAAAAGAAAGCTCATAAAATTAACAGGTGCAGTAAAGAAAAACCAGTATTATTTTACATAGACAAGGAAGTAGAACGTGGCAAAATTGGCTTCTGTGGTTTTTCATGTTGCGAAATAATACCTGAATATATATGAAAAACTTGAGTGAAAAAGTTTTTAATTTTCTCACTCATTAGTTGATGTTCCCTTGGTTATTTTATCAGTGACTTAATCTATTCTGATAGTAAATTAAGGAAATGGATGAATTGTTGGCATAAACTTTTTGAGAACTGTGAATGCGAACAAGGTCAATGAAGGTCGTGCTTTTCCTCAGTCCCCACAGAGATTCATGGGACGCTGTACATGCAAGCTGTCTACCACCACTTGTAGCTCAAGGGGAAAGTCTGTGAGAAAGCGGTAAAGGTAGCTGGAAGGAACCAGCATTTGGGGGAAGTAATAAGCTGGGAAAACCATGCCCACATTAGTGAGGGTACAAACCAGAAAGGGGAACCACTGAGCTTGCCATTTGACTCCTAGATTTACCATTAGGCTTCAAGCTTGAATGGTAATGTAATGAGTTGGGCAGAAGGAGGTTAAGTCTTAGATCTTGTTGAAAAATAGATATATTCTTAAATGTGTTGGCTCATAGAATTGCAAGTAAAAATTTGGTTATTCCTTATGCCTTTATTAAAATGCCTGGCAAACCATTTACTTATGGGATTTTTGCCAGCTGCATTTTTGTGTTACATAGATCAATTATATTTGTTATAATGAATAAAGACTGGAAACACTAATAAGCCACAAGAAAAATAAATTATTTGCAGTGCTCTCTCCAAGAGATAACTACTGTTGACATTTTCGTACATATTCTTTTAGCTGGCACACTGTAAAAGAAAAAAGATATTCGTAAGACGGTTCTTTAAAAGAGCTCTCACATTAAAAACAATCAAATGAAAGCATTATAAAATTTATAGAGGCCTGGGCTTTGCTGTACACCTACAATTCTTAAGCTATTTGATCTACAAAGCAAAGAAACAACCTCTTCCATGACCAATTTTTATCTAATGTCTTTCCTGAAAACTTCCACTTCTTTTCTATTATCCTGGGGAAAAGATAAGGGAGTTGGAAAAGCACATGCCCAATTGTTCATCCATTGAGAGAGGTTCTCTAAGTGTGGTTCCAGGACTAGTAGTATCAGAGCCACCTGGAGACTTGTAAGTAATGCAGATTCTTGGGTGCCTCCCCAGACCTCTGGAATTGGAAACCCTGAGTTGGGGTGGGTTCCAGTAGGTTGTGTTTTAATAGGTCTTCCAGATGATTCTGAGGTACACTGAAACCACTGCTCCTTGAGAAATTCTAGAGCAGGGTCTGGAAATGGTGACTGATGGGTTTCTCAGGGACTCTGGCTGCCTGTGGCAGTCTTAAAATGCACAAGGAGACTACTCTGTTGGTGGTTGAGTGGAGTTTCCAAGAAGAGTCTAAAGAAAGAAGAAGCAGCTGTTTACTCTGGAGGTCAAGTGGCTGATAGAATTAGGAGTGTGTAATTTAAGACTGGAAAGTGCAGTTTGTGTGGAGATATGCCCTAAAGACCAAATTAGGGCTAATGAATACATTGAGGAAGAATAATTACAATATTTATAATTATTAGAGCCCTGCTGTCATTTGTTTGAACTAATTTCTTCTGTTTTTATTAGAACGATTAATGTCCGCTAGTAAATAATACTGATTTGTATTTCCTTAAGTGTATTTGAGTATGTCATCACCCTGCGGCAGGAAGCACAGCACAGTGAGTGTTTATTTATTTTTTTTTAATATGAAAACATTTCAAACCTCACAACATGAGTTAAGCTAGCACTAACCTTTAGAATCAGACGGCAGGAAACGTATGAGTTTGTTAATTGTTTTCTGTCTGTGTGTATAAAGATATTTTCTATTTCCAAATACTCTGATTCCTACTAGCTAAGTGACCATTAGAAAGACCTGAAAGCTCTCTGAGCCTTAGTTTTTTCACCTGTAAAATGGGCTATTAATGTTAAACATAGGTCAAATAAGATAATGCATGTAAAACTGCTTTCTAACCTGCATAGTGTTATCATGATAATTTAATTTATATTAAATTACTATCTAATTTTTTAAACGTAAATATTGATCAGCTATTTTCCTTTACATTAGTATATTTAACTGCTATCCACTTAAGGTAGAGAATAAAACACCATGGACATTTATTTTTTAAATGTCGAAACTCCTTTGGTTCAAACATGACATAGGTAGCATATAGCCTTTGGAATTGAAATGGAGAAAACTTACGAATTTGCAAAGAATACGTATTGGCAAAGCCACCAGATAGATGTCTATTTATTTTACTATTATAATGAATAAAACATTCATAAATAAGATCCTATACATTGCTAACTGCCAGTAAGTGACTATATTGACAGAGGCTTAGCCCCTGCTAGGAAATGCAATTTGCATCTTGAGCAATGTGCTCCTTATTCTATAATATCCTCGGGCTAGGAAAATGCCAGCTCCAGAACATTGGAAAATAAAAACATGTTTTTCTCCTTCATGATCATAAATGCAAAAACCCTAAACAAATTTTGGCAAGGCGAATCAGCAATATATAAAGAGAATAATGCTTCATGCTGAAGTAGACCTATCCCAAGAATGCAAGGTTGGTTTTTTTTCTTATAAATCAAACAATGTAATTCATTCTATTAACAGACTAGAAAATAAAAACCATATATCACAATTGATGCAGGAAAATAATTTAACAAAATTCAATACCCATTCACAAAAAAAAAAACTTCAAGAAATCAAGAGTACAGAAGAATTTCTTAATTCTGATAGAGTGCATATACAAAAAGTTTATAGTTAACATCATACATAAGGGTGAAACAGTGAATAATTTCTTCTTAATACTTTCTTTCTAATCTGTACAAGGGTAAGGATTAAGGATGTTGGCTCTATTTCTAATTGACAAGGTATTGGATGTCCTAGCTCATGTAAACACTCAATAAAAAGAAATAAAAGGTATATATATTGGAAAGGAAGATGTAAAACTATCTTTATTCACAGATGAAATAATCATTTATGAAGAAACTCTTAGGTAATCTACAAAATGTTTGGAAACCTAATATGTGAGTTTAGTGTGATTGTAGGATACACAATCAATGTATAAAAATCAGCCTCTGGCCACCCTTCTGTAGCCCCTTCCTTTGCCCCTCACCTTTTGAAAAGAAAAATCAATTCTACTTCTTTACATAGAATGAACAATCAGAAATGCTGTAAAATGACATTTACAATAGCATCAAAAATGACATTCAGGGATCCCTGGGTGGCGCAGTGGTTTAGCGCCTGCCTTTGGCCCAGGGCGCGATCCTGGAGACCTGGGATCGAATCCCACATCGGGCTCCCGGTGCATGGAGCCTGCTTCTCCCTCTGCCTATGTCTCTCTCTCTCTCTGTGACTATCATAAATAAATAAAAATTAAAAAAATGACATTCATATAGATCATTTTAACTTACATGGAAAAAAAAACCCTCAATATATGTGTGAGACTTGTACCCAAGGAACGCAACTTGGCAAGGCTCTTGTTACCTTCTGCCAAATTGTTTTCCTAGACTAGTACATTCCCAGTAGCAGAATCAACAAGTTTTAGCGTAACTTGTAAGCTTTGAATGTTACTGTTCCATTTTTGAATAAAACTTTAAAATATGGCTATACTACATGAACATTAGGTGTTATTTTGCCAATTTAAAGTTTTATTTTAAAATCCTAAATTGCAAGTTGTCACAATAATAAGAATAGGTACCACTTATTGAATCCTTTTTTATGTGCCAGGTGCTTTAAGTGCTTCAGAGCATTAACTAATTTAATTCCCAAGACAACTCTATGAGTTAGGAACTGTTAGTTTATCCATTTTACAAGTCAGAAACTGATGTTTAAAGAAAATGAGTCGTTTGCTCAAAGACACATTGCCAGGAAGTGGCAGAGCTGGATCTTAATCTAAGGATTGAGCTTTTTAACCTTCACACTTAATTGCTTTTGTAAGCATGATTAGCTCCAGTGTGGGACTTCCCATCAGCTGTGAATCTGCATTTAGACTGAGTATGCATGTTACTGAAATACGGTAATCAATAACTTTAGAAAGGCAGATCCTAGGCACTTCCTTAAAAGGAGGAACATAATGTGACATGGGCTGGATTTAAGGTCTTGAGCCTAAGATACTTATTCCTGGGCCTCACCTCCAGTGGCCCTGCATCAGGAGAGGTGGGGTGGAGTACAGGAATATGCATGAGTAACAAGCACCCCTGGTCACTTGCATGCAGGTGATCTAAGGACCCCACATTGAGCTATGCCACTCTGGAGGTTGCTATATAACACGGTGTCATGACATAACACTTTAGAAGGAAAGACAGCTCATACAGGCTAAATATCTTGACACTGATGAAGCATGGGTAGAAATTGAAGGCATATGGGGAATTTGGCAAATATGAAGGTATGATGATCCATTGAATGAAAAGTACAAGGATTCATATAATATCTTTGCTAAGCACCGTAGGAACTTATTTCTATAATAGCCATGAGAATGAAGACTACAAAGTGACTTTTCCCTGGCAGGAAGTTGTTAGGAAGAGTCACTTCCTTCTGACTCCTCCTCATATCTCCAGGCTTCAGGGCCATGTTGGCAACACAGCCTACTTAGGTCTGGCAACAGCATCCCTGGGACCATTACTAAGCAGGCCTTTCAAAAGTTAAGGCCTGGTCTGCTTCTACTTTTTGAGACTTAATATGTTAAAAGTGGAGAAACCCAACATAGGGATACCAAAATAGCAGTATACAGAAAATGTTTGCATTAAACAATTTAATGCTTATAACACAAAAAATTCAAGTTAAAATAGTTTTGGATTTGCCAATTATAAGATTTCTTTATAATATTAATTCATGATAGGCAATATAATCCAGAAATCGAGCACAGCTTTAGATTCACACAGCTATTTTTCCAGTCTGTGAATCTCTGAATATACATTAATGGCATTTGGGAATAATATCAGAGGTCTAAATTTGAGGCCCTTTGTGAAAGTGAGGTCCGGGCCAAAGAACTCTCCTAGCCTGTCTTAGAATAGACACCATATTTAAGTATGTTTCCTACTCTTTAAGTTCTTTATACATGCAAAGAACTTTGGAGGTAATTTTTTTACCATCCATGTACCTTAAATGTTAAAGATATAAGTTGATTACATTTTATATAAATTATCATTTACATAAATTTCAGAAACAGGCAAAACTAATAAAGCGTGCTGGAAGTCAGTATGGTGGTAACCATTTGTGGGGATAGGGACTGGAAAGGCACAACAGAGATTGCTTCTGGGGTGCTAGCAATGTTCTGTTTCTTGTTCTGGGGCCCAGTTACATGATTTGTTTGTAGTTTGTACACTTTTTTTCAGTATTATGTTTCAATACAAATTTTACTTTAATAATTTTGCCAAACTTTTATAATTTACAAAAGTATAGCCACCATATTAGTAATCCCTTAAATCAGGGCACCACATTGGATGGTTGGCTTTTTCATCTCCAGGAATAGCTCTCATTGGCAGGGACACAGAAAACTCATTGGTGGGTCCCTGCTGGTGTGTCCAGATAACCTGGCACCACTGACCAGGTGGCCCATTAGGTTCTCCCTAGTAATTTTAGACAAGCATGTGTGGTCTGTCACTAGCCCAGAAATGTGAAGCCTTTGACAGAAATTCCCCGGATGTGACTCCAGCTTGGGCAATATTGGTGTCTCAATGTCTCTGAATTACTCATTCACCATGTATGTGTTCTTCTCATTCTTCCCAACTTTGTTGTCCATAGAGATTCTGTGAGTGACAGCATGGAATGGAACAGGGTCTGTTGAGAGGATAGGGGAGCCTGCCAGCTGGCCCTGTGATCTGTTTGGCCCCTAGGAGGCCATTCCTGACACCTGGTCCCATATGGCAATGCATTCTTAGGGACACGAGCCAAGTAGTCCTGAGGAATAACAGAAACACATGCTTAGCTCTTTGGCCAACAGGAGTCAGGGAGGTGGAGTGGAGTGCCTTGGCTTGAGTGTTTAGAGATGTGTATTTAACCACTTGTCTTCATGGTAACTAGCTGTGTGGCTCTGTCTTGGTCCCTTTAGCCCTCTGAGCCTTGGATTCCTTTTGAATAGAGGACGAGGACAAAAGAAGTACTCTAAAGTCCTTTCTAGTGTCTGTGATTTTATGATAGTTAAAATGACTTTCTTGTTCAGTTTTAGATGTTCACCAGACTCCTTCCTCAAGTCCACCTTCCCTCACTCGTGGCTTCCCTGTTATAATTATCTGTCATGGTCTAGATCAAATGCTACTTCCCATATGAAGTCTTCCCAAGAGAATGTCAACATGAGTCATACATGTCATCAATTTTGCATTCTCTTGTTTATTCCCATGTCTTGTAATTCCACTCAAGATTGCACACTCTGATGAAAACGATATCATCACCTATGTATCCTCAATAGCAAGGATTCACAAATCTTAACTGACTAACCTACAATAAATTGCCTGCATCCAACTCACACAGGAAACTTAACAACTCAGATTTCCAGGTTCCAGAATCAGAGATTCTGATTCAGAGATTTAGGGAGGGACCAGGGAATCTGTATTTTAACTAGCATCTGAAGGGTTTTCAATGCAAAGCCTGATTTGAGAATGCCTTCGTATTGTGATTTGCATTAAGTATTTATATATCAGCTGAGTCAGTAGAAGAATGCAATCGATCACATTCTTTAGTCATCAAAAATTTTTCCTGAGTTCACAAAGATTAAAACATGAATCGAGATGCGATGTCAAAGCCATAATCACAGTGCAATGCTAATAATGTCATTGAGTGATGCAGTAGATATTTAGAAATGGCCTGTGCCATGAAGATAGACTGAGTGAAATATAAAACTTTATTCTGCAAATAATTTGGGGGGGTTTGACCTGAAGTAGGCCAACATTCTTTTAGAGGCTTCTGCAGTGTTTTCTGCAGCTCTATGTTTGCCTTACCTGGCCCCCTCTGCCATCCACCTATAATCCCTACCAGTTTGGAAGAAGCATTGGCTCCCCCTCACTTTTTTTCTTCTTCCATCAAAGACTTCAATTTCTCATTCTCTCTATTTATTTAACCATTCATCCATTTGATAAATGTTGACTGAGTGCTGCTCTGTGCCAGGAACTGGGCTAAGCCCTGGGAATGCAGCAATGAACAGAGCTGGTTTGGCTTCCATCCCTGTGGAATTTACACTCTTGTGGGGGGAAGGTAAATGTGATATAAATAATTACAAATATTAGTGAGGGCCCAAGAGCTTTATTTCATCTCTTAAGCCTATGACATCTAAACCATTGGCTGCTAATAACATTTTAGTCTTCCTAAATAACATTTGTAGCTTAAAAGTTTTTAACACCTTACCTCAAAAAGAAAATAAACAGTAGAGTGGAATAAGTTTCAGAGGAGATCTATTTGTTGAGGGGATCTTTTCTGATTTTCTTAAATTGTAGTGTGAAGCTAGATACCTACCCCACCTGATCAAAATATCCTCTCCTGCAAAATAGCATTGATTTTTAATGTGAGGTTCCTGCACAGATTTCCAGAGAGTTCATGAACCCTTGAAAATCATGCAAATTTTTGTGTGTTTGGATCCTCTTCTGTCCGAAAGTTTATTCTTTCCTCATTTTCTCAAAGGGATATATGGTCTCAAAGTCTTTAGAGAAAAAAGAGAAAGAACAGGAAAGAAGAAAGCAAACAAGCAAACACTCTTTGGTTTCTCTATTTTGCTAATGTAATTCAAATCTCTGTTCCTGTTGCAAAAAAAAATCCAAAAAAAAAAAAAAAATCAAAACAAAACAAAAAAGGAGAGGAATGAGATGGAGTCCTTATCCAAATGGAGAAAAATATGTTTATAGGATTGGGTTACTGGGTGACTTCAGAGACATGAAATATTCATCCCCACCCAACTCTCTATAAAAAGAAACTAGAAATATATTCTGAGGACTTTTATTTTCTGAGAAGGATGGATACACACCAAGAGCAGCATCTGTGTACAACTAGAGAAAAATCTTCAGTACTAAAGATCCATTAAACATCCGAATCTTCCACATATCAAATAGCAAGAGTGAGATTTTTGTACATGCAAAGCAAATTTTATTTAAGTGATAACCAAGACAATTCCTGTTGCTTCCTAAAGTAGGAGTTCTGTTAATAGCAGAACCAAAATGTACAGGAAACCAGCCTAATGCATCTAATGCTTGATTTTGATGCATATAAAAATTAAAGAAATTGAGCATTTCATAGCAAATTATGTATCTGTGCCATCCAGACTTTATTAATTAGGATTAGAATCAGCTGTGAGAAACTGAAAATCCAAAATAACAAGTGGCTGACAAAAGATAGAAGTTTATTCTTCTCATGTGAAAGTCTGAGTAAATGGTCCAGGGTTGGGGTGATTGTTCACAATCCCAGGGAATATAGTGTGCCTTCTCCATGTTGTTCTCTATTCTGATATTCACTTTGTCCAAGATGGCTGCTCCAGTTTAAACCCTCATGTCCACGTTCCAGCCAACAAAAATGAGTAAAAAGAAAGGATTCTTTTTAAGGATGCTTCTGTGAAGTTGCGTGCTCCACTCCCTCCTATATTTCTTTGCCCAGGATTTAATAACTTGGCCATAAATATCTTCAGGGGAGAGTAAGATACGTAGTCATGGGGCAGCCCTGGTGGTGCAGCGGTTTAGCGCCGCCTGCAGCCCAGGGCGTGATCCTGGAGACCCAGGATCGAGTCCAACGTCAGGCTCTCTGTATGGAGCCTGCTTCTCCCTCTGCCTTTGTCTCTGCCTCTCTCTCTCTCTCTCTGCATCTCTATGAATAAATAAATAAAATCTTTAATTAAGAAAAAAAGATACGTAGTCATTATTCTGGGAGGTTATGTACTCAGCTAGTTTCTGTTGCTATGGAAGAAAGGGAGGACAGACACTGGGTCATACCAGCAGTCTTCACCACAGAGATTTTTTACATATAGGTAGTTCAAATGTTAATTTTGGTAGAATATTCAGCTACAAGTCTATAATGTGCCAATGAGATATCTTGACCCTAATCATCCATTCCTAAAGCCACTTCTAATTAAATCTTTGCTGACATTAAAAAATAAAGCGTATTTTTAATTTTTAGTGTCTATCTGCTTGATGCTACAGAAGATTCAGCATGTCTAATTTGTGGATTCTTGAGACCCTTCTTAATTTCGTAATCCGTTCTGTTCAACATTTTTTGGCCATTTTTCTTTAGTCACAGTCTCAAATGGAGAAAGAAGGGTGAAATAGAAATAAAGTCTAGATCAGATGGATATTTTGTTCCTTCTTAGCAGCACTACTAGGAGGACTAAGTAAGAGAGACAGAAAATAAGTAATACCAAGTTGTGGGATTATCTGCCATAAATACAGTCCTTTATATAGGCATTGGGCAAAGTCCTTTTCATTGCCATCTGTAATTGTAGCTACAGCCCTATGAAGAAGGTGACATCACCCTCTGACAGATACACTTTAGAGGACAGAAGAAACTTACCAAAATAACCAGTTACTGAGGTAGCAGAGCTGAGACTTTAGTCAAGGTCACTCTGACCTCCAAATCATGCTCTTCGACTGCTCTATCCACAAATCCCATTTTATCATGAGTTTTTGGGCATTATATTGCCACTGGAGAAACAATTTTTTTTTTTTTTTTTTACTTTAACATTGCCTGGACTAAAGTAAACCTTGAAGATATAAACAAGTGAAGAGGTTCAGAGAGTACTAGGCAGCCAGCTTCTTGTGGGCTCTCTGCCCACCCAGATTTTGAGCATTGTTATTAGCCAGCACTTGGGAGGCACTTGATATTTACAGAGTGGCATCCAGGACTTTCAGCCCCAGTGGTATGTAGAAGATGAGACAGAGTGCTCTCTCGCCAGAACATTTTAAAAGAGCAAGGATGGTTTCAGGACAGCATTTCCTTGGCTTCTCATTTTTCAGCACTTGAAAGGAGAAAGTCACTGACTTGGGTGGATGTTTGAGTGGTTCCCCCCACCCCCCTTTCTGCAGCTTGGGATGGAACTTTTTATCCAGAGAATAATATTGGGGCCTCACATGTGTTCAGTACTTGCTTTGTAGCAGCTGCTGTGCTAATTACTTCTCAAACAATGTCTCTAAATTTGAGAGGCATTTTGTAGGGGAGGATAGGGGATTTGAACTTAGAATCTGATTGTGAAATTTGTGACCGACCTTAGCCACAAGGGGAGTGTACCTTGTTCACAAGCACACACCGAAAGCTGAAATGTAGGCAACTGAGAGCAAAGTCTGGAAAGAAAGGAGAGGTAGAATATGTTTGAATGTACTTAAGAGAAATATTTTAGGTGAAATGCTTTCCAGTTGATTACATGGAATAGGTTTTTTGATTTGGCATTGGGAGACTAGATTTTTTTCCTCAACTCTGTCCCTAACATGGAGAGTATAAGCAGTTAATAAATGAATGATCTGAGGAAATAGGTGAGAAAGTGGGAGGTGGAAGGGGGTGGGGAGCGAGTGTGTGTGTGTGTGTCAGGAAGAACACCAACCAAGGGTGCATCAGGCACGCTACCAATGTGGGCAATGGGAGCTCGGTTTTGGGTGGACTTTTGGGAGACTGTAAAACACACCTCAAAACTATCTTACTGAAGAAGGCAAACCAGAGGATTAAACTCCAATTCCTATTCCCCATAACTGAAGGCCATTCTTGGAACATTGATTCTCAGGCACCTCTGATCTATGAGCAGGTGCACACAGTTCTGGGGTAGAGAGACCCAGAAAGCTGATGGCACATTCAGAATTCATTTCAAGTGACCTCTGAGGCAGACTAAGGGAAAGGGAGCCCTGACCCCACCTGCCTCCACTTTTTCAGCTACATAATGGTATGTGAACATAATATTGGATAAGTCCAATAAAATGCAACTTACTTTTGTTTTGAGATTACCACATTCTAGGTAATGATGTGTTGTGGGTTATTGGAGCTCAGGTTTGCCCTTTCCCACTTAATGGAGCTATAAACGTAGGGATGCATGTATCCCTTTAAATTTGAGTTTTTGCATTTTGGGGGTAAATACCCGGTAGTGCGATTACTGGACCATAGGCTAGTTCTATGTTTAACTTTTTGAGGAATCTCCATAATGTTTTCCACAATGGCTGCACCAGTTTGCATTTCTACCAATAGTACTAGAAGGTTCCTTTTTCTCCACATCCTCACCAACACTAGATTCTTGTGTTGTTGATTGTAGCCATTCTGACAGATGTGAAGTGATAGCACACTGTAGTTTTGATTTGCTTTTCCCTGATGTTGAGTGAGTTTGAGGGTATTTTCATATGTTCGTTGGCCATCTGGATGTCTTTTCTAAAGAAATGTCTGTTCACTTCTGCCCATTTCTAATAGGATTATTTGGTTTTGGTATGTTGCATTGTGTAAGTTCTTTATATATTTTGGATGTTAATCCTTTATTGGACATATCATTTGCAAATATCTTCTCCCATTCCGTAGGTTGCCTTTTTGTTCTGTTGATGGTTTCCTTTGCTGTGTAAAAGCTTTTTATTTTGATGTGGTCTTAATAGCTCATTTTTGTTTTTGTTTATCTTGTTGCAGGAGGCATATCTAGAAAAATGTTGCTAAGCCCAATGTCAAAGAGATTACCACCTATGTTTTCTTCTAGGAGTTTTATGGTTTCAGGTCTCACCTTTAGGTCTTTTTAATCCATGCTGAGTTTATTTTCACGTATGGCATAAGAAAGTGGTCCACTTTCATTCTTTTGCATGTAGCTGTCCAATTTCCCCAGTACTATTTGTTGAAGAGATTGTCTTTTTTCCATTGCATATTCTTGCTTTCTTTGTTAGAAATTAATTGACTATATAAGTGTGGATTTATTTCTGGGCTCTCTATTCTGTTCTATTGATCTATGTGTCTATTTTTGTGCAGTACCATATTGTTTTAATTACTCTAGCTTTATAGTATATCTTGAAATCCAGAATTGAAATACCTCCAGTTTTGTTTTTCTTTCTCAGGATTGCTTTGGTTTTTCAGGTTTTTTTTTTTTTTTTTTGTGTGTGTGTGTGTGTGTGTGTGTGATTCCATACAGATTTCAGGTTTATTTGTGCTTGTTCTGTGAAAAATGCTGTTGGTATTTTGATAGGGATTGCATTCAATCTGTAGATTGCTTTGGGTAGTATTGACATTTTAACAATATTAGTTCTAACAATCCGTAAGCATGGAATATCTTTCCATTTGTTTGTGTTGTCTTCAATTTCTTTTTCAGTGTTTTATAGTTTTCAGGAGAGGACGTTTAGATACTTGTCCTGTTTTTTTCCCAGACTTTGCCCCATGCACCTTTTCTCTGCAGGCCTTGCTTTGTATTTTGTTACTTAATCTTAGCTATGTGTGACTATTTACTGAATTCTGTGGATCCTTCTAGTGAATCATCAAACAAGGGAGTTCATGGCATACCTTTATAGGGTTATTTTGATAGCTGAGTACAGTTAAGGATGGCATTGAACTGGGACTAGGAGTAGATTGCTGGCAGAGTTTATTGCATGGCACCAAGACTATGGGTGGTAACTGCAAGATCCAAAGAGCTGCAGAGTTGTCAAAAGATGGAAAAGATGTAATAAAACTTGGAACATAGGAGCTGGACATGGCCTTACAGGTCACATATCCATTCAACAGAAAGCTTGTGGTCTCTTGCCTGGCCATGCTGCACTACTCAGTTGGTATAGCCAAGGCCTGGCTGCTACTGGGGCAGCCCAAGAGGTGATCCCATTCTGCAGTGTGAACAAGAGACACTCCTTTCTCCCCACCCCCACCCCCACTGTCCCTTCCTGCCAAAGAGTTAGCATTACTTACTAATGTACCTTCCTACAGGGAGGAAAAGCAGAACACATGTGACCTCTTGACACTCCTTTCTCTCCACCCCACCCCCACCCCCACCTTCCCTTCCTGCTAAAGAGTTAGCATTACTTATTAATGTACCTTCCTACAGGGAGGAAAAGCAAAACACATGTGACCGCTTGACATGTCTGCCTGTCTCTGGTCTCTCTCCATCTAATACCTAGGCCAGAAGGGCAGGCTTTCTTTTTGTAGCCCCTACGGCTGGCTTATACTCACCAGGTATACATCAGTACTGCCATCAGGGATGTTTATCACTGGCTTCTGTTCTGATGGACCAGTGCCTCTATTAAATATTTGATAATCATCTTGATCCTATGTCACATCCCTTCTCTACCACCAAGAAATAAGACTTTTGGCTTTGCTGTCATAGATGCAGGGTGCTAAGTGACTTAATTTACTTCTTCCCAATGACCCTGTGGCCTATGTGTCATTATCTTCCTGTTTTCCAGATGAAGAACTCCAGGCTCAGAAAGGTAAAGAACTTGTCCAACGTGGCCCAGCTGATAGTGCTGGAGCCAGGTTTAAAGCAGACAGTCAGGGCATAGTGACTTCATTCTAAGATATTCTTTATATTCTCTCCCTTGAAGGAGAATTTTGAGGGAAGGTTTCCCAAAGGAAATGACTTTCGGTATCGGCTAATATTACCACTTCATTTGAGAGATGTGGAACTAAGGTTCAAGTCAAGTTTCTTAGTGGCAGGTCAGGGTTTTTCTTTGGTTGCAGTTGCCTTTCACAGTGGCCCTGGCATTGAGGTAGGCTGGAGAGCTTCCATTGTATAAAGAGTCAGGGACCAGGCAGAGGTCAGGGCAGGTCACCTGGATCCTGATCTCACTCTCTACTCTTACTGGCTGTTAAGAGACTGTGGACAGCTCTGGGCCCAGAGGGGCCAGTTAGTAGGTATCTGTCCCTGTTGGACTGAAGGGGCAGCAGGTAGATCTTGGTAGAAGTATCTGTTGCTTTGAAGATTTTTTGCTGGGTCATTAAGATCCATTTGATAAGTCTTAATTTGGGTCCCTTAGAAGCAGATCGAAAGTTGCTAAATGGGAACGCCTGGGTGGCTCAGGGCATGATCCTGGGGTCTTGGGATTGAGTCCCACATCAGGTTCCCTCCAGGGAGTCTGCCTCTCCCTCTGCCTATGTCTCTGCCTCTCTCTCTGTCTTGAATGAATAAATAAATAAAATCTTTTTTTAAAAAGTTGCTAAATGAACTTTAGGCAGTGGAATGGAAAACAGGGAGATAGGGAATAGAAAAGGGAGACAGGGAAGGAAAGGCAGCCAGTAAAAGGTGTTTTTTCAAGCAAGTCACCTCTGTTGGCAACTGAAGCTGAAAACAGTGGGAAAACACCATCCGCCAGGAAAGCTAGGTGTTTATAATCTGCAGAGGGCTGCTCCCATGGGTGTTAATTCCGTGGCACATCCAGCCTACTATAGGAGGCAAGGCAGGTTCCAAGAGCCAGCGGAAGCTCCATGGCAAGTGAATGCAGGTGCTGGTGTTGGGAGCCAGGCCTGTGTGCAGGCAGTGGCACAGGTGATGGTATCTGGGCTGGGCATCTCTAGGGTCATCTAGGGGGATGGATAGAGCCCCAGAACGTGTGTGTGCTTGCTGCTCTCTGGATTTTAAAGCTGGTGACTCTGGTCATGAGAGAGCAGTGAAGATGGGGCTGGGAATCCAAAGGCCCTGGCTCACCAGAGGAAAGGTATGTGGCCATGGGGCTCTGCCAACTGCCGGAGGCATTCATTTCCCTGCTGTAATGTCCCTACCTGCTCTGTCTGTCCATTCCTGGCCAGCCCTCTCAGACTCTAAGATGCTGCCGCAGTGGTTTCTGACCAGCTAGTGTTCAGGGCCAAACTTCCAGGGAAGGGTCTTCCCCTTCAAAAGTCTGTTGCCAGAAGGCTGGGCAGAAATCCTGCTGTCAGGAGCTTTGCCACCTCAACTCCTGGTGTCATGACAGCCCGTGGATAATTTCAGTTTGTTCTCTTCCCCTGGTAGCAAAAGCAGTTAGAAGTTCAGTGGAGGATACTACTCCCTTGCATCAGGGAGGAAGGCAGCTGTCAGCCTGAATGAGATAATGCTTTCCCCACTTCCTGAGTTCTTTGGAGCAGACATTGTTCTATTATTTATATGATTATTTGCAGCATTGTTTTTGAAAAACACACAAAGGTGCATATATAAAAGGCTGGGAACATTTTTATCCAAATATTATCTCTCCTTGGGTACTCAAGGTGAAGATGGATGTACAACATTTCCCAACTTCAACATTCAAATTGAGGGAAAATGTTTACCAAAAGTTCTTTTCTGCTCCCTGAAATGTGTGTCTGAAAAGAAACTCACACATGGAAGTCCTCTCCAATACTATCAGGGTCTCAGTGTTGCTAATTCCAGCAAAGCAACTGGCTGGTGGTGAAACTGGACTCTGAAAACAAAAGCACATTTTTAAAAATTGAGATTGAATTAATAAACATATGATGTATTATTGGTTTCAGAGGTAGAGGTCAGTGATTCATCAATCTTTTGTAATACCCAGTGCTCATCGCTGGCTACTGCAGAAACCAGGGGAAAAAGGAAGTCAAAAGTAGAAACCATTGACGAGGGCTCTATTTTTTCCCTCAGAGGATGTTCTGGCCTGATACCATCCATCTGAGAGGTGATTGTCAGTTCCCAAACAGGAAGCAACAAACCTGAACAGTAAAGATGCAGGACAGTTTGTGACCTGCCCCAACACCTGTAATCCCACCTGATGCACACAGAAAAGGCCTTTTAAAGAAGGTGGGTGGGAAAGCAACCAGCAGATAACAGAGAATCTCCCCAAGTCTCTCAGTCAGGATCTTTCTATATAACCTTCAGGTTCCCTTTTGTTCTAAAAGAGCAGAATGAGTAATTTCTGTCTCACTCACTAGTTATTTTAAAAAATACCTTGTTGAAAGTCTCAACTTTACACTCTTAAATAAAATACTTCTAAATCACTCATTCCTTTTTCCCTTTAATATTTGAGCCATCATTGTAAATGCTCCACCAGGGAGCATGGCCTGGGCTTTGGGATAACATGAGGCCCCTCCAAATATTTGTGTTTCTTGCAGCTCTCCAGATAGTATTAAATAGAACTATCTTACAAAAAGTACCCCCCTTCCCCCCATCTCATTCTGTGGACTTATTTACCTAAAATGTTCTGGGCATGCACATTTTTGAACTGCTGCCACAAGAATCTGCCTGCTGCTTGAGTGGATGGCATACTGAATATTTTAGGAAGAAAATTTACCTAAGAGTTAAAAACTCATGATTGTAAATATTCAGCAGGCCCCTAATTTATTGTTTCAAAATAGCTTTTGTGATGTAGAGGACATGTTTTTCTTTCAGCTGCTCAATATTTATTTTAACATATTAAACAACCTCAGTAATATTCATCGCACGGAAACCTTTCTACTTTTGAGTGGGTTAAATTTACAAGCCCAAATTAATGCTATAAATTACATTTACATAATTCATTTTCCACTAAACAGTATTTATTTAGCCTGCATCTCTGCTAATATATATGTTTAAGAAAAAAAGCAGTACCTGTATTGTTGCCCATGTAGTTAATTTAGTCTAAGCAGAATTTAGAAGGCATCTCAGTGTTCCTTTGTTACAGGGCTCCCCCCACCCGCCCCTGCCCCGCCTGACCATCCAACATCTGAATTATGCAATTAAACAGCATATGTGTGTGTGTGTGTGGTCTGAAGCAAGGAGACAAACCTGCTAAACAAAATCCAAGCCTCCCTTATTTTTGCTTTTCAGAGTGTTGCATGATGTCCTTACAAATTACCTATTACTTGTGCTGTGCTAATTTTGTGTGAAACTGAAAAAGAGGCAAGAGATAATAAACTGGGTTCAAGGTCAGATGGAAACTTTGAAACCAGAGACTCAAACCCAGATGTATTTGAAATGGCAAGGAAGGTAAAATGAAGCAAGAGACAGTGGATTGACAATGCACATAGGGTCCCGAAGAGCCTCAGATCCTTCCGTTTGCATTTACATCTATTTTCACAGATGAGGGTGAGGGCCATCAATGCATTTGCTGCTGCAATTTCAGGTTTTAGAATGTTTTGAACAATATGCCTCAAATCACAGCAATAATTGGAGGACCCTTCATTGCTGAGTGTTGTGCCTCTAACGATGCTAGTAGTGGAGAGGAGCCATCAGCTTCACCTTACCAGTCCCCGTTTTGTGTGACTGGCACCGAAACAGGCATTGTTTGCCTCAATTTCTCCTCTCTTTTTTTCCCAGTAGCCTATTAAACCTCTTTGTTAGGAGACCCAGCTGCTTGTTTTCTCTCAAGATAATGACCGAAAAATACGCTTTATAAAAATCATGGGGAAAATGATTTCTGGAAGGTCGGTCTCCTCTTTCTTTTTGCTGCCGTCTGGCTGATGATGACTTTCAATAATCCCTGGGTAATAAACATTCATTTG
Organism: Canis aureus; assembly: GCF_053574225.1. Taxonomy (NCBI): domain Eukaryota; kingdom Metazoa; phylum Chordata; class Mammalia; order Carnivora; family Canidae; genus Canis; species Canis aureus. The sequence continues at coordinate 75,959,198 of NC_135611.1, read as the reverse complement.
AATACACAGACCAGATATGGAGCTTAAATTACCCCAGAAACCAGGGACCACTGCCCCCCCTTTTACTTTAATGGGGCCTTGTCTTTTCTTAATAGTATCTTTGTAAAAATTGAGAGGTCATTTATGTACAAAAGTATGTGCAGATTATCAGTATACTATTTGCTGAGCTTTGACAAATGTGTAGTCCCATGTAACTACCATCCCAACCAAGATCCAGAACATTTCCATTTTCTCATTCCCTGTTTCAAACCACCTGCTCCCCAGAAAATATCCAGTGTTGGATTGTTACCACCATTAGTTAGTTTTGCCTGCTTTTGAACTTTACATAAATGGAATTATACTGTATGCATTCTTTTTTTTTTTAAGATTTTATTTATTTATTCATGAGAGACAGAGAAAAAGAGAGGCACAGACACAGGCAGAGGGAGAAGCAGGCTCCACGCAGGGAGCCCGACTTGGGACTCGATGTGGGACTCGATTCCGGGTCTCCAGGATCAGGCCCTAGGCTGAAGGCGGCACTTAACCTCTGAGCCACCGGGGCTGCCCCTACTGTATGCATTCTTTTAGGTCTGGCTTCTTTTCACTCAGCATGTTTTTGAGATTCATGTTGCCATGTGTATTGATTTTGTTCCCTTGTTCTACTGAGATGTACTCCATTGTAAGGATGTACTATAATATCTCTATTCTTTTGTTACTAAATAGTAGATTGTTTAAGTTTTTAGCTGTCCTGAGTAAAGCTGTTAGAACACTTATGCATAAGATTTTATATGGACATTTGCTTTCATTTCTCTGGGGGAAATACCTAAGTCTGCGATTGCTGGCTCTGTGTTAGATGTATGTTTTATTTTACGAGAAACTGTCAAAAAGTTCTCCAGAGTGGGTGTACTTTTTGCTGTTTCAGTGAAAAACAAACAAACCCACAAAAACCCATTGATACGTTGAAAACTGACTTTGGGTCTGATGAATTAGACCATGAAATTAATGAAGGGACCAAGGAGAGGTATGCTCTGCCCTGTTCTTTGATTTACTTTTATTTTGCAGAGTACCTATTTTTGTCAACAAAAAAATTCAAGGCATCAGAAATAGGGGAAGTTGCTTGGCTTTTTTTTCCCCTTTGAGAGGAAAAGCCTGGAGAAGCTTTGGACTAAGTATCCCCAGGAAATGAGCCTTTGCAAATGATTCCCTATAAACTGTATTTCTGATAGACTCTTTGGGTGGTGGGGGTTCTTTCCTTTTCAAAGAAGGCCAGATCTGCAGGCTCCATCCTGAAATAGAAGCATCTTTCTGCAACAGGAACTCAAAAAATATATTGCTTCTCGGCCTTTTGACTAAGATCAAGAGTAGGAACTCAAAAAATAATAACTTCTCCATTGTAACAAAGAACCTACACACACACACACAACAGAGAAAAAAAATCCCAACAAAATGACAGATCTCTCATATTTTACAAGACAAAAAAGCAGGACCCCTTTATCAATTGCTAATGTTTTACTGGACAGATATTAAGATCTTTTTCACAATGCTGGGCCCACCTGCCTTACAAATAACCATAAACTAACAAACAGACATTTTGCAACCTACTTGTCCTGATCAATTTACTTTGGTATTGCTGAATTTAAAGTAATCACTTTTGTGAATTCTAGCAAGGCAAGCAAGGAAGTGAGGTGTGGGGCTGGGGGTGGGAGAACTGCCCTCTTTCCTTCCTGGGGTAGATTTCATAACCAGCAGAGTCCTACTTTAAATTCAGTCTCTGGTTTCTTAGTTTTGACAACAGATGCCAGACTCCATCTCTACTTCTGGTTTTGCAAACAGATGCCCAGTTTGTGTTAAAACAGTGAAAGGAGGAACTAGTATAACTGTATGACATATGGAATAATTGAATTACTATATCGAATACCTGAAACTAATATAACACTGTATGTTAACTAACTTGAATTAAAATAAAAACTTAAGAAAATAGTTTAAGAAATTGAAATAGCCTTTCTCCATTCATTCCCCATTCCTATGTGGTTCACAGTCCCAATTTGTGATTCACACTGGTATATTAAATTATTCTGGTTCAATGAGGCCATTGAAATGAGAATATTTGAATATATATTTGTTAATTTTATTTTTTAAAAGGCTCCAACTTAATAAGAAATTAATAACTTTTAAAAAAAGATTTTATTTATTTATTCATGAGAGACACAGAGAGAGAGGCAGAGATGTAGGCAGAAGGAGAAACAGGCTCCATGCAGGGAGCCCGATGCGGGACTCAATCCCGGCACTCCAGGATCATGCCCTGCACCAAAGGCAAGCGCTAAACCGCTGAGCCACCCAGGGATCCCCAGAAATTAATAACTTGATTAAAAAATGGGCAGAAGATCTGGACATACCCCTTACCAAAGAAGATATACAGTTGGCAGATAAACATATGAAAATGTGCTTGACATCATCTATCTTTAGGCAATTGTAAATTAAAACAACAACAATGAGATGCCATCACATACCTGTTAAAATGATGAAAATCCAGGACACTGACAGCACCAAATGCTGGTGAGGATGTGGAGCAGCAGGAATTGTTACATTTGCTGGTGGCAATTTGGCAAAAACAAAACTAAATATACTCTTTCCTCAGTGTCATGCGTATTGGTGTTTATACAAATGAGCTGAAAGTTTTTGTCCACTTGACACCCTGCACATGGATGTTCATAGCAGCTTTATTCATAATTGTCAAATCTTAGAAGAAACCAAGATGTTCTTTGGGAGTGAATGGATGAACCAACTGTGGTATATCTGATGAGGTTGTTGAATGCAATGGTCAATAAAGAATTTTTGAGATGTGTATGGTGCAGTTTAGTAAGTAAGTTAGTTTAATAGCACGGGAGCAAAAGTGGTGGGCAGAAAGAGCTGCGCTTTTTACTATGTGAAGCTGGTGATTATATGTTTAGTAATCAAAGGAATGGGGCATTCAGGGAGTATCAGATTACAAAAGTATCTTTGGATTTCTTTGAATTTCTACCCATAAAACTACTTTTGCAAGAGTCCTCTGGTGCTTATCATTTAGTTCGATATTAACTATCAGTGAGATATCCAGGCCGTCATGAAAGCCTTAAAGAATGTAACAACAAGCCCGTATTTGATCCTTATCAAAACTATGCAAGCTTTAGGTCAGCTTACCAGGCTAAGGGTAAATATTTTCCTGCTTCTGTCCATCATCAACATCTATATGATGGGATATTATCCAGCATTGGAAAGAAATGAACTGTCAAGCTGTGAAAAAACATGAGGAAAACTTAAATGCATACTACTGAGTGAAAGAAGCCATCTAGAAGTTACTGTATGATTCCCACTACATGACATCCTAGAAAAGGCAAAATTGTGGACGCAGTGGGAAGGTCAGTGGCTGCTGGGGCCTGTACGGAGGGAGAGATAAATAGGTGGATCACATATTTAGGATTTTGGAATTTCCACGGCAGTAAAACTATTCTGTAAGATATGGTAATGGTAGCTACCTTTGTCCAAATTCATAGGCCATACAATGCTAAAGAGTGAACCCTAAAGTAAACTGTAAATGTTGGGTGATAATGATGTGTCAGTGCAGGTTCACTAATGGTAGCACATGTGCCACTCTGGTACAGGACCGTTTGAGTCGACTAAGGCTGCCGTAATAAAACACCACGGACCGAGGGGCTTAGGCAACAGAAATTTATTTTCTTGTAGTTCTGGAGGCTAATGTCCAAAATCATGGTGTTGCCCAGGTTGACTTCTGTGGCCTCTCGTTGGCTTGCCACCGACTGCCCTCTCCCTGTGTCCTCACCTACGTGCCCTCACCTGGCATTCCCTCTGTGGGAGCATATCTCCCATATCTGCATGTCTGGATTTCCTCTTATAAGGACATTACTCAAATTGGATGAGGGCCCACACATACGACCTCATTTAACCTTACTTACCTTCTTAAAGGCCCGTCTCTACATATAACTACATTCTGAAGTACTGGGGATTAGAATTTTAACCCACAAATGTTGGGGCAGCATACTCGGTTTATAACAAGGATACTGATAGTGGGGGAAGCTGAGAGTGTGCGGGATCAGGGAGCATATAGAAACTCTCTATGCAGTCCACTCAATTTTGCTAAACTTAAAACTATTCTAAAAAATAAAATCTATTTAAAAAACAGAATCCAGAACTCTGAACTCATGGGTGTTGTTATATACAAAAGCCACAGTCATGCCCTTTATTTGTCCAACAAATGTTTATCAACAATGTAAATGTGCTTAAATATACTGTTGTAGGCATTGGGGGATATAGCAGTGTTCAAAGTAGACAGAAATGCCTGTCTTGTTGGAACTTAGCTTCTAGAGAAAAAGGATAGACAATAAAGAAGATAACTAAGCAAAAACAAAAAGTATGTTAGACTGTGATAAATGCTCTAGAGAAAAAGGAAAGAAGGAAAGGAGGTTATTGGGTCGCAATTATAAGCAGAATGGCCATTAAAGACTTCATTAAGAAGTTGACGTGGGGGTGCCTGGGTGGCTCAGTCAGTTAAGCGTCTGCTTTCGGCTCAGGTCATGATCTCAGGGTCATGGGATTGAGCCCTGTGTCTGGTTTCCTGTTCTGTGAGGAGTCTGCTTCTTCTTCCCCTGCTCCTCCTCCTGCTTATGCTCTCTCTCACTCACTCTCTCAAATAAATAAATAAAATCTTTAAAAAAGAAGTTGACATGTGAATGACACAGTAAACAAAATATTATTTGGGGATTAACATTCAAGTCAGAGGGAATAGCAAGTGCAAAGACCCTGAGGTAGGAGTTGCTGAGTGTGTTCCAGCAAAACAAGCTACCCAATGTGGCCTGAAGATGTAGGCATGGGAATGGCTCAGAAGGGGGACAAGTTCTCTTAGGTCATTGCAAGGACAATGACTCTTACACCGAGGACAATGGAAGCCATTGGAGGATTTAAAGCAGAGGATTGACATGACCTGCTGACATTTTAAATAGATCAATCTGACTGCTATGCTGAGTCTAGACTGCTAAAGAGAGACTTATGAGGAGTCTATTTCAGTAATGAGGTGAGAGATGATGGTGTTCAGACCAGGTGGTAGCAGTGGAAGGGATGAAAACTGGTCAGATTCTGGACATCATTGATGTTGGATCTGACAGGAAATGCTGAAGGGCTATAGATAGGAGAAATAAAGAATAGTCTAGAGTAACTCCAAGACTTTCAGCCTGGATGTCTGTAAGAATGGAGATGCCGTCATCTGTGATGGGGAATCATGAGGACTATGTTTTCCTATTGGTAAGATCAAAAACTCAAAAACATGAGTAAATCTCTGTGATGTTGGTTGAGTCAACAGTTTCTTAGATATGACATCAAAAGCACAAGCAACAACAGCAACAAAAGAGACACAGTGGACTTCATCAGAATCAAAACTTTGGGGCTTCAAGAAAGTGAATCAAAAAGTGAGAGACAAGAAAGTGAATTAAGAAAGTGAAAAGACAAACCACAAAATGGGAGAAAACATTTGCAAATCATATATCTGATAAGGAACTCGTGTCTAGAATAGGTAAAAACTCTTACAACTCAATGACTAAAAGACAAATAGCCCAATTAAAAAGTGGGCAAAGGATTTTGAGAATAGATGTTTCTCCAAAGAAGATGTACAGATTGCCAATACGCACTTAGGAAGATGCTCAATATCTCTGACCATTGAGGAGCTGCAGATCAAAACCACAATGAGATGCCCCTTCACACCCACCAGGATGGGCTACAGTAAAAAAGATATGGGATACAGTAAAAAATAAAAAAATAAAAAAATAAAAAATAAAAAAATAAAAAAACCATAAAAAAGATGACAGCAAGTGCTGGTGAGAATGTGGAGAAATTGGAACCCTTACACAACTGCTGGTGTGAATGTAAAATTCATGCAGCTGCTTTAGAAAGCAGTCTGGCAGTTTCTCAAAAGGTTAAACACAGAGTTACCATGTAACCCAGTAATTCTACTCTTAGGATACAAACTCAAGAGAAATAAGAACAAATGCCTGCACAGAAACGTCCACATAAATGTTCATAGCAACGTTATTCATAATTGCCAAAAAGTGGAAATGATCCAAATATCCGTCAACTGATGAATGGATAAATAAAATGTAGTATGTTCATGGAATGGAACATTGTCCAGCCATGAAAAGGAATAAGATACTGATGCATGCTACAGTGTGAATGAACCTTGAAAACGTTATGTTAAGTTAGTGTGAATGAACCTTGAAAACGTTATGTTAAGTTAAAGAGGCCAGGCACAAGTGACTGCATGATTCCATTTATATGGAATGTTTAGAGTAGAGGCAGAGAGATTACTGGCCGTCTAGGGCTGGAAGGGATGGGGGTAGTAGGGAGTGGCTGCTAAAGAATATGGGGTTTCTTTTAGGGTGATGCAAATCAATTGGCTTCTAAAAAAATTGTTGGTGGCCATGGCTGCAGGACTCTGGGAACATACTAAAAGGTATCGAATTCGTAATCATTTGCATGGGTGAATTATACGTTACGTGAATTAAGTCTCAATAAAGCAATAACAAAGTTAAGAAAAACAAAATCAAGAGCTCAGTTTTGGACATGGTAAATGTGGGATGTTTATTAGATGAAAATGTTGAGCAGGTAGTTGGAGATACAAGTTAGGAGGTTATAAGAGAGATCCAACTATAGATAGAAATGTGGGAATTGTCAGTATATGTAGACGTGTATGATCAGATGGATCACAGAGAGTGAAAATAGATGAACAAGAGAAGTTCAAGGACTTACAGAGCTTGGGTAAGGCAGTGTGAATCATTAGCTCAAACTCATCAGCTTAATGGAAAACCAAATCAAGCAGCAAGTCTGAAGGAGCCAACTGTGGAAGCTTTGATTCAAAGGCAGTGAATCAGCGTACTCAGGGAACTCTACCCTAAGCCCATTGATCAGGGAGTTATTGACAACTTTAAATAATGTGGCTTTGTCTTGAATGCAATGGCTCTGAAATGCTACACTTTGATTTTAGGTTTTCTAGATATATTTATTAACAGTTTTTCTAATGCCATGTAGGCATGATTGGATCGTGACCGAATAATCAGTTGATGGAAAGCCAAAAGGAAGATTAGGCATCCCCCCCCCATCACCGCCCCGCCCTCCTGGGGTGGCCTCTGAGCTTGAAGGTCTAAAAAAATTTTCAGATTAATCATGCTAGAGTCAAGGTCAACATAAGTTTGGAGAGCCAAGGATTCATATCTTTTTTTCAGTGGTAAAGCAGTATCTGGATGACGTAGGCACCATACGCTGCCTGGGGAAGCAAGCTGAATCAGTCATACTTTTGTAGGGCTACAAAAGTTTCCTAACTGGTCTTCCTTAGTGCAAATTCTGGGTCCGCCAATTTCTAAATGTTTAGCTTTGAACAAGTCACATAATTCTCTCCAAAGTCTCAGTTCCTTTTTATGGAAAGGGAAAATAATCATAACTATCTTGCATGGTTGTGAAGGAATGAAATGAGATCAGGCACGGAAAGTACTTAGTACGGGGCTTGGTACATAATCAGTTTTCAGTAAGTGGTAGGATTCTGTAGATAATCTATACACATGGTTTCCAAGTCAGAGAAAGCCAGTGTATATCTCTTATATATATAACACTTTGTGTCTATTTGTTAGACCCGGTGTGAAATCCCTATGATGCGTGTATTATTTACCTGTCTGCTTCTCCACTGGACTTTGAGCTAGTGACAGAGGCAGTGATGGAGCTACCTGCTCCACCCTTCTGTTGCCAGTGTCTAGCACACAGGCTACAACAGGGCACATTTAAGTGGTTGGTAAACATTTTTTGGACAGATAAAGGGCACGATTGTGGTTTTTGTGCGTGAATAACAACACCCATGAGTTCAAAGTTTTGGAGACTTTGTTGTTTAAATGGATTTTGATTTTTCAAATACCCATTTCACCAAGGCCCACCCTACTAAGGACGCTTCATACTGATTCCATCCATGCATGTTAGTCTACTGCCTTTTATAGAGCAGAGTCATCACTCTTCATCAGAGTTCTCATCAAACAGGGTATGAAAGAAACAGATTCTTCCTCCTCTCTGCAAACTGGGCTTCAGTGTTTGTTAATCCTGATCAGACTGAGTTGGAGAGAAGCAGAGTAACATCACAGAGTACTAGTGGTCCTAAGACATGTAGTTATAGAATCCTAATAAAATCTCTCTAATCTCTCCAAATCTCATTTTACTTGGTGTCAGAGTCAAATAAGGCTTTCTTTCCTCAAGTGCCACATTTTTCTTTGTGATAACCAGTGATTGTGTACAGACTTTTTATGGAGGGGCAAGTAACTGAGAGGAAGTCTTTTTTATGGGGACAGAAGACTGTGCTAGAGCTCTGAACATGTAGGCTGGCATCATAAAGAACTTGCCAGGGGATCCAATTTGGGAAGAACTGACAATGCTAAAGTTAACTTTCATTTGAGACCACGCTGATTGGTAGAGTTTGAACCATCTTGGCATCCTCCAAGAACTATGAGTTCCAAGAGGTGGGTAGAATGGGTTGTGATAGTGGTAAATGCCAGGTTAGGCCATTATGACTGTGAAGCCTGGCACTGTGAAGGTGTGTGCCTAATCCCCAGCCTGCCCTCCAGAACAGAACCTTAGTCCTACCTTGTCATGGTTAGGGAAGAGGAGGCTGCTTTTTTTGCAAAGGGGAAACATGGGTCATGCATTGTATCCTCTCTTCCTTTAGGAATAATGACAATGATAGCTAAACATAGATTGATCCTTTACTATATGAAGCCAGTCAAGTGCTGGTGGCCCTAGAGTTTTGTGTGAGCAGAGGCTGCTTTAAGCCATTACTGGTACCCAGGAAGATATAGGCACATAAAGCACTCAAATATAATTTTGGGTGAATTAATGGGGGGAGGTAATATTATCATTCTTCCTATATTACAGTTGAAGAAACTAAGGCCTACAGAGGCTGAACATTTCCCAAGTCACACACTGGTTTGTGGAAAGATTGGGACTTGAACCCAGCTCAGTTCAACTCCAAAGTTAAGCTCTTAGCTGCTACGTGGGACAAGCTCCTGTCTTTTTCTAAAGAGAAGACAATAGCTCATATCAGTTTTGATGGTTTTTCTTTCCCACCAGGCAATTTTCTTCCCAGGGAAAGCATAAATTTTTGGTGCTACAGGAAGAAAGCGTGACGTCTGGGTTTGCATCTGTCTTTCCAGCAGACTATAAGCTCCTGAAGGTTAGAGGTCCAGTCTTTATATTTGTATTTGCAGATTCTGGTCCAGTGCTTGGTATCTAGTAAACACTGAATGAATGACCAGATAGATTAAATGAAGGATTACAGTAGAATGAATGAATGTAATTAGATGAAGGAATGACTGAGTTGATAATTGAGTAAAATAATAAATGAATGATGAGATAAATGTCAGAATAAAAACTATGGATCTCAGGAAGTACTAATGACTCATTTATTGTGTGCTTGATGGTATGAATGATCAAATTTATGTTTGCAGTGGAGGGGTGCCTGGGTGGCTCAGTTGGTTAAGCCTTGACTCTTGATTTCTGTTCAGGTCATGGTGTCAGGGTCCTGAGATGGAGCCCTGGGTCAGGCTCCATGCTGAGCATGGAGGCTGCTTAAGATTTTTGCTCTCCTTCTCCCTCTGCTCCTTCCCACCAACCTGGCACCCCATGCATAGACACACTCTCTCTCATAAAATAATAAAACCAAACCAAACCAAACAAAAGATTAAAATAAAATGTTTGCAGTGGAATGAATGCATGTGATTGAATGAGTGACTTTGCGAAGGCATTTGAAGAATAGTTTAAATGATCGATTGAGGGAATGAATGAAATTGAATGAGTATGATTAAATCAAAGAGTGAATGAGTGATTGGTTAAGTGAATTAATAGGTGAATGATTGAATGAGGGAAAGTAAAAATGAAAGCATTGGGTTGTGTGAATTACTGGAGAAATTTTATGCATCAGACACTTGGAACTTAAATATCTCTATCTCTTTCCCTAAGTCTTTAACTGATTGATGAGAATGGACTAAAAGAAGAGTCTAAGAATATATCTCTGTGTGTGTATATATGTGGGAGGCTGTATTCTTATGGAATTATGATGAAGTCCCTTGATCTTCTTTGGTCTTAGTGAACAAAATGATAATCATACCATTGTTTGCAGACAAACTTGCAGCCCGCTATAGGCATTGACAGTAGGGAATGTGTTGGGAGTCTTTCCTGGGTGCTAAAAGGCAGTGTCATTTCAGAGAGATAGCACTAATCTACAGATATTTCTAGCCTCTATTGACCTTGGGCTCCTTTCCACTAGCTGATTATGACAAATAACCACACAAGATGACTCATCCGAGTTAAAGAAATGAAGAACTATAAATATAATAGGACCATGGTTTGCAAAACCATGTGAAGAAGGAGATTTGAGGCCCATAACCCAGAGATATGAACACTTACTAATATGGTGTATGATATTGTTCAAAAACAAGGCAGGCGAGTTGAGACAGGGAAGCATATGCTTTAAAAGCTAGTGCAGGAGAACTTCTGATTCCTGGTTTGGCCTGGAAGTTTCTTAAAACTTCCTAACATCCTAACAACAGATAAAAAGATGAACAAACTGAAAAATCTATAATTCTTCCTAGATCGGTCAGAGAAGTGAGGTCACAGAGCAGTGTGGCATGGCCCTCAAAAATAAACAGATGGATTGGCAGATACATAGAAGCAATTTACCAGAGTAGACATCTACCAGTGGGAGCCAATACTGAGGAAGGAAAACCTGAACTGTTATAGATGAATTGTGGGAGCTTTATTATGGACAAGCCTGAGAGAGAGACAAACTCTAGAGTGGGAGGTCCCTCACACTTTGTGTTTTACCTTCAGGACCTCTGCCAGGTTCCCAAAGTGAAGATTTTATTATTTTATTTTATTTTAAAAAACATTTTGTTTATTTATTCATGAGAGACACACAGAGAGGCAGAGACACAGGTAAAGGCAGAAGCAGGCTCCCTGTAGGGAGCCTGTTGCAGGACTTGATACTAGGACCCTGGGATCACGACCTGAGCCAAAGGCAGATGCTCAACCACTGAGCCACCTAGGTGCCCCTCCACAGTGAAGATTTTAGAAAAAGCTCCTGAGCTTTCAAGTAGGAGAGGGGAAAAGTAGCCATTTAAAAATATTCCAGAGCATTCTGTTCTTCTTAACAAAATCTGCCTTCAAGTGAAATTGTTTATGCAAACCTCACCAACTGGAATTTTATTAGATACTAACCAGTCTAGAAGAAGGAAAACCCCAAACTCCAGCATGCTCTGGCCTTCCATACCAGGGAAGAGAAATATCCAATTCCATTCTCCTCTAGCCTCTTATGTGAGCGAAAGGAAACACCCAATTCCAGTGCTCTTGAGATAGGAATTACTGTGCAATCTGTGTAGTACCAAAGGTACTACAGTATTGCAGGATACAAATAGTGGGGGATGTTGTGCATGTGGGAGGGAAGGGGAAATATGGGAATTCTCTGTACTTTCCATTCAATTTTGCTGTGAACTCAAAATTGCTCTAAAAAATAGACTTATTTAAAAAAAACTAATGCACATTCTTTATCTGTAACTGCTCCTAATTTGTAACAATGAGGAAAAACAGCTAGGAAGAGCAAGCTCTCAGGCAGAATGCACAAAATAAGTGTTGAGAACTTCAAAAGTGATATCGGTTATTAATGCAGGTCCCAGTTATTTATTCATCAGTATGGGGGTAGGTTTGACTGGAGAATGCCAGGTTCAAAACTCTAAGAGCACAGAGTAGATGCAAAAGTAGCCTCTGTATGCCTCTCGGATTATGAATTCAGTGTGTAAGAAAAGTTTTATTTCTAAATTTATAAAAATTGTCTTAAATTTTTCTTCTGGGTTGGTGGAAAATTCAATGTTGTTCTTTATTGGAGTTCCCGATCTTACCCCTTGGGTTCAAAAATGTGCTGAAGTTTGAAATATTGCCGAGGTGTTGGCGAGTGATCCAGGCACCTCTAAATGCCCACCTTACCTTGGGGTATGGCGGCCCTGCTGTTTCCTTGTGAAGCTTGAGGTCCAAACTAGCTACCTAGATTATGTTTGTCCAGTTAATAAATAGAACAATTTGGGGGTGCCTGAGTGGCTCAGTTGGTTAAGCATCTGCCTTTGGCCCAGGTCATTATCTTATGGTCCTGGGATTGAGCCCTGGGTGGGGCTCCCGCTCAGTGGGGAACCTGCTTCTCCTTTTCCCTCTGCCCCCCACTCGTGCTTGCTCTCTCTAGTACGCGCATGTGCTCTCTCAAATAAATAAATAAAATCTTAAAAAAAGGAAAAACCATTTGTCAGCAAAGAAGAGGAAGTGGGAGCAAAGGTGAAAAAGAGAGGAGAGAAAACAGAGAAGAGCTCAATTGGTTACAAATGTCAGTGCAGGAATTTTGGGGTTGAATCAGTAAAAAATCTACAGTTGCCCTTTACTGAGGAGATGGCTGGTCATTAAGGTACCTTTCTTAGCTGGACGGTCTAAAAACAGCTTTCAAAAATGTGCTTCCAAAAAAAAAAACAAAAAACAAAAAACAAAAAACAAAAATGTGCTTCCCAATTGTGTTTATGAGATCTTTGCTCAGGGATCAGCAAGAACCCCTTTGTCCTGGTGGAAGACGCGAATGCTGGGAATTTGCTCAAAGGTTGGGCCCCTGAAGCTGAACGGTCTGAAGGGTGACGGTAATGGAGTGGGTATTATGTAATGTGTTATTCTGCAGATTTGGTTGCTGTTTTGAGTGGTGTAGGGAAGTGTTGCTTGTGTTTGTAAGAATTTCCATGTCTCTGTACTTGTTGCTTGTTTTGGGGAGATGTGTATGTGAATATTAAGGTCATTGCTTTCGAGAATCAGGTCTCAAAGGTGGTTCACACTGGAAGGTGAGCCTGAGAAGAGAGAAACTGCACCGGCTTTGGTCATACCAGACCTGGATCCCCCAACCATATTATAGAAAATGCAACAGATTCTTCTGGAAATGCATTGTCTTATTGAAGGCCAGAGGGAGTAGGGTGTAGACCAGAGTTTTCTTTTTGTGAGGCTGGACGTGGCCATTGTCAATCACCCTTGTAAGAAAGCAGGACCTGGAGAAGAAAAGGATGTAACTCTCAGTCTGGGGTAAGGTGGGGAGGACAAATTCTTTTCTCTTGTGGCTTGTGGCTATTGATGCTCTTGACTCTAAATAGGAGAGTTAATCAAGGACACGTCTCTTGGGAAAGGTAAGCTAGTTCTGTCTACCTGATGCATGAGAAGGATCCGGCAAACAGGAGACCCCAGGGAGACTATCAGTGAACTATGGAGAATTATAGCTGCCATGCAGTTTGGCTTTCTTTATTGTTATGTTCCCATTCTGTTAACTCCAACCCCCATAAAAACCCTTTTTAGACATTATGACTTGGTTTCTGTGTTCACTGAAAGAAATTCAGAGAAAGGTCCATTCCTGGGGCAGAATGGGGCAGCAGAAAAACAGAAGCAGCTGGAAAGCAGGTCTGAGCCACCAGCAGCAGCCAGACCCTCGTGAGGGTTCAAGGCACCAAACAACCCGGAAAACACGTCGTGGTGCACGGAGCAATTCCATGGGAGTCCCAGAAATGCTGGTGATGAGGGAATTGGTGGGAGAATTGGACTTTCTAGGTTCAAGGGCACAGGAGCAGAGGCGTCATAGTTTTTGCATCATAAAGAAATGTGGCTTCATTGTCATTTAAAACTGGTGAAGTTTGGAAATTTGGACTATATAACGTTAAGAAATGGAGGCTTGGTACCTGTGGTTGATTCTTGCTCATTATGTTGTCAGAGGAATGGGAAGGAGCTCACACTGTTTTGAAAATCGGGAGTAAGCCCTGATGGAGAGGAACATTCTGCTTTCATTCTGCAAGATTAGAGACACAATGTAACACTCTCTAGCTAATTAACTACCAAACACTGGAATCAGTGTTCATGCTCTGAATCTCAATACAGGTCACTCCATTTGTGCATTCACACCATCTTCCTGATTATCAAATACCTTCCCAAATAGGGCAGCAGATGTTCCCTCTCACGACTTCAAACCGGCATCTGCTCAAATCATTTGTCGCCTTGAGCCGATTCAATCGCTAAGCCCCCATATTTGTCCTGACATCTGGGGGCTGGCTCTCTGCCCATTCAACGAAGTTGAGTAACACTGAGTTATTTCCTGGACTAAGTTGGTATTTGAGGTTGGGGGGTGGGGTGTGGAGGCATGAAAAATTATTTCTGAATGCTTCCTAATGAGGTAAATATTAATTTTGCCCTTAGCCAAAGTAGGAGTGATTTTCTCTAGGTGACAGGAATAATTAATTTTGTTTATTCACTCATTTTGATTTGCTAATTAAAAAATGAAGATATATAATAATTTAAAAAGTAATAAATAGACATAAAATAATTTTGGGGATCCCTGGGTGGCTCAGCGGTTTAGTGCCTGCCTTTGGCCCAGGGCGCGATCCTGGAGTCCCAGGATCGAATCCCACGTCAGGCTCCTGGCATGGAGCCTGCTTCTCCCTCCTCCTGTGCCTCTGCCTCTCTCTCTGTCTATGTCTATCATCAATCAATCAATCAATCAATCAATCAATCAATCTTTTTAAAAAAAGATTTATATATAAAAAAAAGAAATAAAATAATTTAAAAAATTATGCCTATCTATTTAGGAAATTCTAGTCAGACCTAACTTTCTCAGTCCTCTATTCTAGTCTTCCATAGTTTGAAGAGGTGAGTAGATACGGTAGCTCACCTTTAAGATTATGCCATTCAGAGTTAGAGTCTATTCTTCCACCTTATTGAATCTAGGTTGGCCTGTGGCTTGCTCTTGACCAATAGAATATGGTAGAAATGACACTGTTTCACTTCCAAATCATAAGCCTTGCAAAGCTCCTGGTGAGACTCTGAATACTATCTTGGGAATCCAGCCACCAGGTAGACCTTCTGACTGTCTTAAGAACACTCTGCTATAAGGAAGTCATATGGAGTCTAGCCATGTGGAGAGGCTGCTTGAAGGTAGGTGCTTAAACAGCACCCGACCTTTCTAGGCTTGGCACTGAACATGTGAGCAGATACCTTCAAATGACATGAGTCCCAGCTGTGGTTTGACAGCAATCAAATGAGGGACCCCAAGAGAGGACCACCCTGCCCTGAACCATGAGAGGTAATGATAAATGGTTGTTTTAATCCACTAAGTTTTGGGGGGGTGGTTTGTTATGCAGCAATAGACAACTGGAACACTTTAAGAAATAAACTTAAGGAGGGATGCCTGGGTGGCTTAGTCACTTAAGCATCTAGTTCTTGATTTCAGCTCAGGTCATGATCTCAGAGTCATGAGATTGAGCCCTAGTGTCAGGCTCCAAGCTGGGTGTGGAGTCTGTTTAAGACTCTCTCCCTCTCCGTCTCTCTCCCTTCATGCTCTCTCTCTCTCTCTCTAAAAGCAAAGCAAAGAGGGCAGCCTGGGTGATTCAGCGGTTCAGCGCCGCCTTCAGCCCAGGGCATGATCCTGGAGACCCGGGATCGAGTCCCACATCAGGCTTCCTGTATGGAGCCTGCTTCTCCCTCTGCCTGTGTCTCTGCCTCTCTCTCTCAATCTCTCTCTCTTTCTCTCTCTCTCTCATGAATATAAATAAAATCTTAAAAAAAGAAAAGAAGTAAACTTAAATGGTTGCAGTTTATATTTTATTTTATTTATTTTTTTAAAAAGATTTTTTAAATAATAAATTTATTTTTTATTGGTGTTCAATTTGCCAACATACAGAATAACACCCAGTGCTCATCCCGTCAAGTGCCCACCTCAGTGCCCGTCACCCATTCACTCCCACCCTCCGCCCTCCTCCCCTTCCACCACCCCTAGTTCGTTTCCCAGAGTTAGGAGTCTTTATGATCTGTCTCCCTTTCTGATATTTCCTACCCATTTCTTCTCCCTTCCCTTCTATTCCCTTTCACTATTATTTATATTCCCCAAATGAATGAGAACATATAATGTTTGTCCTTCTCCGATTGACTTACTTCACTCTGCATAATACCCTCCAGTTCCATCCACGTCGAAGCAAATGGTGAGTATTCGTCATTTCTAATGGCTGAGTAATATTCCATTGTATACATAAACCATATCTTCTTTATCCATTCATCTTTCGATGGACACCGAGGCACCTTCCACAGTTTGGCTATTGTGGACATTGCGGCTATAACGTTGGGGTGCAGGTGTCCTGGCGTTTCATTGCATCTGTATCTTTGGGGTAAATCCCCAGCAGTGCAATTGCTGGGTTGTAGGGCAGGTCTATTTTTAACTCTTTGAGGAACCTCCACACAGTTTTCCAGAGTGGCTGCACCAGTTCACATTCCCACCAACAGTGCAAGAGGTTTCCCTTTTCTCTGCATCCTCTCCAACATTTGTGGTTTCCTGCCTTGTTAATTTTCACCATTCTCACTGGTGTGAGGTGGTATCTCATTGTGGTTTTGATTTGTATTTCCCTGATGGCAAGTGATGCAGAGCATTTTCTCATGTGCGTGTTGGCCATGTCTATGTCTTCCTTTGTGAGATTTCTGTTCATGTCTTTTGCCCATTTCATGATTGGATTGTTTGTTTCTTTGGTGTTGAGTTTCATAAGCTCTTTATAGATCTTGGAAACTAGCCCTTTATCTGATATGTCATTTGCAACTATCTTCTCCCATTCTGTAGGTTGTCTTTTAGTTTTGTTGACTGTATCCTTTGCTGTGCAAAAGCTTCTTATCTTGATGAAGTCCCAAGTTCATTTCTGCTTTTGTTTCTTTTGCCTTCGTGGATGTATCTTGCAAGAAGTTACTGTGGCCGAGTTCAAAAAGGGTGTTGCCTGTGTTCTCCTCTAGGATTTTGATGGAATCTTGTCTCACATTTAGATCTTTCATCCATTTTGAGTTTATCTTTGTGTATGGTGAAAGAGAGTGGTCTAGTTTCATTCTTCTGCATGTGGATGTCTAATTTTCCCAGCACCATATATTGAAGAGTAAAAAGATTTTATTTATTTGAGAGAGAGAAAGACCACATGTGCAGGAGGAGGGGCAGAGGGAGAGGGGGAGAAGCAGACTCCTCTGGGGGGAAGGAAGCCTGATGTAGGGCTCCATCCCAGGACTCTGGGATCATGAGTCAGGTGCCCCTATAGTTTGTATTTTAATTAACATTCTCAGTCTTCTGTTAATTTTCATGATAAATGATGGTGGGAGAAATGCCATTATTTATGTTTTAAATCATATTTGACTGGAGGGCACTGAGCTCATTGATTTAATATTTGGAATAAATTCAGATTTGGAGATATATATCCATGTATACAAGTACATTGAAGAGAGCAAGGCAGGCTTCATGTTCACAAGCAGCTGCTGGTGTGATGTTATTTGAAGGATTACCAAAAATTGCCCCAAAGTTTTTCCTTCCATCATCCTGAAATCACACACCCACCCCATTAATCCACTTTTATCTTATCTTCTTAGGAAGGGTAGTACATACATTTTCTGGGACCCCGCAATACCTGCACTGGTCAGTCTGTGTGATCAGCTAGCTGAGCTCTGAAGGGAAGTCCTGAAGGAGTGGATCAAGGGGCAGCTGAACTTTGAGGGAACTGTAAAGGGTCTGAGCATGTGTGAGAAGCTAGTGTGAAGATGTCTGGGTGAACTTCAGGCACTGGGATGAATCTGGGGATGGGTCAGTTCTGAAATAAACCTTTCTCACTCCCAAACTTTGTATAGAGGTAGCCTTACTTAAAGCTAGTCATTTTTGGGGGGGCCCTGGGTGGCTCAGTCGGTTAAGTGTCTATATGCAGCTCAGGTCATGATCTCAGAGTCCTGGGATCTCAGGGTCCTAGTCATTTTTTCTTTTTGTTGGAGCATTTTCTATTCCAGGTACTCTGGTCAGTACTTTTTAACCCTATCATGACTCTATAATAGGACAATCTTGAAAATGAAATGGGCACTGTATATAATTATACTTTTAAATCATTATAAATTATAACTTATTATAATTTTTATATAAGTAATAAATATATAATATAAGTTATAAATATGTAATATATAAATATATTTATATATAAATATCTTATAAATAAAATTATAATATATATAATATATAAATTATAAAAAGTATCCTATGGACTGGGACCATCCCAGGCCAATCTGGACATATGGACACTCCATCTATGAAGCAAACACAATTAATACACTGATTGTATAGATGAGGGAACTGAGGCTTCAGGAGATGAAGTTACAAGTGTGAGACAGGGAGTGACTATCCAAA
Source organism: Canis aureus (assembly GCF_053574225.1). Taxonomy (NCBI): domain Eukaryota; kingdom Metazoa; phylum Chordata; class Mammalia; order Carnivora; family Canidae; genus Canis; species Canis aureus. The sequence goes on along the minus strand of NC_135611.1, from coordinate 75,940,906 downwards.
TTAACAGTAAGCATTGCTGAGCATTTACTAGTTTAAAATTAATATTTGAAATCCTTAGGCAGATATCACATATTCTAAAGTGTTTGTAAAAATTATATGGGTTTTTGAAGAGTTTTTCTTTAAGGAGTTTTATGTATTTGAGGACACTCATTTATATAATCAAAGGTGTCAAAGTTTTGAGCAAGTTAAAGATGGTTGAATCATTCTGTGAAGGCATGGAAGAAATGCTAACGAAATAGGAGAGAGAGCATTTAGATTTCAAGAGCAAAGTTTTATTTTGCAAGATGGACTGAGAACATCTTCTTGAGAAAAGAAGAGAGTGATTGAACATGAATAAAGAGGAAGGACTCATGAAACAGAAGCACCAGAGGCAAATAATCACCAAGCTCCCATCGACACGAGAGCATGTCACTTGGGAGATGGCGTGCCACAGCTCAGAGCACTGCAAAGACCTTGGAAATTGTTCTCATCCTTCATACCGTCTGATAAAAATATGCCTTTCTTACTGAAAGAAGACAGCTTCTTTCATATCCAGTCTTCCCAGTGCCCATCAGCGGTTCATAGGAATGAACTTTTTAACAGACTCTGTTTAAACTTCCAGAAATCTGTATTTAATTAAAGGCTTGCTCAAGAATTTGATCGTTGGATTAATTAAGGATTGTGTATGAGAGGAATGGGATTTTTTATTTACTTGAGCTGCTGGTCTCTATAAATATAATTTATAGATAGGCAAAATACATGGATTTTTATTAATAGCTGTTACAGTCTATTAGAATGAGCCATGTGATTTCGAGTGTAGCCACTTGGTATCTATTATGTGCGCATGTCAGCAACTAAAATTCTATCTTTGGGTTTCACAGATAATATATAGAGAAGAGCGTTCTTCTTTTAGTAACTTAGTTTATACTGGGGCCAAGAGGAAGGATGCTGGTTGTAGAGAAAGTTTCTTTTCAGACTTCCTAGTTGGTGAAGCAGTATGAGGTTTCTATATATTCACACTGATGCAGCATATACACAAATCTGCAGTTGCTAAAAACCTCTGAGTTAGATCAGATGAGCTCTGCGATGCCTTCTGGCTTGGAAATTCTGGTTTTTAAGTGGCTGATCAGCCATTTTCCCCATCTGCTCTTGCATTGGGCCGTTTTCTCCCAGGAGCCTTCTGGCTGCCAAGGGGGATTTCATGTTTCATTCATGGCTGAGGTCAAGCCTGGTATATTAGCTTAGTTTTGGCTAAATGATTTCACGTTGCTAAGAAGGCTTCTATAAACACAATCAAGAGGAAGAATTTCTCAAAATATTTTATCCAAGTTTGTTTCATGGAACTCATATAGAATGTGATTTTCTTTGGACCAGACAGCCTATATGAAAGAGGATAGTTTTGAATTTTGACTGCTCTTTCCCTCCATGTCAATGTCTTTCATTGACGTTTTTATAAAAGATTTATTTATTTAAGAGAGAGAGAGAGATTGGTGGGAGGGCCAGGGAGAGAGGGAGAGAGTCTTAAGTGACTCCACACTGAGTGTAGAGCCCATCATGGGGCTTGATCCCATGACCCTGAGATCACAACCTAAACTGAAACCAAGAGTCAGATGCTCAACAAACTGCATCACTCAGGCACCCCATTGACATGGTTTTTGATTCTCTAAATGCAAACTTTCTCCAAACCCAAATTTCACAACCATTAGCAAAAATATTTTTGTTTGTAGTGGGTATATGTTTGCCTGATTAGATCAGCATGCTGTTACCCACCTTCCCCTAAAAAGTTCTCCCTTTTAGAATTTAAACCATGAGCATCCTCTTGGCACTACCACCTTTTTAAAGATCTTACCCTCTTCAGGTGTTTATTGGTTTAAGGGTGAGCACCTGGCCTATCACGGACCAATTGGAATCCTCCCCAGACCTTTTATTTATTTATTTATTTTTTAAATTTATGATAGTCACACAGAGAGAGAGAGAGAGGCAGAGACATAGGCAGAGGGAGAAGCAGGCTCCATGCACCGGGAGCCCGATGTGGGATTCGGTCCCGGGTCTCCAGGATCGCGCCCTGGGCCAAAGGCAGGCGCTAAAGCGCTGCGCCACCCAGGGATCCCCTCCCCAGATCTTTTAAATTGGGGCCAGAGAGAGTCAGGTTTTCTTTGATGGCAAAATTGGAAGATGTGTCTGAGCCCTGCAATAGCTATATTTCTTGACATAATTCAGC